>NW_020187244.1:2023984-2029110 GCF_900000015.1 Plasmopara halstedii
TACTTCCCGATGAAGCACCTTCAAAAGAAGATTTTTTCCACGCCGATGATGCACTTATCTGTATTAGCCTATAAATAATTCGTGCGCATGCACTCGAGCATCGCTCTCAAATGGACGATGTGGTTATCTAAATCCGTCCTTCCTTGTCCGCACGACTGTGAACAAAGTTGCCGTCGAAGTATGTATGTGCATACGCCTGGTGGGGCCTGAACAATTGCGTCCCAAGAAGATTAAATGTAGCTGGCGCATTTAAAAGCCCTTGAAGCATCAACAGTCACTCCTAGAGCATTCCGCTTGGAGTGCTCATCGCTGCCAGCGGAATATCACTCGCTCTCATGAGCAACTAGTAATAAAAATCGACCAAGTCGAGTACACTGTACTTTGTACAGCCAGCCATTTTGCTTTAGAGAACACAATTCCTAGGTATCGGCATCTGTGCCGGAATGGAGGCGGCGTTGAACTAATTGTAAGCGTAAATGATACGCTACTTGCCGTTCAGCTTTCTAACACAAAACGTGGGTGTCGAATGAGGAGATTTGATCTCACGCACCAATCCTGCGTCGTGCTTCACACGGAAGAAGACGTCAATGACGTCGCACTGCTCCTTGGGTAGAGGCCTTTAGCGTGTTACGCAGTATTTGGAATCTGGATCCAGGCCGATCTCGTGGCGCACACCTCGGTCTGGAGGTAGGACCGAAGGCGGGTCTTTGGAGACGACGTCTTAAATTTCCTTACCAAAGAATAGTACGGATTCGAGGGATCCTTCAGGATCGACAATCCACTTCGTGTGTTCAGCACCCTCTTGGTGTCCTCCAGGACAGCTTCATCCAGAAGCGACGGCGAGCTAATCTCCTCGTCCGGTCGCATAATGACCACTTCAGCCAAATCGCCTGCGTTAAAGACACCGCCAAACTATTCGAAGGACATTTCGTCCAGCTCAAGAAGAGCATTCACCGCGGAAATAGCCGCGAGTGTGACGTTGCCTTCTTCTTCTCCCGTCATACCGTTGACATGGGTTTATATCTGTGCGCAGCCATCTACGGTAGACACGCCCTGGGTTAGGGTCGACGCCTTGCGTTCTGCAGATAACATACGACATCACTGTTTCCTCTAAAAAGGCTTTACGTTTCATTGAGACCTGTGGGAGCATGCACGGTGTCCCTACTCCCTGCTCCATCGGAGCCTTAATGTTATTAACGACATCCGACAAAGAGCTGCTAGTTCCGCAGTCTTCGTCCAGTGGATGATGTGCCAATCCACGGGCATCAGAAAGGCCTTGCTAGGAATGCCTCGTACCTCGTCTGACTATGCCACTTCTGGTATGCACAATTGCTTCGAAACGTAATCAGTGCTCAGTGGATTACGTGCCACTCCACCACTCCATACGCATCACTAGGGCCTCACCCTCGATACCGCTCTTGGCATGCAGTTACTGCTTCAAAACGTGAGCAGTGCTCAGTGGATCACGTGCTACTCCGAGGCTCGCAAGGACCTTCGGCACAGTGAGACAAGTCCCCGTTGCTAAGCGAACAGTGACGATGTCACTCAACCGCGCTTTCAGCGCTTCAGCACACAGCTGACTTTCTTCGATCATGGAGCGTCGCGTGCCATGGCTTCTCAAAGCCCTTCACGGTTTACGGTTTACCATCTTGCATACAGGATCCGCGCTCAAGAGCACAGCGCTCTTCGCGGTAGGGCCCTCTACCTCTTTGAGGGACAACCGAACTCAGTTCTCTCCCAGTAGGGCGCCCTTCGCCTTCTGGATTTTGTCGTTTCCCCGTGACAAACCAGACTGGTTAAAAGCGAGACATCGGCTCGACGAACCCTTACGCGCCATGCGCAGGGGACAACAGTTTGAAGGTGACGGGTGTCTCCACAGACAAAACACTGTCGGGTGTTCAAACGCCACAAGGAAGCTTCCCATCCTCTTTCTCAGCATAGCTGAGATTCATCGCCTCAGACCCGTTCGACGAGCTGCTAGAGTATGCATTCGAACCAGGTCTTGCCGATTTAAAGTTAAATTCGGCATTCAGTGCTATATTTACCGCTTTTCAGAAAAAGACAAATGCTCATGGAAGACTTCAATTCTGGACACGCCAGTGTAGAGGCCCTCTGTAAAGGCGGTCACTACGACCGCCTCGGGGAGAGGATCGGCTGTCATCCCGGCAGTGAAAGTTGTCAAATCTCGGACAAAGTCTACCAAGACCTTCTTGCCCTGTCGGGCAGCAAGGAAACACGATCGCACGCAAGATGCCTGACAAGGCGGCGAGAACACTCGCAA
The DNA here is from genome assembly GCF_900000015.1 of Plasmopara halstedii. Classification (NCBI taxonomy): domain Eukaryota; phylum Oomycota; class Peronosporomycetes; order Peronosporales; family Peronosporaceae; genus Plasmopara; species Plasmopara halstedii. The sequence goes on from NW_020187244.1 coordinate 2,026,266, forward strand.
AAGATGACGCTTCAGCTCCTTCCAGGGGAGGAACGCCGCTTCAACCGAAACACCGCAAGTTAGTGCCCATTCTCGCGCTCGAGCACCGATCTTGGAGATAGCTAGCGCCACGCGCTGTGCTCGGACTGTAGCATGGCGAATGACATGGCCATCTTGACCTATCTCATCCAGAGCAGAAAATCCTTTCATTCTTCGCCATCGATGGTCTTAACACTGACCATGAGCGGCCTGGGTCGGGAGGTGAGGTTGGGAGTAGACATCGCGTCTGTGTTCTTGGTCGTGCGAACCTGTCCCTGATAATGCGCTGCACGGTACTCGGTTACCGAGAGTTTGAGCTGCGCTTTTCTTGAAGCCGCGGATGTGCTGTCCGAAGTTGCACCGTGTGCAGGAGACGAAGAAAGGCTCTGCCGCGGGCGTTTTCGGAACCATTCATTCGTCGTCGACAGTGGCGTCATGAACGCAGTCGAGACCAACACCTTCTGCTGGTGGCGCTCTAGCAGAACATTTTTCATATCGAAAACGCCTCTATACGCGCGCTTATAGGTTCAGGCCCTTGCGAAACAAGACGTTTCACGCTCTCAGGGCCCAGCAGGGACATCAGCTTATCAAACCCGTCCTGCATACCCTGAGGTAAATAGGAGTATCCTCACAGAGGGTCAGTCGTAACGACTCCGGCGTAGGTTGACTACGAGTGCTACCACGTGCAGCGGGGCTGTCGTAGCTCTTTGCTTAGAGGAAGCTAAGCCAGGGTCACTGACCTTACGCTCTATAGAAGAATCAGTACGATTGAAACCTTAGGTTTTCCTGATTAATATAGTAAAACCTAATTAATATGCATAACTACTGACAGTCCTACCACGTAGTGGCTGGTGTAGCCACACCATTGTGTGATTACATTAATTTGTGTAATCCACACCGTTTTGCGGTCACACCTTCTGTGACCCGGCCACTTTCATACAAGGGTACATGTAACCCCGTTACACATCTCGCTCATTTCACTTATTCGAGTTCTCGAATCGTTCGGAAATCTTCAGGCCAGCTGCATCGTCGCGCGCTTGATTAATTTTCGCGTTTCTTGTTCTAATGAGCGAGCTATTGATCTCTTGAACTTTCTTTTCATTCGCCTCGTCATGCTCACTGCTTCGAGATTCGTTGAATTCGTCAAGTTTTACAGCATTCTCTGCAAGGACAAAAGAGCAGTTGTTTAAGGCTATCTTCCCGATTGCGTCCATCTCGGAAAAGTCTTACTGCCAAAGCCACAATTATTCATACGACGATGTGAGCATAAAAAGAAACAGCTTTGGGACATGATTGAGTAGGTGGTGTCGTATGGCTGTAGCTACTCATATGGTTTATGTCGTCAGGTTGGTAAGAGATAAACATCTTGTTCCTTATCTGATAAAATTTCTAGTAGTGAGGAAGTCTTTCTGACTGACAAAGGATGGATCTTGCAAAGTTAGAAGCGTAAACTTGCATGCTACGCCGCTATTGTGTACTATAGAATCTGATCCGGACATTGTGAAACAAACAATGAGCAATGTCGATCCTGTGAATGTTCAGCCGTCTGATTATAAAATAATTTTAGAATAAATCAAGTGAGCTACGAAACAGCTGGCCTGCAAAATTCTGATCAGAAGAAATAATAGTTGTTCTTCAAGAACCCCAACGGGTTGACACTACGCTTTTTTCGTCGAATCCTGGCGATCAGTGTCTGGCTTTTATGCAACAGCGGCCGGTGTCGATTGGAATCCCTAGCCAATCTCAGGGAACAGCGTGATGGACAACACACCATCTTTAGCACGCAACGCTGCGGGCGAATAAAATAAGCATATCTAGCAATGATGGAACGGTGCAATCGTTTGCACTATACCTTTTGATATTTGGTACAATTAAATCAAATACAATACTGACGGAATTCACATGACACTTGGTATAATTGTACTTTTTACAAGTACCGAAATATCGGTATTGATGAAGATTACGGAAGTGGCTAGACAGAAAAGAAAGTCAGTGTTATTATGAGAGATAATGAAATGGATATATTCAGTATCGATTTATATCAAATAAATCCTGAATGGTTGTACTTATGAAATGGCATAGCAAACCAACAGTATTTTGCTACTTCAAAGGCTCTCCGTTACACTCCTTGAAGGATCGCACGAACCTAACATATTTGTGTTTGTTAACGCAAAATCTGAGAGTCAAAGTTTTCGCTGTATAAGCAACCTCGTTGCGCTTGGTAGCACTTTTAGTCAAGCCCAAGAGCGAGTCGTGGAATGATTGTATCCTCTACAAAAAAACTTGAAACATCTGTCCTAATGACAGGTAGATCAGCCCAACAAGCTGTTGACAATCTTTGATCCCGAGAGAATCAGGGAATCGGTTTACATAAGACCGGAAGCGTTCATCGCTCACCAGAAGGCACTGGTTGATTTTAAAAATGCGATTTTGAGGGACATCCAAGAGCCATCCGACTGGGTGGATGAAATGAAGGGTCTTTCCGTGATTTTCTTACCGTCTAAATGCTTGGGAATCGAGACGATGAAATCTATCCCCCTGGATGAGTAGAACAAAGAGTTTCATGGATTTGAGCATGCGATCTCAAGATACGCGAGAATGAGCACTTATGTGTACTACATCCGTTAACATGACGATTGAAACTAGTCGAAGCCACACATACCGCGGTGTTCGTACCACCTAAGAATGTAAATCGGGCGCGCTCCACATTCATCTCTTCAAGGCAAAAGAGGCAAGAAATAGTAGACCATCTCCAAGAATAAAAAAATCTAATTGCTGCAACAGCGTCTTACCTTCCCCAAAGGCGGTGACCGTTATCATCTCGTCA
>NW_020187244.1:2029120-2037498 GCF_900000015.1 Plasmopara halstedii
CCTCCCGGAGTCAATATCTCTGATAGAGACCCGCGCCTAACTGGGAAGTTTTGGTCCATACTCTTCAAGGCGCTGCGCACCAAGTTGACAATGTCAACAGCGAACCATCCGCAGAACGATGGTAAGAATAAGCTTGTAAATCGCATCGTCGAAGCGCATTAGCGCTCTTTTGCCACAAGTCGAGTTTGCTCTGAAAAATGCAGTGCATTCGTGTACCGGCTATACTCCGTTCTACGTGGGCAATGAAGTGCATTCATGTACCGGCTATACTCCGTTCTACGTGGGCAATGCAGTGCATTCATGTACCGGCTATACTCCGTTCTACGTTAACGTGTTTATCTACCCTGGTGTCCCGCTGACGCCGCCATCCTGTGGCTCAAGGCTTGGTGGGGGTGGGATAGCCGAACGCTATCTGATGTCAGCCCGCCACCGTGCGTAAAGAAGTCGAAGACTTCTTGTATACTTAACTGAGTGTCTCACGACACGTTCGCGATTCGATGGCTGAAAGCCAAGACATGCAAAAGGAGCATACAGATGGAAAAGGAAGAAGAAATGTTGAAAATATTGATGTCGGAGACCTGGTCTTATCAAAATGCTAAAAATCTTCTTACACATGCAGTTTCTGCTGTCTTTAAGCCGTAGCTCCGTCCACGGTTTATTGGGTCGTGGCCAAGCGTGGCCTAGCGTATACAATGAACCTTTCGAGAAGGATGCGCACCCTCCCGGTATTTATATGGACTTGCTAAAGCCGGCGCAAGTGAACGCGGAAGCGTTGGCGCCGGGGCGGTACCCAAAGGCGCTAGGCCATCCATACGTTATACAAAAACTAATTCTGAGCACGGAGTGCAACAAATTCCGTTTCCAACAGCGCAGGTCGCTCCACCGTCACACGAAGTGACGTATTCGCCTGCTTGAATCCTTGGAGTCGCTCTGACCGAGCACGATAATCATCAACGCGAGGCAGTCGGTGTACAAATCGCGCCAGAATCTCGAGGTCTTCCGCACAGTGGTAAGCGACTTTGAAGCGATGCTCGGCGGAGAGCCGATGAAGACAGACTTTGTCCTCCAGCGAAGAGCATTGCGAATCACCGGGCGGCGATCGACCCAGTCGTCATCATCTGCCGCAGACACTTCTCGATGAGAGTGGTGGCATCTACTACCACGTAAAACGCCTTGTGGGTCGACGTCGTCGACGGGGTCAAACCCAATATCTTGTGAAGTGGCAGGAATACCCAAACTTTGAATGCTCGTGGGAGGTTTAGGTGCAACTTTGGCAAGACTGACCAGACGTCGTAGACGTTTCAGATCAGAAGGATCATGACGCTTCGCGTCGTCTCGCGCAGCGCGCTTCTCGGCAGTAGCCCGGGAACCCGAAGGGCCCTCAGCTGAGCTCAAGCTCAGCCCTGAGCTGCATTGGTCTTAGACTCACTTGTGTGAGAAACCACAGAACTCGCAAAAGCGTGGTGATCATGTCGCAGGGCGCCGATACGCAGGAGATTCGGCGTTGCGCGTTGAGTTTGGCAAGCTCAAATGAAAGGTGGCATTCTACGCGCACGTTTACTTCCCTTTGGATTTGCTGTAAGGTAGACAGCGAAGTCAGTTGCGCTGCACCCATCGCCCAGAGAGTATATCATCATCTACTGCGGTTTCGCCGGGAGCGAGCACCACAGGGATGGTCCGCATTGCGGGTACAGAAGAGCCTCCTTTTGAGCCTGTAGTCGAGCGCGGTACCGATTCATTGGATCTCCTGGGGTACCAAAAAGCGAGCTCGCAGAGATTTCCACTGGTCAAGCTCAGCTTGTGTAGTGGCCGGAGACCCGGCAATGTAGACGCCAAACGATCGATTGATCGCATCTTTTCCTTTAGTAGCTGGATCCGCCGAGCGGAAGCCGTATTCCACACGAGGGTCTAAGACCGAACGTGGATACGAGCGCAGGAGAGCAATTGCTGCTCCTGTGCCTCATCGAGGCGATTATTAATGCTACCCTATCTTCGAAAGTCGAGTGGTCTGGAAACGGTCATGGTGTTCGCAACGTTTGAGCTGGACTTACGTTGCGCCGTTAGCGTACCTTATCCTTTTTGTCTTCCCATGCTGGGAAAGAAGTATCCGACTCGTAATCAACTTCCTCCAACTCCTCGACGAGGAAATCCATCGCCCGGGGCTGGCGCGGTGTGTTGCGCTCGGTTGTCGAGGGCTAGGGATGTGCATTCCGTGAAGCGGCGGACGTACTGTCCGGAGATGCACCCTGTGCAGACGAAGAAGGGCTTTATCTGGGCACCCTCGGAGCCAGCTTGGCTGGGTTTAGACACAGGGCTCATAGAGCGTAGAATTTTTAAGGTTGTTCTTAAGAACGTAACAATGTCTCAGACTCGCGAGCCACGTATGAGGCGACCGTTAAATGTAAATTGAGGATATTCACAATTTTAATGGGAGGGGTGTAACGGAGTACACATTTCCCTGTATGAAAGGGCGGGTCGCGCAAGATGGTGCGACCGTATATAGGTGTGTATTACACAAGTTAGTGTAATAACACAGTGGTGTGGCTATACCGTAACAAGAAGCCACCACGTGGCAGGATTGTCAGTAGTAATGCATAATATCATACTTATTAGGTTCTGCTATATGAATCAGACATTAATATATTAATCAGGAGAATCTAGGGTTTTTGATATTGGCGGCTCTGCCGCAACTAAAACAATTAAAAATATTTTCAATTTCAAGCAGAAGTGTTCGTTTACCTCACTTAAAGTTTTTGGTTCTTAGAAGTAGCGGATTGCGATTCGCTACACTCGTCCTGGTTTTTGAAAATAACGTTAGGTCGGTGACCTTAGTTCAGCTTCCTCTAACCAAATAACTATGGCAGCCTCGCTGCAGCGGCTTACTGGAAGTGAGCAACACGCGGTGAAGCGTATGAAGAGACTTAAGTCTTCCCCAGTAAGTGCGTATACACTGACGGGCAATTCCCGTTACACTTGCTGTGTTATGATGACGGTGATACGTGCAAAGTTACCTATTTCAGTGGAAACAGTCGATACAGACATAAAGTAGATAGAAAGCATATAATTTTGAATGAGTTATCGACCCGTCATCGAAGGTGGCAAGTTGATACCCCGCAATAGTGATCATCTCAAATGAAAGTAAAACATCTACATCCGCGTGGAGTCAAAAGAATTATCACGGAATCTAATATCCCGAATCGAAATAAATGCTTCACATCTGCGTAAATATACAGCGGTGTATCGCGAAAGCAGTTACACCATAAAATATAAGTCGTCACACTCATGCGAACAAAGAAGTAAGCTTGTTTCAGCGTCCACTGAATGATGAAGAATGAAAATGGCAAACGCGTGACGAGTCGTTAAGGCGGTCGTCGCAGATAATGACTTTCACACTCACATGAAGCAAAACTGATTTAGTTTCGTGTATTTAATTTGTACAAATGGCAAAGGCAATTGAAAATTGCCGTAGTGACCTAAGTCAAAAGTAAGTCAGCCAAGGTAACTCAAGCCAAAAAAGTCAAACGCAGTGGTTGAGGTCGAAGCAATGTAATCCACGGTGAGCATGTTAAAGGGGTTCTCGACGAAATGACGATTTCACTGATAATTTAAAAGAATTAAGCTGAAAGTTGTCTCGATAGGCGATCAAATTGTGTGAGTGCATTAGAGTATTTGACATGAGCTGTTAACGTTAGCGAATCCGTCGAAAACCACATAAACATTGAAGACAACAATTGCCTTGTCCATAATGTCCGAAATGCAACACCTAATAATGTTGAATTGTCAATTTGGCAAATTCATACCAAGTCGTGTTGGCAATGATCTGGCCAACTAGAAATAAGGCGCAATCCCATTGTGTAATATTAGCGAAAAGCCATTAAGATGGCTAGAGAAAGAGATGTCATCTGTGATAGCTAGAATTCATTTCTTTCATCATCAATATTCTTCGCTGCTTAGGAGTGATTTGTTTTGCTTAGTTAAAGTATATAAAGGAAATGATACAGAAATGTGTACGATGGAGTGGTAGTGTTTTTACTCGTGCTTTTGATTGTGCAGAGTCTTCAACTAAACCATTGCAAGTGACACAGGTACATTCCTCCTATAACGTCACAAACGGGTAGTAACGTTTTGAGGAATAAGCTAGACTAAATGCCCGTTCTTATCATCCATAACGAGTAGGTACGATGCCATAACCATTTCACCGTTGAATCTGACACAACAATTTCAGCTTTTAGTACTGTAACCTTGGATTACACAGACCACAAAGACCTCAACTAATTTCTCCTCCAGAAGTGGATTTTAACACAGTCTTCTACGTCGCGATGGCAATTGCGCTTCGTCACTTTCATAAATGCGAACATCTGCCTTTGATAGCGTAAGCTCACAATCCTATGCTGCAGCAGGCAGCCTGTGAGTATTTGGCCAATCGTTCCGGTATCGTACAGCCTGGTATGAGTTGGGAAAGACCCTAGTCTTGTAAAAACTTGACTTGAGTTGCAAGCCTTGTATTATCCATCGGCAATCGTGCAAAGCAACTGCGCACGTTAAAGCTGACACAAACATATTGGTATTTGAATCTCTCCAGTCGCATCAAGAACGAGCATCAGAGTCTCACGCTAAAGCAAAAAAACTCAGTAGTTAAAGCTCCATCCGAAATAGTATTTTAACTATAACAACTCTTAGTATCGTGCTATTAAAAACGTGGGCAGTACTTGGAAATTCTGTTTTTGTACTTATATCTTCCAATCCAATTTTTTATCTGCGACAGCTTGAACGTAATCCCTGTAAAAGAGCTTAGCAGTATATCGCTGGATATGTAGGGATATCAGATGATGAAGCCTGATCTGGATCGACGTATCACTGTATAATTAGACATAACCGGCTTTTGGCCCGTTTTCGACCATCGTCACAATCAGACAGCACGCCAACTGGGCACGATCAGTACCGAATTGTACAAGTATTTTGCATACGCAGAGGGGGCAAGTCGCACTTCAGTCAGTAATAAAATCAGCGGCAAACAGATTTTAGCTCTGAGGTACGTGCACGACTTAACTTCTCTTGCCCTGTAGCTGTTTGAATGTTTTTTGAGACAAGCATATTGCCCTAGGAACGATTTATCATGGGACGACGCTGGCAGCTTCGTGACAAAGCAAGTTTTATCAACTATGTGAAGATTGAGCTGCAGCTTCTATCGAAGGAGTGGAAAATTATCTTGCCATGTGTCATTATGCAGTACGTTCACGCTATTTTTCACAATCTAGCGTACTATATTCAAGGCAAGTACCTCTCGACCGAGCAGCGCTTTACACTTCACGATTTGGGCTTCGAGCTCATGCCTGAGCTTACGGGGTTTGCCGCCGACATCTCCGAAATTCTTGTGTTTGCTGCCATTTTTGGCCCAGCCATTATTCTCATCCTGACAATCCCCCTCTTTCGGCAGGAACCCGGCCGCCCCCGATACCTTGTGATCGTACTTAAACGCAGTTTGATGCAGTTCAGCATCTGTCTGTTCTTCCGTATCATTTCTTTTCTCGTGACTGCTCTTCCTGGTTCTGCTGATCACTGTGAGCTCAAGTTTGACGATTCGTGCTTGGCATTGAATCCAGGAGATCCCGTTTCATGTGTCGTCCCGAATCCAGACTTCGACCCACCTAGCACTAGTGAAATTTTCACGCGCTTAAACGCACTAAAAGGCTGCGGTGATTTGATGTTTAGCTCCCACACAATCTACACTGTGTCACTTATCTTGACAGTTTGGAAATTTTGGCCCAACAGATACGGAATCACCATTATGGTCAGCGTGCAGATTGCTATCGCGTTCCTAATTGTAGCCTCACGCAAGCACTATACGTTAGACGTGTTTACGGCATTGTACGTGGTACCACTGATCTGGCTCACACAGGAAGCGTACTACAAGGACATCAATAGCAAGGATTCAGAAGTCACGGTTAAGTCCATTTACGACTTTTACCAAGTTGACGTATCGAGTGACGCTAACGATGGAGCCTTGCCACTCGACACCTCGGATAATATACCATTACAAGGCTTCCCGCTCAATTCGGTGCAGGTAGCTATGACGGATGACGATAGTTTAAATGGTGAACGATCACAGACAAGCTTTCAACGCAAGAGCTCTATGTAAGCGAAATTCACCGCTTAATATCGACATTTGACTCGATATATATATATATTCTTTTTCTGAGGTTAAGTCTAGAATACTACGAGTAGAACACTGGACAGAAATTGCAGTGACATCTGTGTTTACAGTTGCGAAACAAGAAGAGCGACATAATTAAAGAAACAAATCAAATTGCAAAACATAGTACATACCAAATTATTGAAGATGGGTATGTTGAAGATAAGGTAATATTGGCCGAATGAGCACGAATCATGGTGCTCACAGAATGTTGTCGTTTCATTGGTCAGAATCAATTAGTAATTCTTACATCTGGTGCAAAGCATATAGCAAGGAATTTGCAATATGAGGACCAAATGTTGAACACGTTTCATAGACATTTTACTATTGTGCAAAGCTAAGACATGCCTTAGCACTGGTGCTGATGAGGCTCCGTGGGACACGTGGGCTGCAAGCTTAACGCTATGCCATACATGTGATTTTATAGTGGAAGAAAATGAATTTAGTTTTTGGGTTAACGGAACTTAATTTGAAGATGTCGCTCTTGAATTCGTTTCCTGGGTACTTGAGCGGCTCTTGGTTTCGCTCCTTGGCGGACCTACCAACTCATCCTCCGTGCATTTGTTAATGCAGGCTTGTAGAGTCATCATTTTCTGCACAGCACTGTTATCGATATGGTAGAAACTGGCGTTAGTTCTACGTGTGAGCCTTAAATAGAATGTATCTGCTGTAAATATGGTACACAAATCGTTCGACAAACTATCCTCGGAGCACATAGATATGCTCAATATTGCTCTATCTAAGGATGGTGACGAAAGGCTACGACAGTTGGTGACCTAGGGACCGGAAGTAGAAATCGCTCGCCGGGAAGTGCTCACCGGAAATGAGAATGCAATGGCGGGTCACCTCCGAAAATGCCTTACTCGGGCGTTGGTGAAAGCACATCCACAAGGTTACGTATGATAGCATCCAACCTTTTTGGGCAGGTGCAGCGAGGCTACCGTATTGCTTTGCTTAGAGGAAGCTTACTTAAGGTCACCGACCTTACGTTTTATACTAAAACCAGTACGAATGAAGCGGACTTCAATCCGCTACATCCAAGGGTAATTAAAAACTTAACCCAAGGTAAATGTACTCTTCCGTTCAAAATTGATAACTTAATTATCTGTTTTATTTGTGACAGAAGCGCCTATATTCAAAACCTTAGGTATTCCTGATTAAACAGTAAAACCTAATAAACATGCATAACTACTGGCAGACTCGTTACGTAGTGGCTTCATGTTACAGTGTAGCCAAACCATTCTGTGATTACACGGACTAGTGTAATGCACACCATTGTCAGACCATCTTGTGCGATCCACCACCCTTTCATACAAGGGTACGTGTAATCCCGTTACTTTCCCCCCATCAAAATTGTAAATACCCACAATACACATCTAACCGTCACTTCGAAAGAGGCTCGCGTGATTGAGACACCGTTACGTCCCTAGGACCATATTTACACATTCTCTGCTCAATGAGCCTGTATCTATGACACGAAAAGCACGCAGTCTAGCTGGTTCCGATGGCGCCCGCGGGCAGGGCCCTTCAACGCGGTGCATCTCTGGACAATACTTTTGCGGCTTCATGGGAAGCACATCCCAAGCACTCGGCAACCGGGCGATAAATACCGCGCCGCCAGGGGCAACGGGTTTTCTCGTCGAGAATTTGAAGGGAGTCGATTATGATTTGGATACTACTTTTCCAGAATGGGGAGAGGGGAGAGAGCGGTGCGCCAACGGCGCATCGTGAGCCCTGTTCGAACCTTGCGGACACCGTGTTCGCTTCTCCATCTCTCGATTTCCGGGGGGGAGGTATCATTACCAATCGCATCGACGGCACAGGAGCAAATGCTGAAGGCTGTCCACAGGGTGCTTTTCATGCGCTTGTACCCACGTTCGCTCTTAACCCTCGTGTGGAATACGGTTTCCGCTACTGAGGCGAAAAACGCGATCACTCGGTCATTAGGTTTGGGTCCCTGGCCACTACACAAGCTGATCTTGACCAACGAAAGGCTCTCCGAGCCCGCTTCTTGGTACCTTAAGAAATCCCAATGGATAGGTATCGCGCTCGACCTCGCGCTCAAAGAGGAGGTGCTCCTGTACCCGCAATGTGAGCTATTCCTGTGGTGCTAACCCCTGGCAAACAGCTGCAAATGATGAGCAGCTCTTTGAGCGATGGGTGCAGCGCACCGGAAACTTGCTTG
>NW_020187244.1:2037508-2044768 GCF_900000015.1 Plasmopara halstedii
TGGGGTGGAGCAGGATGTGAGGCTAACACCGGACGACGCTGAGTGCGTGCTCCCACAAGTCTCACCGGGTCGTAGAAGCTCTGTGGTGAGGCGACGGCGACGCCGTATGTTATCTGCAAGACACCGGGCGTCGACCCTGAACCAGGAGGTGTCTATTGTAAACGATAGCGCACGGCTATACACCCTCGTCAATAGTATGACGGGGAGGGAGACAGCGACATCACCCTCGAGGCTATTCCAGCCTCTTCTTGAGCTAGACGAGATGTCCCTCGAAGAGTTTTGGCGGTGCCTTGAAGGCAGGCGGCTTAGCCGAAGTGGTCATTAAATTTCCAAAAAAGAAGACCAACGCGTCGTCGCTTCTGGATGAAGCTGTCCTGGAGGACATCAAGAAGGTGCTGAGCGCACGAAGTAAATCTTCGATTCTGAAGAACTCCTTGGATCCATACTATCCTTTATAAAAGGAACTTTAAAACGTCTTCTCCAAAGACCCGCTGCCGGTCCTAACTCCGGACCGAGGTGTGCATCATATGATCGACCTGGCACTATCATTGTCGAATCTCCTTATGAAAAATGCGGAATGGTCTTGGGACAGCGAGCATCGGGAGGCTTTTGACGGGGTCAAAGCAGCCTTCTTTATGCGCCAATACTAGCGTTGTCAGACTTCTATCGTTCTTTTAGTGTCGTCTATGACACTCAGACTTTGCCCTCGCATTATTTTGAAGAAGTTGCGAGCGTATTTTCCCATCTTCCCCAAGTCATCACTCATTTTGATTTTACGAGTCGTTCAGATGCAAACTTCTCTGTCAAAGACGAAGCAACATCTCAATTTTTTATGCAGACAAATTATCATCACCAGGTAGCAGTAAGGTTTTGAATTGCATAGAGTACTCGTTCGGTGCGTGGCTAAGCGTCCGCAGCCAAAATGTGGCGCACCTCATTAATGACCATATACCAAGACTCTCGAAAAGAGTTCGCGCGCCGAAATAACGAAAAGATCCCACAGGAACCGGCCGCACAGGTGGTCAAACACCGACTCTTCTTGACTAGAAAGGGAGAAAACCTTCACCATAAAGCGAGAATTGGGCTAACGGGCTCACATGTGCTGTAACAGGTATCTAAAACACTTTTCACTTCAAGATACTATGTGAGTTTGACATATCATATCGGCAAGATTGCCCTGGCGTTGTTACCGCTTACGAAGTGGCACGCCTTCTTAATTTTTCCATCATGGAAAGAGACTGAGCTGCACAGTACAACACACTTCTCTGGTTGTCAGCCTTGTTCTAAGTTCGAGACTTGACTGGTAGCAGACTGGCATGCATTGGTGATTAGCAGTGTTGTTATAAGCGTCCTTTTCGACATCCATGTTGTTCTTTACGCCGTGCATCGTATCTTGCAAAACCAAGCATCAAAAGATGCTCCAGCCTGACGTCTGCTTCACTGAATATGCTTGTAATGCCGTAGAATGAGTCCGGCGACGTCCCTTCTTCACCCGGTGCATGATTCAAGCAGGATACACCTCGGGTTTTGCTAGCGTTAATTGCGAGAGTTACTGCAATAGATTGTTGTCGTGCACCCTGCACAGGGAATGCTTCGATCAAAAAGTTTCGCGCGCAAATGCATGAAACATGATTTTGTACGCTCCATCCGGAATCAGAACCGAGGCTCTTCCAAGTATCTGAGCACTTATTTGCTTTTCCTTATATTCAAGAATGACATGTATTTTCTTAGCAGATGTTTAGGCTGATACAATATATACTACTGTATTTACTGTCGAATAATGTGTTCTGTATGTCGTGAGGCTAAAGACCGACGTGTTTTCTTCGTCGCGCAATCCATGGCTCTATAGATATTCGCTTCCTCTGATGTGGGGACAACTGTACAATAGTGTTATGTGTACATACACCCTAATACGGTGCACACCCTGTATAAGGATGTAAGAACTAATAATACTATTATCTTCCTGCTGCTCTTGGCACAGGCTGTAACGGGGTTACACGTACCCTGGTAACAGGGTTGTGTGTCACACGAAATGTGCATGGTGTGACTACACCCAAACAAGAATACGGTATGCGGCTAGGTAGCCAGTAGTTATGCATGTTTTTAGATTTAACTAAATATATTTAGTATATTTAGGAAAATCTAAACTTTTAAAATTGGGATTAAAAAATAAAAATCAGTTTTGAACCCAAATCGAAGAGTCAATTAGCCTTGCGAGGGCAATAATTACTCTTGGAGTAAGCTGATTGCGATCCCCTAGCTCATACTTGGTTCTTGTAATGACCGAAAGATCGGTGACCTAAAGTAAGCTTCCCCAAGCGCTTAGCTACGGTAGCCCTGCTGCACAGGCGCTACTTTGTAGGATGGGTGATCTGTGGATCACATGCGCTACTTTGTAGGATGGGTGATCTGTGGATCACATGCGCTCTTGACGTGACATTTTAAGCTCGTTGGCCTTATGCACCGCGGCGGTGCGACAAGCGACTTCTAATGAACGGCATGGGAGCGACAGACGACATCTAATGAATTATCAACTTCATTACCACGACACAAATTTGTCCGAAGCATCTGCATCGAAAGTCGCTGCGATTGTTGAGCTTTCGGACGGATTGATTCGACTTGCTGAACCAGCTCAAGATCACTGCTTACTATGACACTGGTCAATGCAGTATAAGAGAAAAATCTGACGTATCGTGCTTAGAGTGTGCACTTTTGAGATTTTTTCTGATGAGACAATCAAGATTGTGATACGCAAATTTGCAGGAAGATTACGAGTAATGTGTTGTACGTGCACATTCCACTATGATTTTGTTTGTCCCTGGATGAAACTTGAACGAATCAAAATTGAAATACCAAGATAAATTACCGTGATTGGCACTCGATCGAGATTAACGTGATGAGTATTCACGGAGAGATGACGTAAATATCACATTGCACATCATGTCAGCATTGCTAATATATAGCAGCACCGCAAAAAATAAGGGAACACAACACGGTATGGTAGCAACAGTCTTGGTTTTTCGGCTGCTGAATTAGCTGAAGCATGAGGATGGGAAGCAGCCAATGAGACTGTGACATGAGGAGCCGTCAGAAACGTAAAAAAGCTTGTATCGGCAGAAAATGTGCGAGGTCTACTCAGTGTAGGCCATCGAAATATGCATAGTGGACGGCCCACTTTTGCGCTAGTCCTCAAGCGTATGTCACAGACAAAATAGAGCCATCACGACAGAGATGGCTCTTGTGGGTATCTTTCTGAGAGACCTAAGCCGTTTAACATGCATGAGACTCGTGCTTAAAGCAGCGAAGTACTAGATTTGCTATAGACTGCCGGTGTGTAATCTTGGTGTATGCAGTGAGAAGGAGTTGTGAGCAGTAGCAGGTGAGAAAACCAACTAGCATACAAGCTTAAATGTTATGACATGGACGCGTACGCTACTGAGGTGTCCTCAATGAGGTAAAGTGGAATCCTACAACTTATTTATTTCGATGATCACATCGTGTCATTGTGAAATTAACACGCAATTAGCACACCAACCATTTTTAAGCGTGGCCCAAAATTTGCAAGCCTTAAGCTCACACTTGCCTTCGTATTCATGACACAGTAGGCGATCTACGGAATTGAATCCATGGGATGAACAATTTGGGAGTGAAGGATATAAATCAGACAATTACATTCTGCTAACACGTCAATATTTGAAAGAAAATAATGACAATTTCTAAGAAAAATAGTCGTCCATCGTAAATGCAAAGAGGAATGTTGATACTGCTGTGTACGTACTTCTTACACTTCTTTGCAATCAGAAAAATGCGATTTTGTCACATCAATCAAAGTTCAGATTACATTTAGGTGTACCGAGGATTTGCTAGAGGTATTAAACTTTAAAGAAAATGAAGTCGATGGGATACTAAAACGATATTTATGCGATACATGTGGGTTGTTAGCCATACGTCAAGCAATAAAGATGGTACATCGTATGTTAATGTTTCTATGAATTGGAGTAGCCCCAAACATATATCACTAATTAAATGTAAGAGAAATCGGGTAACAAGTGCTACAGTGGCTCTCGATTTCGTTTTGGGTGAACTGCCAATCCATCATTTATCAATGCGAACTTTTGAGCTAAGCCTTCCTCTGTGCAAAGGGCACAGCATCATCGTCGCACTGGAAATGATGACGATGATGTTGATAATGCAAACGTTGATTTGATCAAGACACTCATTTTGAACGTAGAAGCAACCTACGGGATGAACTGTATTGGCTATCCGTTTTTTAGTCGCTTGTCTGTCTCACCGTTTACGTGTCCCTTATATGGTGGTACTGCATGTGGTTTAAGCGGCTGTGTATCTGCCCCGTTGGCGTCCAAACTACTTCAATACGCGCAAAAATCTGGACTTGCGCTACGCCATGACCGACGCTGGCTAAATCTCATGATAACGCGTTGAACTCGATGTCTAGACACACGAGCGGCGGTGAGAAAGCTCATCGTCGAATTTGATGTTGATCGGATAGCCAGCACCTGCTTCAACAGGAACGCACAACACGAGAGCGGTCGTTAACTACATCGGTCGCGAATAACAAAAACTCAGGTGTGGTACTCGCTCTAGTATCACCAGGAAACATCGTAGCTGGGGGCATTTGCGATGCGCTGGTGCCAGCCATAGCTGCGGCAGAGTCTTGGGCACGCAAAGGTCCTATAATGCCTGAGTGGTCAGAGTTGCAAGTTTGAAAGTTTGAAATAAATATTGTGGAAGTAGCTGAAAAAATGCACTTCTTTTTGATATATTATATTTGCGTCTGCATTATTATTTACTACTACTTACGAAAAGACGGACACGAGGCTTTTGACCTGCAGAGCAAGCGCTGTACAAGGAGTAGAACAGAATCCGGATCTCTATCGTATTTGCTGTGTTTGCCAGATCCAACTAAACACTTTCCTGCGAAAGAGAGATTCGTGGACATGTGGAATGCTTATGCTCTTTATTACTGTAAATATTAAGACGGAACTAAATTATAGATAAACTTAATTTTCAATAGATCACTTCATATTGAATGGAGGTTGACGCCACTTCTGCGTGTTAATTTAAGCGGGACTGGTAGAGCTAAAGCCTTGGATATCGCAGCAGCAGGGTTTTATACATCGATTAGCCAGACGGTTGTCCCATATAACGATGGTTTCACATGAGATTCTTACAATTTCTGTCTGTTGTTCTACAATGTTCCGTAAGAGCATTATTGAATGTAGCGCCATTTTCCATTGATGTTAACTTCAAAATTTCAATTTAGATTAATGACATTACGATCCTTTTTTGCTGTCGTCTTTACATGCGAAAAATATCCAAAGTCATTTTTCGTTTGACGCACAGAAACAGCCGAATTAAATTGAATGCAGATGGTGCCCACAGAAAAAGGCGCATTGACTTCACGGATACACCATGCATATCTTGCGC
The DNA here is from genome assembly GCF_900000015.1 of Plasmopara halstedii. Taxonomy (NCBI): domain Eukaryota; phylum Oomycota; class Peronosporomycetes; order Peronosporales; family Peronosporaceae; genus Plasmopara; species Plasmopara halstedii. The sequence goes on from NW_020187244.1 coordinate 2,042,957, forward strand.
AGTATATCACAAATTCCACAATGCATAGAATCATTTGGACAACGGCATTAAACCACATCGCGGGCTCCTTTTGCTCATAGTCCTGTGTCCGTACAGATCAAAAAAAGTTTAAATGTCATAACGAATTGTCGGCGATCAGAAAATAAAAAACGGTTACATTATGACTCAAAATTGCCAGTCGTACATCATCTTGTATTTAAATGGGGGGCGATATCGATAGAGATGTGGTCGTAAAGTACCAGTAGAGCTAGTCGTACATGTATCAGCGTTGCTGTAAAAGTCTGATCTCAGTTGAAAGTTAGTAATTGTATTTCTCTTGATAAAACGAGTTCTTATTCATGCGTTCTACGAGATTCAACAGTCCATGGCAAGTTATCTTAAAGAATCGCTATGTAGATTTTGACCTATGTATGCTTATGGCAATGCATAATATAGTACACATGATCCTTCATAGTCGTGAAACAATAATTTCTGCAATCTAATCTATGATGCGCCGAAGACAACAGACGCTGCAAAGGAAAACAACGAATGGTAACAAAAGTTACATTTACTTGAATCTATAGTCGCGTCTGCTTTCGCTATCATTGCTTATGTCCTCGCAGTGTTCGCGTGTCTTTTTACATCATGTCTTTCAAAACGAAGATCAAATTACGTTTACGGTGCAGAGCTATTGATGGTAGTTATCCTCGCATCTTTGGAGAGCACCATATTTGCGGTCATGTCATTGGTCATGACATTGGGTTCTTCGGAGACTCAATACTATAAGCTGAGAAAGAGCCTGTCGTCGTCAGCAAGTCAACCAGTCTTCAATCTAAGGCCAGAACTTTGGAAAGCTTGAGACAGCTAGCTCGCTTTATGCGCTATGCTCAACTGCAATGAAAATCAAAGCATCCTTAAATCTGACCAGTAGTCACCAACAATGATTCCTAATCACTCACTGCAGGCGTAAGTGCAGTAGTTAGCAACAAAGATTGAGCTGTACAGCGCAGTTAAAGAGTCGAATACTGACAACGCGCTCGAATTCTCGTTTATGAAGTGAAGCTGTTGGAGGATGAATTTTACAACGCTCCCAAAGGTAAGGCCACCACAACTTAAGCGTGTGGTGGCCCCTTGATAACTGAATGAAGGATGACGCCTCAGCAAGTTTCTGAAGTCTGAAATTAAAGTGTCGGTGCTACGAAGAGTAAAACAGCAATTCCTGATATATTTATACTGATAGCAAATGCTTGACTTTATCAGTTTACCCGGTATTGTTACAATGCAAGACCACGCTACGCCATCTTGAATTTTCAAACCACGTTACAACAAAGTGGGATTAATAATTAGGACCGTCCGTCGATAGAAAATAACGCTCGACATCGACATCTGAACCGTTCACCTTAAAAAAAAACTCTTGTATGTCGTGACCAGTATAGATGTCGTGTTAATCTCTGACCCACAGGAATCATCCATACTCATCGAGTCTGTCAAGACTGTATCACGTCGCAGATTGTGTATAACACACAAAGACAACTTGTGCATGTACGTGTTGCAGTATCGAGTGTTCACGAACAAATGATCAATTTTGTCAGGGTTCTAGATGCCAGAAGTTCGAAGCAGACAACTAAGTAGCGTACGATGTTGTAGCTCACTTTCCATTTTACCATCGCGAGAACAAGTTGAGATGGAGATTGACGTACATTGTTTAGGTTATGAGCCCAAAATCGCTCGGCCCGAACGATGTCCTACAAGACGATAAGTACTTCCTGTGGGATTTCAACGCTAGGATGGCGTTGGCGCGCAAGAACCTCCTCGGCCATGTGCAAGTCAAGT
>NW_020187244.1:2044778-2045227 GCF_900000015.1 Plasmopara halstedii
TTAATTGACTCTTCGGTTTAAAATCCAAAACTGATTTTATTTATTTTTTTATCCTAATTGAAAAGTTTAGATTTTCCTAAATATACTAAATATATATAGTAAAATCTATATACATGCATAACTACTGGCTACCTATTTTGTTTGGGTGCAGTCACACCATGCACATCTCGTGTAACACACACCCCTGTTACTAGGGTACGTGTAACCCCGTTACACTCTCCCCCATTAAGATTGAGAAGATTTACAATTCCAAGCGATTTTTGCCTCAACGAGGCTCGCGTGTCCGCTAGACACTTCAACTTAATTCGTTGGAATAAAACAACTTCCTTGCTCAATGAGCCCTGTGTTCACGACACGGAAGCCACCAAGTCTCGCTGGTTCTGACAGCGAGTACGGGCAGAGCCCAACTTCGTCTCCCGCACGCGGTGCGATGTCGGACAGTGCGTCCG
>NW_020187244.1:2045237-2054548 GCF_900000015.1 Plasmopara halstedii
CTAGTTGGTTTCGAGGGCGCCAACGGGCAGAGCCCTTCTTCGTCTTCCTCACGAAATACATTCGCGGGCAGTACGTCCACGGCTTCGCGGAAAGCATATCCCACGCTCTCGGTAACCGAGCGCCACACACCGCGCCAGCCCCGGGCGGCGGGTTATCTCTTAAAGGATGAGGAGGAAGTCGACTAAGAGTCGGATAATCCTTTCCCATTATGGGGAGACGAGGAGGGCGAGGTGTGCCAACAGCGCGATGTGAGCCCTGCCCGAACCTTGCGGACACCGTGTCCGTCCTCCGACCTCTCGGCTTCCGGGGATACTGGTATTATTATTAATCGCCTCGACTAGGCACAGGAGCAGCAATTGAAGGCTGCCCACAGGGCGGTTCTCATGCGCTCGTTTCCACGTTCAGTCCTAGACCCTCGTATGGGGTACGGCTTGCGCTCGGCGGATCCCGCTACTGAAGCCAACGGTGCGATCACTCGATCTTTAGGCGGCTACGTAGTCGGGCCTCCGGTCACTACACAAGCTGAGTTTGACCAGCGAAAGGTCTCCGAGCTCGCTTCTTGGTACCTCAAAAATTCTAATGGATAGGCTCCGCGCTCGACTTTGAGCTCAAAGGGGAGGCGCTCCTGTACCCGCAATGCGGACTATTCATAAGGTGCATGCTCCTGGTAGAACCGCTGCAGGTGATGAAAAGCTCTTTGATCGATGGGTGGAAACCTGACTCGCTTCCTCACTTACTCGGAGACACAAGGAAGCGAACGTGCGTGTAGAACGCCATCTTCGATTCGAGTTTGCTAAACCCGAGGCGCGACGCCGACTTTCTTCATATTGTCGCCCTGTGACACATGAATCATCCATCACGCTCCCGCGAGCTCTATCGTTTCTCACACGGATGAAGATACGACCACAGCGTCTCAGGGCCATAACTTGAGCTCAGCTCATGACCCTTCGGCCTCCCGGGCTACTGCCGAGAAGCGCGGGACGCACAACGATGCGGAGCGTCATGATCCCTTCGATCATAAGCGTCCACGACAACTTGGCAGTCTTGCAGTAGTGGCACCTCAAACTTCCACGAGCTCTCGGACTTCGGGTATCCCCGCCACTTCACAAGATACTGGCTTTGACCCTGCTGACGAAGTCGAACCATAAGACGTTCCACGTGATAGTGAATGCCGACATTCCCATCGAGAAGATTCGGCGGTGTATGATGGCCACTAGTCGATCATCGTTCAGTGACTCTCGATGCTCTTCGAGCTATGGAGGACAAAGTTCGTCGTCATCGGCACTCTGCCGAGCATCCTGCCGAGGTCGCCAATATAAAAAATGGTGATGGCTGTGATATGGCTATAAATTGTGAATCATGCCATCTGCTATATATTGCTATTCGCGGTGTGGTAACACAAGATGGTGAGATGGTGTGGCTACACCTGAACAAGAAGTAAATACGTGGCTGGACTGCCAGTAGCTATGCATTTTAATAAGGTTTTACTACTTCATCAGAAAACCCTATAGATTTAGATATAGGCGGCTTGCGGCAAATAAAACCGAGGAATACACTTTACATTTTAAGCGGAAGAGTTTATTAGCCCCGGGATAAAATTGAAGCTGCTCTTGGAGTAAGCGGATTGCGATCCGCTACACTCGTATTGCTTAGAAGTGTAGAACGAAAGTCACTGACCTTAAGTAAGCTTCCTCTAAGCAAAAGAGATACAACATACCCGCTACAAATGGTGACGTCGGTAAACTAGTGGCATCATCGTCCCCTTATATAAGCAATGCGATAGGGACGAATTGTCTAAAGAGACATCACCGTGGAAGGCGGTCACAAATAATACATTTGCCCAACTACCCCTCCCCAACGGATGTGTGTGAAGGCGCTGTTTGGCATCTTGCCCCGAGAGGGACGACGACATTGTAACCTTGATATTCCCTACTGTTTAGCAAGTTGGTGTGTATCACACGTAGAGACAGCGTTTACTCAATATGTCCACGTTTGCCGACGCACAGAATATGAGCTCACCCAGAGCACCTCTTAAATTTTTAGATACCTTTTTTGCTCTTCAAATTTTATTAGACTAATACTGAATATATTTTTCCGTTCGAGTAACGTTAAATGGTGTTAAAAAGCTTTCTACACTTTTGATGAAACCACCTCCACAGCTGCGCTATAACTCTATCTTGGAGCACTACGCTTGCTTTTGATCAGCCGCATATCGCGGCAACGATTTAGGACGCCATCTCAGTACGTTGATGCATCGATCTAAAATTTGTTTTTACCTCTGGTCGCCGCGGTCAATTACACTCCCAGCCACTCGCTACAATCAAGTGTTTGTGCGGCCGCTGCAGCGTTTGACAACCATGTTCGAGTAAACGATGATAATATTAGAGATTGATGAAAATGAGTAATTAGTAATGCACTACCGGAAAACAAAATGGGGGCGATTTGAAACAGGAGAGTATTGGAATCGTCTATAAATGATCGCTGATGCGTTTAAATTGGCCATGACAGCTAAATTTGAATATTTAAACAGAGCGGTTTAAATCAGATAAGCTCAGACTAAGCAAATTGGAGCTAAGTTGGACTCATGGTGGGCATTTGTCCGCCTTAAGAAAACGATAAAGATGGAGCATCTGTTTCGCCGAGTCGACACAGGCAGGAGTTCCCATCATGACCAAGCAAATGAAATTCTGGTCGTCGTAGTGTTGCCTCCACCAACGCAACAAGCGATTCTTCGGACCATGTCTGTGATATCATACTCTTGGGCCTGACGAGGCTCCCAGATACCCAAGTCTGATGTATAGCCGCGCCACCATACTCTGCAGAAGCGTTGATGGTTCAACTGCTGCTTTTCTCGTAGTATACAATCCTGTCAACCACTCATCAACGCTCCTCACGAGAGACTAATAGCGGTGTTGGGTTGAATGTGGAAACGATTGAGCGACTCTGCAAGTGAGATCATCGTTGAATAGTCGCGGCATTTCAGTAACATTGCATGATGCTTGAAGATCACTCCGAAAACCTTTTGAATCTTGTTACAGAGCTGAGCAGAACTTGAAACTCGACGTTCTGACTGATGGTTTCTCCAATACTCGGCTTTGGAGTGTCTTTTTGAACTACGTTTCAAGATGTTCGTGATAATCGTGTTCGACACCAAAAGATCGAGAAGCCTCGAGAGTTTGCTCACGAACACCTGTCGCGTTTTGTTGAAGAGGTGGGCTCTGTAATCAAAGTATTCCGTGGTGAGTACTTATCTCACTTTCAGGCGTGGAATGAGTAAAGGAGCAATCTTCTCTGCCATTAAATAATTGTATGCCGGGAAGTATCTGTAAGGCAAAGAGTTGGTTGCTCTTCGTGGACACGTAAAAAACTTCATGATCAGTTCGATCATCTGCCGGAGGTAAATTAGGAACAGCAGATTCTATCAGAAAAACACGATGTATGCCTACCTACATAGAATGTAGGATATTGGCGCATGCAAGTAGGTATGGCTAATTGATACGCCTTACCATTGCGTTTCAACATCTTGAGAGGTCCAATGAATCTTTGCAATATCTTTCTGCTTTCCAAGTTAGACACTTCGTGCTCGGGCGGATTTGTCGTGCTAAGTAGCTCGAAATCATTGATCTTGTACACCTTTCCTCTCATCTGCCTGTTCTTGCATATCCTGAGCTTTCGTAATAGCACCTCGAACAAATCACACAACGGCTTGTCTCATCATTATAAAGTCATCCACGTGCTTTTCCTCACGCCATGTCATGTCGTCTCGAGGCATCATCGGGTCGAAATTTTCTTTTAACTATAAGACAGCCTTAAAATCTGACTTTGGCTCGTAGCAACAGTTATCCCCATTAACGTAGTGACCTCGTCCATTATAAAAAAACGCTCTCTAGGATGATCAACACAACTCACTAAAATGGAGAATCACCTGTCGAGACATGCGTGGAATTGTTAAACGCAAACGTTACAAGAGGGAACAATTCACTTCATTCGTAGCATAATTACGCAGTACGACCTCCAAAACTCGATCCACATGCTCTGTTTGACCGTCTGTTTCAGGGTGTGCCGCTGTTGACATGGACAAATGAGAGCTCAATAGTCCAAAATGTGCATGCCAAAGTTTCGACATGATATGGTTGTCACGTTCAGACACATTTTTAACAGGAAGGCCATGCAGCTAGAAACAACGCCTGCAAACACCTTAGCTGCTTTCTCCGCAGAGATCGCATCCAAATAAGGCGCAAGATGACCCATTTTGCTGAATCGGTCAGCTAACACAACAATCCCACTACATCCATGTGAGGTACGCGGAAGTCCGGACATCAAGTTCATCCTCACAAACTTCCAGCTATCAGTTGGTACTGCTAATGACCGAAGTGGAGTCTGAGTTGACCCGATGGTTCCACTATCTGGCAAATCTCACAAGTCCTCACATACTTACACACCCGCTTATATATGAGTGGCCAATCAATTTCCCGGAGAAAACTGGAAAATGTTATTTTGCACTACCGAGATGGCCACTCAAAAGGCTTCTATGGTACTCGAATAAGAGACGATGGCGCAAACCTTCGTCATTAGAAAAAACAACCTTTGCGGTATCTCCGGGTTTAACGGAATTGACGCAAACTTTTTCAGGTTAGAGTAGAGCTTATTCTTTCGCATAACTTGAAAGACTTGACAAGGAGTCGGATGCCTATGTTCAATTTGATCTGATGATCGATCTTCGGATCGAGATGAACATCGGCAGAAGACTTCACACCCGTTTTTATACTATGAGCGAATTTATCGTCAAGGTAATACGGTGCAAACTCTGCCTATAACCAAAGAATATTCGTGACTATTTTGTTGATAGTCGCGATAGCATTCTTCAAACCTTGTGGCGTCACTAATTATTCCCACAGCATACCATTGGAGGAAGTGACTGCAGTCAGTGGTGTACCATTTTGCGCATTCGTATCTGATAAAAGCCATCTCTCAGATCAATCACACTGAAAACAGTATGACCACCATTCCATCAAGGATCATATTCTCGTGTGGAACCAGAGTCAGGGCAGGTATAGTTGCATATTTAATTTAATTGCCAACCACCTGTGAAAGGAGAAGGACAGTCTTGTGTGGACGGAAGAAGAATGGTTGGTGGGCTTAAAGGCAAATCTGTAACTGAGTGAAATAAAGTATTGGTTCCTATCAACAAGCAAAACATACCAAGGGCTTTTAGAGGTGTTACAAATAAAACCGTGGGTTACTACATATACTTCATAAAAATAGTGTACTGTAGTTGAGCGTCAGCTTGACCTTATCCAAGATCTTAGGTGTACAGAGCTTTGACTTCGAAAAGCTTATATTTCAACTTTTGTGGAGAGTATCCGGTGGAATTGACTGGCTTACGCCATCCACTTCGAAATACAGAGACACGCTGGTCTCGTTCTAGGTGTGGTCAAGAATCCTTCCTATCGTTTGTTGAAGCAATATCACGAAGTCGAGACGAATTCTACCAAGTTTGTTACCCCTGAATATGGAAGTGCATCATAAAACTGGGTTAATTCCGGCAATTTCATAAATGCGACACAGGGAAATGGTCTATGATGATGATGATTTGTTTACCCGCAGGGTAAATGCTGGGTTGCATTGGAAATTGTGAGGCTAAGTTTCGATATCAGTTCATGTCCCAAACACCGTTGTACCAAAACAAACGTTGACGTTGCTGGAGGAAAGCGCGAGAGAATAATTATTTTGTCAACAATACTATGGGTGTAACGCGATATAGCGGAAGGTTATGGACGTGACGAAAGAGATTGGAGTTTTCGTATGTTGTAGCATCAACCTATGCTCTTAGAGCTAAATTAACCTGGTCACGAAATGTTGTGAACAGTCTGGATGTGAGCCACTTGAGAGACAAAAGCTGTAAAATTGTAGGTAGGATATTTCATAAAGTCTACGGATCATCAAAATCTAAATATCACCGTTTAGTAGTTTTGCATAAAAAATCAATTTTGTGTTCAGCACATGAGTAGAGTGAGCCACACAATACGTTGCGAATTCTATTGTCAATAATGTCAGCCTTTCAATGAGAAGCAAAGCTGCGGACAACAGTCTTACGATACTGTTGCGTACGACTCATCTCTTCTCCATTTGCAACGGCATCAACAATCGACAATTCACCTCGTAAATCTGTTTCCATCTTTAGCTTGAGTTGCTTGCCTGTAAAGCCTTTTCCCATGAGATAAGCCAATTTGGCCACACATGCTTCAATTGTCATATCGAGGGATGTTATGACTCCCATATTTAGCAACGTAATACCTGTTGCGTACGTATCTAGTTGAGTACGGCCTTGTACACATTGCGACGTGATAGTGACTGGGATCTCGGCTTCGATTGCCATCTGTACAAGACGTAAGAAACCATCTTTCCGTAATGGTGCGTTTCCCGTTCCATATAGTGCAAAGACTAATGCTTTTCGCTTATCCTGGTCTTTGTACGCACTATGTCGTTCAATGTATGCTTCAATACACTCCCCGTCAAATCCAGGTACCAAGTGAAAGACACAAATATCTGTTGACAAATTTGTGAAGACACGAAAGCGGGACCGTGGGTACGGAAGAATAATTGGTTGGTCTACAGTGGCTTCAACTCCCGTGATTGCCAATGATGGAAAATTGGGCGAGTGAAAAGCATCAACTGACATATTGGCCACTTTTGTCGTCCGATTTCCACGTAGCAATTTGTTATTCGAGTAAATGCAGACTTCAGGAATCGCCAACGTGGCTGCACACATGACCGACATGATCAAATTGCGTCGTGCATCACTATGTGGAAAATGCAGAGGAATCATGGCCCCCGAGACAACAACCGGTTTGCCAAGATATTCGAGCATGAAGCTTAAAGCTGATGCCGTGTATGCCATCGTATCGGTGCCTTGTAAGACCACAAATCCATCGTAATCCCAATACTTAGCTTCAATCTCTTTAGCAATCGTAGCCCAATCGTCAGGAATCATGTCCGATGAGTCAATAGGATTTTCCCACTCACTCACAGTCACGTGAGGCATGGTTTCGAACTGAAATTCGTCCATTTCGCGAATTTTTTTTTCCAAGAATCCACTGCTTGGATGTAACACGCCATTCTCATCGGGTACCATGCCAAAAGTACCGCCAGTATAAATGACAAGACAATGCGAGCGTTCAGGGTGGACACCAATACCATTGGAGTTTGTGATCGTAGGGGTAGGAGCGTGCATGGACCCAGGAGATGCGCACACATGGGCCTCCGACTCATTAAAGGGAACAGCTACGGGACTTACGCCATTCTGTGCAACGTCAAAAGAAGCGCTAAAACTGTTGCTAGTATTGCGTGTCTTGGACTTGGTACGAGCCATTGACGGTAGGTCTGAAAATGGTCGAACAACTTCACTCGACGTTTCAAAAGTTGGAAAAGCTTTGCTAGTAACTTGTTACCCTTTTATAGGGAGAAGAGCCCGTTATTCTTATTAAGAGGTAGGTAGGTATGGTATCAATGTGGATATAGGGTACGACATGTTGATGAGATGACTAGTGGAGATGCGATGTCGCTTTGGAAGATTCAATGGCTGATGAACGAAACAAATTCTTGCTGGTCATATATTCTTAAATGAATTAGTGATAAGACCAATATGTCGTCATGTGTTTCAGTTTGAGGGCATGATCACCATCATTGGCACGATTACAGCGTAGAGGATCTTCTCTTGCACAAATGATAGAAGCTGTAAACTTGAAGCAGTCGACTAGACCAGTTTCTGACAATGTGTTAAGGTCAGGAAATCTTTTGAATAACATTTACTGATGCTATATCGGACACGAGCACAATTGGGTTTCTTAAAGAATGTTTACCTATCGTCAAGTCGATACTTTGTGCGAGTAAGTCAAAATCCTATAGCACTCGCTGTACTTTTTGTAACTTTAAGTTCTTGACGAAAGCAGACGCAGTCCAAAAATTGAAGAAATATTTTGCTCTGCCTCATCTAAAATCAAACGTCAAGTCTTTTGTTCATCGACTACAAGCGAATCCTTTTAAAATGTACAAAATGGTACGTTGCAAAGCATCATTTATAATACACTACCATCTTTGTTACCCTTGAGGTAGTACCATATAAACTTAACACTGAAGAATAACATCAGAGCCCACATACATCGCATGATAGGAGTTGGAATTTTTCTTACGCAAAATTCAAAAACTCACTGTCCTTTATCACATAGTCATTAGGTCAGTATTTCTGTGAAGAAATGACATATGGTTTGTGTCCCTACACCCACAGCCAGACGTTCAAGAAATTGGTAATTTTCAAGGTCGGCCACAGAATCAGGTACAGGTCGCTCGATTTGTGTGGTAACGGCGTGGAAGCGAAGGAAGTATATTTTCTCTCAGTGAAAGATAGGTCAAGATTGAGTGCCATATTTGCCTTACACATGGTAACATCCTTAATAACTATGGCTAGGTAGGGCCTTGTAAGGTTCCTCTGAGTTGTCATTAAATTATGCATTTCGCACAATGCGTTGTTTTTCGAGCAAACTATACAGCGCAGAGACACCGAATCTCCGTTTAAACAATACTTGGGATCCAGGCAGTAAGAAATCGGCCTTGAAAGCCTGTGGATTACGCTCTAAAATAGTGAAGAGACATGTCTTAAGTGCGTGCAACAAATTGCTCTGCGCCTCGCACATAGGAAAGATTCGGCATCACAAATCTGCGTATGAAATGCACAGAGACTGCTCTACTTGAAAGTACTAGAATTAAAATCAATATTATACATGTTTTACTGTCTATATCGAAAAGCTGGATTTACCATGCGATGTTCCATGTCCGGACTTCCGCGTAACTCACATGGATGCAGTGGCATCGTTGTGTTAGCGGACCGATTCAGCAAAATTGTTCATCTTGCGCCTTATTCGGAAACGATCTCTGCGGAGAAAGCAGCTAAGGTGTTTATTGTTGAACAAAATAGGTGGCCCGATACGCTACCCCTGCGCAAAAGTGCTGCAAATGTCAGATAGGAAGGAAGGACCTGGTGGGTTGAAGGTAAGTTTTCAAGTAATGTATTATGCTTATAGCTAGCTAATTATGCAAATCGTTGGGAACTTCATAACTCCTCCTGGTGTACTTAGGTACGACTTAACTTGTTTCCAACACTCCTCCCTTGGTGTGCTGTACATCGTCAACGAGACCACAAAGCGCGCGGAGTTATCCAAGTTTAGTCGCCGACAAAGCCTTTGTCATCAAATTGGCCTTCATTTCTTCACTCTGTACGTATTTCACCTCCAACATTCCGTTTCTGATGCGT
>NW_020187244.1:2054558-2054683 GCF_900000015.1 Plasmopara halstedii
GAGTTAAGTCTGTTACATCTCGTCCACTGCCGGTGTCGTGTAAAGTTCTATGTCCATCTTTGTACTGTTTCTCTTCCAATAGACCATAAGAGAGCAGGTTCTTCGACAATCCCTTGATGTAACGT
>NW_020187244.1:2054693-2055440 GCF_900000015.1 Plasmopara halstedii
TGCCATGCCCACAACAACCTGATTGCGCTTTCACCCAGCAAAAAAATTCAAGCATTCGTCCCAATTGATCAATCAGAAGAAATTGTTCAAGCAACGGATCGACTACCAAAACGACTTCGAATCGGATATGAACAAGCTAATGCAGCACTCGAGACACCATCAACGTTAAAGAACGCAATCATCTCCCCGCAATCAAAAATGTGGTAGGACGCAATCAACGCCAACTCAAGGTACTCAATATGATGAAAACGTGGACACCGATCAAGATTAACCCAAGTCAGAAAGTCGTCGGAACAAAATGGGTCTTCGCCATCAAGAGAAATGAACAAGGCGAGATTAAACGTTACAAGACTCGACTAGACGCACTGGGATATCGGCAAACTTACAGCATCGACTATTCCGAGACATACTTCCCTGTCGCCAACATGAACTCAATTCGGGCATTTCTGGCACTTTGTTGCCATTACGGTCTGCACATCCACCAATACGACGTAGACACCGCATTTCTCAACGGTCATCTTGAAGAAGACGTTTTTATATATCCACTTGAAGGCGTTCAAGGAAATCCAAATCAAGTGCTCAAGCTCAATCGAAGACGTTACGGTCTAAAACAAGCCGCAGCAACATGGTTTAAAACCATCTCGAAGGTGTTCAAGCAAATGGGCTTCACACCATGCGTCTCGGACTTTTGCATCTTTGTACGCCGAGATGGCAACACATGGACCTATGTGAGCCTATACGTTGACG
>NW_020187244.1:2055450-2055837 GCF_900000015.1 Plasmopara halstedii
TTACTAGCCTCATTTTCTTTATTAATTCTTTTTAGCATATGCAGCATAGTTGATTTGACGCATCTCGCAACGAGAATACATTGAGTACTCGCCAATCGTTTCTTTTTCAATCAGGTACAAATGCAAACGTTGCACTGCTTATGTTCTAGGCGCTCCATTGGTTGTGAAGTCAAAAGAAGCCAACAGAACGATAGTCTGGTGTGTCCGACAGTTGAGGGATCCAACGACTTGTTGGGGGTTTTAAGTGCCTTGACGCACGCAATAAAAATATAAGTAATAGTAAGTACTGGTATTTATTTACATATACGTTTCTTAGTTTGAATTTTAGTGGGAATTTCATTTTGTATTGTGAATGATACTGTGAAATAGTCGAATATACAGTAGACC
>NW_020187244.1:2055847-2062157 GCF_900000015.1 Plasmopara halstedii
GTCTGGCAGCGCCAGTATTGATGCATGAAGGAGGCTGTCTTTGACACTGTAAAAAGCCCCCCGATGCTCGGTGTTCCAATACCATTCCTCATCCTTTTTAAGGAGACTTGTCAATGGCTGTGCCATTTCCGCATAATTTGCGCTATATTTGTGCAAGCAGTTGGCGAGGCCAAGCCACTTGCGCAAGTCCATTTGGTTCTTTGGAACCGGCCACTCCACAATAATCTTGACATTAGCGGGATCCGCTCGAAGCCGTCGCTACCCAATTATTGGGAAATTTCTCCGCGCCGAAGATGCTTTTGTCGGCATTAGTATACAGATTATTCGTGCGCATGCACTCGAACACCGCTCTCAAATGGACGATGTGTTTTTCATATGTCTGTGCATACGTCCGATGAGGCCTAAATAATTGCGTCACAAGATGATTAATGTTGCTGGTGCAATTGACAGCGCTTGGGGCATCACTACCAGCCACCCCCAGAGTATAACACTCGGAGTACTCACCGCTGTCAGCGGTTTGTCACTCGCTCTCATGAGCAATTGGTAATAACCATCGACCAAGTCGAGTACACTGTACTTTGTACAGTCAACCGTATTGTACTGGGGATATCCTTTCTAGGAACTAGCGTCTGTGTCGGAATGGTGGCAGCGTTTAGCTTAATATGAGCGTGAACGATACACCACTTACCGTTCGGCTTCCAGACACAAAAAGGTGGGTGCCGAATGGGGAGATTTGGTCTTACACACCATATCTGCATCGTGCTTCGCACGGGAAAAAGCGTCAATGATGTCACACTGCTCTTTGAGCAGGGGCCATTGGCGTGTTACGCAGTATTTGTTGAGGTTTGGTTCCCGGAACAAGGTTGATCTCATGACGCACACCTTAAACCGGAGGTAGTACCGACGGCGGGTCTTTGGAGACGACGTCTAGGAATTCCTTTACCAAAGCATAAGACGGATCCGAAGGACTCCTTCAGGATCGACAATCCACTTGGTGCCTCAAGCCCCCCCTAGTACCCTAGGACCAGAAGCGACGTCGAGTTAATCCCCTCGTTCGGTCTTAAATTGACCTCCTCGGCTTATTTGCCTGCCTTCGAGGCACCGCCAAACTCTTCGAAGGACGTCTCGTCCAGCTCAAGAAGAGCAATTACCGCGGGAATAGCCTCGAGGGTGACGTCGCCGTCTTCCTCTCCCGTCATACCGTTGACAAGGTATATAGCTGTGCGCTATCGTCCACGGTAGACACACCCTGGGTTAGGGTCGACGCCCTGCATCTTGCAGTAAACATAAGGCATCGCCGTCTCCTCGCTATAGAGGCTTTACGTCTCGTCGAGACCAGAGGGAATACGCACTCTGCGTCGTCCAGTGTGCCCACTCTCATCTCCATCGAAGCCTTGATGTTATTAACAACATCCGACGAAGGACTGCTATTTCGCCCAGTGGATAACTTGCCGCTCCACAGGCATCAGAAGGGTCTTGCACATGAGACCGTCCGACCATGCCACTCTTGGCATGCAGAAACGGCTTCGAAACGTGAGCAGTGCCCAGTGGATTACGTTCCACTCCACGCGCACCACAAAGACCTCGCCCTTGATGCCTCGGATCTTGTCCGACCATGCCATTCTTGGCATCCAGAAACTGCTTCGTAACGTGTGCAGTGCTCAGTGGGCTCCGTGCCACTCCACATGTATCAAAAGGGATCGCCCTTGTTACCTCGGCCCTTGGCCGACCATGCCACGGATGGCCAGCAGCGTCTACTCCAATACTTGAGCAGCGCTTACTGGATTACGTGCCACTCCATATCCAGCCCGCAAGTCATGCTCAGGACTCCTGTCTAATACACCTTCGTTGCTCACCAATTCAGATACTCCAATCTACAGCGCGTTGACCGTCTCGTTCCAGTGCCCGTGCCAATAGCGTTTTTGCGGTTTTACAGAGATGGGTTCATAACCCACCACAGCATAATCAGGAGACGTAAGCGTAGCGCCCAAGCACTTCGACCTCCAGTCGAGATTAGACTCAATATATTTCAGCCATGTCATACCAAGTCTATCTTTAATCTTAAATTAGGGTTTGGGGTTTAGAAATATTTAAGTTAAGTTCACACAAAAAAATCTTACGAAATCATCGAGAGCTATCCTGCAATTGTCCGTTATGATAGGTTAAAAGTGAGGTTAAATGTTTTATTATAATTCTAGGGTTTAGGGCTTAGGTATAGTAGAACTTATATTAGCATAAGAACTTTAAGGAGGACCTAGGGAACTACCTCGAAAAATTTTGGTAGCATAGTTTTCGCTAACTAATATCTTTAGTATGACATGTTATAGCTACACTTAGTTCCTTACGAACATTTTTCTTTTTTGGTTCTGGTTGAAATTATAATTGACTTTGGCCCTCACGGGTAGATCCGTATTTTATTTTGGCAGGTTTTGCGATCAACATGATATAACTTGTGACAGGTATTTATGCTCTGAAAGATATCAGATATGTTAGGGTTATAACCTCCGACATGTATCCGATTTGCCAGAGTTTTGTGTCACATCATATAAGTTGTGACGGGTATAACGGATCTGGCACTTAGCAGATATAACACAGATATATACTCTGAAAGGTATCAGATAATAGGGAATATAAAATCTGGCAAGTATCAGATGTGTTGAGAAATTTAACTTCTACTGGACCTGGGGTTAAGGGTTTAAACCCCATTGGCTTAGATAAGACCGCAGTCAATGGGGCAGTTGTCGATAGTTGCGAAGGATATAGCAAAGTCTTGAGATTTGGAGGCTTGGGGTAGCAGATTTCCACCTATGTGCCTTGGGCCTTTTCCATCTCATTGGTCTCTAGTAATGAGTGAAGTCTGCTTCTTGTTAATCCATTGGGATCGTAATGGAGCTGAAAGACGATAGGCGCTGTTGCGGCGGTTTTTGGACCGATGTAGTATTCTTGAGCGCCTCTTAAAACAGCGGTTGTAGTGTTGTTGGCGTATAACCCCGGTCAAGTAGGTGTGCATATAGTTGTTTCACGATTTGTTTAAAATCTCGAATTCGTGTCTTCTGCTTGCGGTATTACCGTAATTGACCAATGATCAACCCCTTGAGTACACCTGGATGGGCGCCATTGGCAGGAATATACAGGTACAGATTCAAAGTTTTCTGATATATGCGCGTGTGTAACCGTTGTCCATTTCGAATGATTCGTAGATCGAGAAAGACAGTATCATTTGTTTCGATAGAGCTGGTAAATCGTAGTCTAGACTGTCGAGTGAACATTACCAGAAAGTAACGAAAGCTGTATGGTGAATCGGTGGGGTTCCACACAGTTAATACATCGTCAATGTAGCCTTTATAGTAGACTACATATCCTGAGATTTTTTCAAGTAAGGTTTATGGCAATGTGAGCTACATATAGGGAAGCAAATGTCGGTGCCACGGACGTTCCCATAGCTGTTCCCAGGATTTGGCGCCAGCACGCGTCTCCAAAGGTAAAGTAGTTGTTATTTATTACTGACTGGAGTCCTGACAGAATCGCGTTTTCCCATATACCGTGAATAAGTTCCGTGATTGTCTTGATGGTATTCTTGATCGATATATTGGTGTAGAGAGATTCTACGACAATAGCGATTAACAGCACACCGGGCGGGATAAATAGGTTAGGGAGTTCCGTCAGAATCTGGTCTGATTCACGAATATATTTCTTGGAAAATATATAGAAAAAATTGGAGCTGAAAGTCTAACCATTTGGAGAGTCATTCGAGAATGCTTGCGCTGTTGGATACAATAGGTCGAATACAGAGTGTAGGTCTGTGATGAATCTTCGCCAAAGCGTAGAAGACGTTTAACCGAGACTTGGCTAAATTCGCCGTTATGATCCGAGTTGTGTCCCAGTCAGTACGATATGCATATCTCTTTGCTATATGTTTGTACCATATACGAACGAAAGTTCGTATAAGTCGGGTCAGTGTGTCAACTGGAGCGCGTTGCAGCACATATAGTATCGCATCTGAGAGATGGTCCACACATAGTCTCACATAATGTTCTGTTGTAAAAAACGCTGGTCGTAAGTTCTTGTCGGTGATAACCACCTTAAGATCCGGGCGACTTTTCAGAAGTTGAAACGTGTCGCGTTGAGTCGAGTTTAGGTTCCTGAATTTCCTCAGTTGCCATGTCTCCCAAAAAATTATGTTTAACACGTTGCAGAATTGCCTCGATTGATGCCGAGGCTGGCTTCGGCTGAATCGATGGGTTTGGGACAGAAAGTCTCTTGTTATATTTTTTTGTTGGCTCCCGAACTGTGCGGAAAGACGAACTTTCCGTATAATGCCTGGAAGGGCAGCATAAAGATTTGACAGGCGGTGAGGTCGAGGAGTCGGGATAAATTTTAGGTTAAGACCTAGTAGACGATCCAGAGCAAGGGAGTTGCAATAGACGACGGTACAAACTTATGAAGAGCTAAGTTCCGTGCATAGCTATTAATTTCTCTTGTTGTTCGGCTAGCAGAGAGAGCTAGCGCATTCCTTTTGTCTGATCGACCTACTTGGATTGGGTCTTCTTTTTCGTGTTCTACACGCTTTTCTGCTTGGCGTTCTTCTTTGATCTTGGCTTTGTGGGTGGCTTTCCGGACTTGGCGGGACCGGTTGCGTCCACTATTCCACTTGCATTTCGGTGAGCTTGAGAAGTTGCTTCTTCTGTAAAGGCTTTTGTGAAGGCTTTCCTTGTTTTTATGAGGCTTTGCAGTCTTGTTTCGCCGATCGGTGCCCCTTTGACGACTGGTGCTGTCGTTTAACGCTTCCTTAAGTTTTGACACCTGAGATTTCAAGGGTTCTTGACTCGTGTTGTATGCGTTTGTGGACAGGCTTCTGAACCGAGGTGGCCATGGATGTTTCTACTTCGATATCCATGGCTGTGGTTCGTTTTGCTTCTTTAGCAGCTTTCGCTCGATTTTGTGTGACTTGTTCAATTGCCATATCGTAGCGTAGTTGAGTCAATCAGTTGAGAGTTGGGCCGTCGCCATTAAGAAGTCTTTTTTGCCATCGACGATTGTCCGTCAGGGGAGGAGCAAACACTCCCCCAGAATATACCAGATGACTGAAATGTGGACTGGACATCTTTATAGAAAGGGTTTATCTCTCTAAATGAATCTCTCGATAGGATCTCAAATTAACACTGAAGTAGCATCAGTTAAGCACCGGTGTCAGCAGTGTTAATTGCTGTCAGTGCTTGCTCGTTGCCGGCAAGCTGCTAATTGTATTGAGCGCGCAAAGATGCTGCGCTGTCGGAATTCTCGAGCTCTTTAGACACGGTCAAAGAAACCTTAGTCGTCACGGAGCAAGGTGGGTCGGCTTCAAAACGTTAATGTGCTGACTCCTTCGATTTGACTCGAACAGCAAGATTTCTGTATCGTTTGATCGTGACATCGATGATGTGTTTCGCTGGTGGTGGTAGCTGCGGACTGCGGCAAATAGCATTATTCGGGTCCATCCATTAATGTGACAACATAGGTTGAAGTAGGCTGATTTGAAAGTCGAATGATGTCACCGACGGCTCGGTTACAAACAGTCTGTTCGGAGTCACTGTCGGCTGGTCGTCTCGGTCAGACGTTGGTCGTGGGTATGTCTGTTCATCTTGAAGTCCGTCTTCATATACGATTGAAGGTCCGTCTTGAGGTCGTTCTTGTTTCAGTCATGAGGTCATCTCGATGACAGACTGAATTTATAGTATTTAGGGTACAGGGTCAAGGGTGAATTTCCCCTGCGGTTCAAACAAGCCAGGTGGGCATGAGACTGCATTGAAGTATAGAGTACGAGCTCTAGACTTGAGCATGCCGTGATCATGAGTCGCCGTGATGAGAACAGGTTGTGCGTTACGACTAACAAACCAGTTTTAGATGTCACAATCGGGCACGTTGAACGGAAGGCGTTGAAGATCAACAAAATACAGCTTGTCGAGAAGTGAATATTTTTGTGTGGCTACTGACGTATCGCATACTTGAAGCGTAACACCCCCAAGACATCGAAGCGCTTCTTTTGATCTGCAAACAAACCCAATAACTTGATGAGGGATTCAGACAAAGTCCTGCACACATCCCAAATGCAAGTATCTACGCCATAGTTCTCGCTGGTAATCCGCCTTTAGGATACACACAGCTTGTCGATGTTATGCTCAGACAGCTTTTGTACAGGCCGCACATCCTTCTTGGTTACGGTGACTGTAAACCCTAGAAGATTGAACTTTTTTTTTAAAAAACAGGAGTTGCTGTTGGGATGACACCACTGAATGCATGTTGAACAGGCGGATGACGTCATACTTATTAC
>NW_020187244.1:2062167-2067148 GCF_900000015.1 Plasmopara halstedii
CAATTTGGATTCTGAATTCGATTTTTTTTCTCTCAAGGTACGTCGTTGTCATACCATAGCGTGAAAATTTTTTCCAACGCGACAAGTCAATTTTCTTCTCATTGTGCACATACTCTTCATATTCGCTAAACTTTGCGAGAATCATTTCATCCAAAGCGCTACGAGTTTCGCATGTTGTTCACTTGACAGAATCAGCGGATTAAACGGCTTTTCACTGAACCGTTTGTTTTCCATGTGGCAACACTTGTTGATATTATTCGAATTTTAAAATAGCCGAATGCCACGGTCTCTGATGAGATTACTCTTTTATTCTCGTGACATATGCTAGTGGTACTTAGAGAAAGGCTCTTATGTCTTACCAGAAAGACCAGACGGAAAACAAAAAGGCTATCTGTTTGTTTTGAAAGCATGGCGTTTCTGTTAGATATAGTAAGTAATACGACCAAAATTGCGACTAAGATGTCAAATTAGTGTTAAAGGCTCCTAAAATTCCAAATTGGTATGTTTCGTAGTAAGTTTGCTGTTCTTTACACGCTTAGAGTCTGTATTGTCTTTATCTAGGCGCATATTATACATATCGTGATGCGAGTAGATCACCTGGACAGGCCAATTTTAGGGATTAAACGGGTGTTTTCTAAAGGCAACCAAAAAACAAACATGGTCATCATGTGGCGAATATATTGATAGATCAAATCAAGCTGGTGTTTAGATTTTGTCTTCATCTCAAGATCTTATGCTCCAAAAGTAGATTTCAAAGAAGTTACGCCCACAGAGTTATCATATACAAGGCATTGACAGAAGAAATGTCATATTGAAAAGGTATGACTCAACACAAGTCGCCTGTTAATCCAAGTACAAGTCGAGTAGCCGGTCAAAAATGAAAGAGTATGTGAAATGCGAGTGTTTTGCTCTCAGAGGATGCAATTTTTTCACGATTCGGTTGCGGATTTGACTGCAAGTGTTACGTAGTGCAACGGGGCTGCGTGCAGGATGTTAGAGACCGCAACAACAACGCTCAGAGGTCGAAGTCATGCGCTCCTACCAGGAGCGAAACCGAAAGTCTTTAAAATGTAGGTAACACTGTTAGTTTGCTCTGCCTAATCAAAAACGTAATACTTCCATCTACACCAATATAAACCTATGCGTGTTACAATTCGCTATCTCCCTCCTTGTACACGTACCCACTACAATGTATTCACTATTGTCCCTCGCACAAATTGCCAAGTTCAGGAGTATATTGACGGGGTTGCCGCGCACTTTATACGTGAAAAGCTTCGACTTTCACATTTCGCGCTGTCAAACACACAAAGGTTGGATCCATGCGCTATCATTAGAAGCGAGTCCGAGAGCCTCTAACGTACCTAGAATCATCATAAATGGCGGAGCAACTAAGACAACTATATCTGTTATCTAATGGCAGTATTTCTAGAAATATCACCTTCAAAGAAGAGCAAAAGTATAATACGGGTTAGTCTAATGTCGTGATTATCTTGCTTCGCGTTGGCTGAACATGAAATGTCAAATGGCATGGTGATAACGTCGCGTTTCAACGAGACAATACACGTAATCAATCATCAGAGCTATCAAGTAATCGTGACCTCAAATCCAGATTTCACATGATATGTGTATCATAAAAGAAGAAAGACATACGGATCACGAGCGTCATGTAAGGTGTTCTAACATTAATGGGCGAGCGCTTTTGTGCACACGTGTGATATATGTCAATGGGTTAGATCCACGGCGATTACATGCGGATCTGCTGTTTCAGGCAGGATATTAAATGTTTATTACTTAATGCTATACTATGGCATTCTTAAACTTGCTCCCGGTAATATCTACATCGTGTGGATTGTGACCCATCTGAGATGGTTCATTTTGCCGTCGTCAGCGAAACCGTAATTGGCAAGGATATGAGTCTAGACGAAGTCTTTCGCCAAAATCGCCTGTCAGTGGTCATTGTGTCTCATCGAAATCCGAATTACATTAACAGCATATTGTTTAGCAAACTTTCTTTCAGGTGCTAGACGCCAGTTTGGAACGTCGACCCCAGATCATTCACAGTCAGATGGTCATACCGGTAGTTAGTCTCGAGGTGGAGGATATCTTATTAAGCTCTCTTGTTGTGCTCTAGCGACTTCCCTAGTTTTATTAGATTGCTCTAAAATCACTTAGCTTGCACTAAATTACGCAGTACTTACCGCTTTAGGCTTTACCTTGTTCTACGTCATTCTGAGTTTCTTTGATACCGCCATGAAGTGGATCCGGTCTTGCATGGGTTGGGGCTGTTGACACAGTTTGACTTGTTGATATCACCTGTAACAAAATAAAATATTGTTACACAATGAGCTTAATGCACGATTCTATGGCTGATGCCAGGTTGTAAAAAAGAACGCGCTGATGGCAAAAATCTAAACGCATACAAATATGGAGTGACTGTTAGACGATTTATCTTACCTGCGCAAGTAGAATTTCAATGGAAGAATAAGTTGCAACCACACTACATCAAATTGTTCACGGTTGTGGCAAAAAATGATCATGATATACTTATAACAATTTGCTCTTCTCTTCTCTGTGATCTTGCGATGTCCATAACATCATCCCGCTCGTACAATTCATTTGGATATGCTTTAAGAGACGGGGCAGCATCTAAGCCATTCCCTGTGGCTGATCAACCCTCTGCTCTAGAGCAGAGCAGCGGCTCAGGCTACAAAGATGGTGCCAAGAGAAAACATTAGAAATCAGGTTCATGTCCTATTTAGCCGCATTCCGGGACTCTAGCAAACAGTCGACGTGTCGATGTTACCGAGACATCACGAGAGTCGGCCGCGAAGTGCCGTCCCTCGTGGGCGTATTTCCAACATGTGTCGAGAGAAAAGGAGCGAGTTGTCTGCCGCAGCGCACTCCCCATTAACAAGTGAAGACCATATCGTTGTTAGCCCAAAATTTGGTCATTGATTGTAACATCAGTTTTTTATAGGATTGAGGCTTGAGAATCAATAAGTTTCAATTTTGAAGTCCGACTCATGAATTGTCAAGCATCAATCGACATTCTGGCTCACTTAAACTGGTTCACAGGTGAGGAGTCGCGTCTTTCTCAGCCAGTGTTAAATCAACGGTATCCGTCATGAGGAATACCAAGGTTTTCGACCGCTGCTGCTCTAAGTGTCGGTGCTACTACAGATTAGTGTGGGTATGCAATCAGATAGCGGTCATGAAGCAAAACTACGGTGCTTGTTTTACTCTCTGTAAGATCCACATAGGCGTGTAAGCGTGTAAGGCTCCGTCCGACCCAGGATGGAGAGCAAATGCATAGTCACGGCTTGATGAAACTGGCAGGGATTGGCGTTGAGTTCTATACTCCCAGATGAGTAAGTTGGGGCCCATATGCTAATATCAGCTCGTCGTAAACGAGTTGGACATCATCATGTAATGATTAGTAAAATGTAGCAACCTTTATCCCGTGGAGAATGGGCACGAAGCTCGTTTTTCGCGCAGGGGATTGGCGGAGTGCAGTGAAATGCCTTCTATATTTTGAGCGACTTGGCCGTATGCCTCCAAATGATCGAGATTTATGTCGTACCTATCTATATTTGCCGAGAGTCGCGGCGACTGTTCCCATCAAAATACACATCTGCTTTCTAGCCGAGTGTAATCGAGCGTTGGTCGTCTTTCTCGAAGGCTCGCTGCGTTATGTGACATGGTACAAGAAAGAGAAATCCCGACAAGAAGACGCATTTCGAAGCAGGCACAGCACAGGGGTGAAACTTCAGTGGAAGTTGCTGCTCGTTGAGCAATCGTTACATAGAGAATCGAATAAAGAATGTTGAACTAAATGGGTGGCCCGATATGCTACTTCTGCGCAAAGTGCTATAAATGACAGATAGGAAGGAAGGTCTGGTGGTTTGAAGGTGCGTTTCCAAGTGAATGTATTTTGCTTGTAGCTATGTAATTATGCAAATGGTTGGGAGTCTCATAACTCCTCCTGGTCTACTTAGGTGGAAACTTAACTTGTTTCCAACACTCTTCCCTCGGCGTGCTGTACATCGTCCACGAGGACACAAAGCGCGCGGAGTTTTCCAAATTTAGTCACCGACAAAGCCTTTGTCATCAAATCAGCTTTTATTTCTTCACTCTGTACGTATTCACCTCCAACATTCCGTTTCTGATACGTTCTTGTACATATTTATAGCGTGTATCGACATTCTTGAGTTTAGATGTCGAACTTTCTCTTTTCAATTGCACTATAGCTGCTTAGTTATCGACAAAGAGTAACCAGTTATAGATACCTTGAATGCGAACTTCCTCCAACATGTTGTAAAGTCCATGTAATTCGGTTGCTACGACCGATGCTGCCGCTATGAATTCAGATTCTGCCGTTGATTGCGACACTGATTCCTGTTTTCGACATATCCATCCGTCATTACACCCTCCGACAAATATCACTTCTCCAATCATGGATTTGCGGTCCTCAGTGTCCGCAGCGAAGTCTGCATCGCTGAAGCCGGTGATAAAACCATCAGGTAAGTTTTTAGTTCGCTCTTGATTTCTCATCTTCAACTTCAAATATTTTGTTCCCTGTAAATATCGTAGAATTCTTTTAACAAGTTGTAAGTCTTGTTCTTTTGAATCATGAATATTTCTCTTCATCTTATGAGCGGCAAATGACAAGTCTGACCGTGCAACGCGAAATCCACAACAAACTCCCCGCTAGTGACCTGAATTATTTTGAATGTTGTAATTTAGGGCTGGATTTGTCATATAAATGTCCAGAATTAATCGGAATTCTTGTCATTTTTGCGTAATTCATTCCATATTGGCTTAAAAGGTCATCAATAAGGTTTTCTTGATCAAGAAAATAATCTTCTTCGTGTTTGATGATTCTCATTCCCAAGAACTTGTAAGCTTCTCCCAAATCCTTAATTTGTAAGCTTTTCAGTGAATCAAACAGCTCGTTCACTAAGTCGTCATTGGTCCCAGTGAC
>NW_020187244.1:2067158-2068368 GCF_900000015.1 Plasmopara halstedii
AATGTTGTGCGACCCGCCCTATCATATAAGAGTATGTGTAAACCTTTTACACTCAAAATATCCCCGATTCGCATTTAACGGTCACCGCATACGAGGCTCGCCTGTCTTAGACACCATCACGTTCTGAGGAACATTCTCATCACACATGGTAATGGTAACATCCTGCACATAAAACAAACGAAAATGGGAGTAGCGGTATACGCCGAGCGGAAGCCATACTCCACACGAGGGTCTAAGATCGAGCGTTAATACGAACGCATGAGAACCGCTCTATGGGCAGCCTTCAATTGCCGCGCCTGTGCCTCGTCGAGACGATTAGTAACAATACTACCTCCCCCGGAACCCGAGAGATCGAGAAATGGATACGATGCCAGCAAGGTTTGAGCTAGGCTCACGTCGCGCCGTTGGCGCACTTCATCCCTCGTCTTTATATGCTAAAAAAAGTAACCAAATGTCGCAATCTCCGACAGCAGAGGCCTTGACGATATTTAGTGACCGTAAGTCGCGAGCAGAAGACTAGGCCCTGGGCATAAGAAAGATACTGTATCTCACTCACGATGTGGTGATATTACTGTATGTGAAGTACCGTGTGATAATTCCACCGTGCAACGTCACTCGGCGTCGTCCAGTGTCGCCACTCCCTGCTCCATCGGAGTCTTCATATTATTGACAACATCCGACGAAGAGCTGCTATTTTCATACTGTTCGTCCAAAAGATAACGTGCCACTCCACGCGTCTAACGAGTTTAAACGTACCCTTGTATGAAAGAGCGGGTCGCACAAGATGGTGCGACCGGACATAGGTGTGGATTACACAGGTTAGTGCAATCAAACAATGGCGTGACTACACCGTAACAAAAAGCCACCATGTGGCAGGATTGCCAGTAGTAATGCATATTACTTCATTGATTAAGTTGTACTAAATTAATTAGGTATTTATTTATTAATAAAAAAACTAAGGTTTCAGATATTGGCGGCTCTGCCGCAACTAAAACAATTTGATACGGTTTCAATTTTGAACGGAAGAGAATCTATACCTTGTTCAAGGGTTTGGGTACTCCGGAGGTAGCGTCGTAGAGATTCTTGAAAAGAACGTAAGCTCCCTCTAAGTAAAGGTCAACAGCAGCTCCGCTGCACTTGGTTGCACTCGTCGACAATCTACGCTTGAGTCGTTACGACTGATCCTCTGGCATGCAGGATGGGCATATAA
>NW_020187244.1:2068378-2068851 GCF_900000015.1 Plasmopara halstedii
CACGTACCTTGAGCGCAAGTACCAAAGTCCCGACGCAAAACTTCCACAATTGCTCATGGTTGGACCTCTACCTGGTACACTGGATGAAAACATGTTTGGTCTTGTGAGTCCAACAATCGAGTCAATGCGAATCAAGTCGTCGTACTTGAACGATTTCAACGCAGCAGCAGTTCTAGCTACGATTATCGAGCCTACAGTAAATGATCCCTTTCGAGCTGTAGTGATCAAATGGATGGAGATTGACATCCCTCTTGCATCCATTGGAATTGTTCGGAATCGTGACTATGTGTACATTGAAAGTACTGGTCTCCTTCATCTACAAAACGGTGAGCGTGTGGGGTATCACTTGCTCCACTCAGTGACATTCCCAGAGGTGCATGAATTACCGAATCGAGTGCGAGGTAACATGTCATTTTGTGGAATTTTTCATCAAGAAGGCCCTGATCGAACCGATTGTCGCGGTACTGGTATCA
>NW_020187244.1:2068861-2069557 GCF_900000015.1 Plasmopara halstedii
ATTTGTATACAGACGCTGTGTACAATCAAGTGTACTTGGATCTTCTCTTGCTTCAAACGTTAGCTCGAATTCCTGAAGTTTGAGGTACTATTTCTTGAATAGACCGAGGATTTGAGCTCTTAAATAATAGCCATTAGACGACAGATTACAATCCTATGAGTGAGACGAGAAACCATACACTATGATAGTCAGTCAGTTGCTACTCTACAGTGTGTATAGGACTTTATAGACTGTACGATTATATGATAACGTGCGAGCACATCATCTGAGTAAGAACGCCGGAATGTATCCAATCAATAGTCGTACTGGGTATATCACATCTGGTAAGAAAAGACGTGGCATGAGTAACCTTTGCTGAATGATACTATACCTAGTACTTTGTTATTTATATAAGTCAAGAATTCCAAAACGTGATACCATCACCATGTGTACACCATAAGAAGAGGAAGCTTCGAAGTCAGCTGGTTATGAAAAGGATGGTGTTGTCAAATCATAATTTTTCGCTCGTCGCTGCTTCAAGTACTTGGTAATTGGTAATCGCTCGTTGTTTCATTCCATCACTTGGCAATTTGAAAAGTATCGAATATGAACGACCAACGTTTTCTTATCAATCCCTTTGGACAGCTCCATCTTACACCTGAAGCTTGTAATAAACTTGTGGAAATCACCGATGAGATTATCATGGCCAAGTTTGAA
>NW_020187244.1:2069567-2071993 GCF_900000015.1 Plasmopara halstedii
TAGATAATACATAGCAACTTTCAACTGAGCGGTTTCACAACGCTTTAAGTACCACGTATTTATGACCTTATCTTCTGGCTTCACAGCAATTTTTCAGAAGACCCTTCCTCGACAGCGTCATCCACATGGCGAACCCCCTGTGCTTTAGAAAAGATTACGTTTTTTAAGTCTTGAGCCTTCTTGTGGCTTCGAACATGCAGATTTTTGAGTGCTCATTATTGTGCAAAATGTGACAAGGTCTGAAGTTTGTGAAATTTATTGCAGCTTCTTAAGACTCAACATACAGAATTTTATGCACCTTTCTCTATTAGCATTTGCCATAACGTCTGCGACCACTTCCTGTCATGCGCCCGCAATTACTTCATGTTATTTGTGACGTCATCTGCATTCATTCAACGATGTAATACTAACTTATTCCTACCGCTAAAATATCGAGCTGGCCCAAAATGTCAAGGATCAACTGTGATTCACTCAGAGCACTAGTTCTTTTCAGTTGAATCATATGAATATGTTTGGCCTTCGCACCGAACAGAATACGGCAATCTAAGAAAAATCCTCATTTAACCAGGAATCGACCGGGTTTTAAGTGTTTATATTCACGTAAATTTTCCAGTCAAGGTCCCACCGCATCTGACTTTTTGCGATATAGCTCTGCGCCACCATCGCGTTGACAAGCGCCCAAAAATGACATTCCACATCGTTGCTATAACTTTCATTCCATGTACACAAATTGTCCGTTTTTAGAGCTTCTACTTATTTATTTAATGCGGCTCGATAAAGAGCATAGCGATAAACGAAAAAAATTATAGTCTTATATTCACTTTGTTTCGGTACAGTGTTGGTGATGATCCGGACGTCAAAGTCAAAATTCTTTCGTACTTATTTAGAGGATCATTTTGCGTTGTCAGCAGCTTTGCGTAATGCTATCAAAGCTCTACGTGCAACGCCATAGACTTTCGTCTTCTTCGCGATGATGACAAACATGAAAAGAATTGAAGTAATTGGTTGCCACTTCAAGTCTCCGGAGCTCAATATTAGGGTCTTCGTACTGTCCGGTCACAAAAGGTAATCAGTACGTTTTCAGTGATGTTTTTGTTGATGCTACTAGTGCTAAGCTTGCATGGCAATATGAAATAGAGCTCGAGAATAGTTTTATAGTTGTGGCAATCATATTGTTATTCCAGGGATACGTGAAGGCCGAAGAATTTCACGCAACACATAAACTTTTGTAGACGCAAATATAGACACTTCACTAGTGAGCATTTGAGTAAGCAATGCTTCTCTCTCTCTGACGATCTGAAAAATGCTAAGTCAATGAGGCAACACATTAAACACACGTGATTTTTGTATCCAGCGACAATATACTAATAAATGATCTAAACTTTATCTACTACGTCGTTAACTGACGCATTTTCCAAATAACATACACCGCAGCCATCACAATCAACACAGAGGAAGCAGCAGTACGCAACGTCAAGATCTTTTCAGTCGCCGAGTGAGCCGCAATGGTCAACGTATTTACGCTTTGCAAAAGAAAATGCTTGGCATACCGAAAAAGTGGCACTGTCGTCTTTGTATCGAGCAATTGCACAAATCGCAGGAAAAGTGCGAAACAGGCAACCGAACTGAATGCCGAGGAAGCGATGAATTGAACGAAGACAAAGCTCTACGACTTTTTTTGGAAACATACAATTGCATCACTAATAAAGCGCTTGAGATTGCGGCAGTTCGATGTAACATCCTTGCAGTCGGTAGTTTAACCAAAATGATCTTGCAGAGATTCCACATCCTCGACGTCATGATTTCATGAAGCACTGGATCACGTGAAAGTGGCATTTGAAATGTTCGTACGACATGAGAACGATGAAAATCAAAGCCTGATGTCGAATGGAGTGCTAAGTAAGTCGAGGGCTGCATTTGCTTCTTGAAAATATCCTCACTCTCCTGCTTTGCTAGCGTCATACGTGTCGTAACATGCCCTAGGCGATCCCGAATGTCACTTATTTGCATTCGTCGACTTCAGAATCACAGTCAATGCTTTTTGGAAGTATTCTGAATTGAACTCGACAATAACGATAAAGACCCGCTCTGGTCATCATTAGTTGCGACTCGGGAGGCAATTGCTTCAGCATCTTCATTTGCTCTGCTCTGGATAATGGCGATAAAAATGGCAAATATGGAGATAATTTATCAGTAAAGCTTGTGTCGGTAAGCCGCTTTATGAGTGATGTCTTTATCAGTAGTTGTCGCATAAAGTGAGGCTTGAACGTTACAATATCTTTTGCGCACAATTCAGCACGATACCACTTGTAAATAGGTACAATCCATGGGTAGACCAATCCCAACAATCCATATCTCATTGCTCCCGATGCTATCATAGCCCGACGAGAAAAGAATTCATTCAGTAGTACAATAACAGCAAAGGT
>NW_020187244.1:2072003-2077163 GCF_900000015.1 Plasmopara halstedii
CCGTAGTCAAGAGCACGTAACTTTTCGGGACTGGGCCCTGCTGTCCTCTACCGCTTTGAGGCTTAAAAGAACTCAATTCTTCCCAGTAGGACGACCCCGCGTACTAGGTGTTGTCGTTTCCCCACGACAAACCAGACTGGTAAGAAGCGGGACGTCGGTTCAATGAACCTTGACGCACCTTGCGCAGAGTACAGCCGTCCGAAGGTGACGGGTGTATCCACTGACAAAGCACCGTCGGGTATTCAAATGCTGCCCGGCAGCTCGGAGCTCTCCCTCCCCTTTGTCAGCATAGGTGAGATCCATTGGCTCAGACCCGCTCGACGAGCTCTAAGTGTTTGTATTCCAACCAAGTCGTGCCGACTTATAGGTGAATATGGCATTGAATGCCACATTCATAGCTTCTTCGAAAGAAGACGAATACACACGGAAGACTTTCATTCTGGCCACGTCATTGCGGAGGCCCTCCATAAAAGACGGTCACTGTGAACCCTTGGAGAAAAGATCGACTGCAATCCCGACAATGAGAGTATGCAGCCCTTGGACAAAATCCACCAATTTCATCATTGCCCAGTCGGGTGGCAAGGAAACGAGATCGCACGCGATATGTTTGGTGAGGCAGCGAGAACTTTCGTAAGTGCTGCAGCTTTAGCTCCTTCCAGGGCGGAAACGCTTCTTTGACCAAAGTGCCGCACGACAGTACCCATTCTTGCGCTCGACCACCAAACTTGGGGATAACTAGCGTCACGCGCTGTTGCTCGGTGTGAAGCATGGCGGATGCTATAGCCATCTTGGCCTCCTTCACCCAGAGCACAAGATTCTCGCCATCATTCCCTCGAAGGTCTTTACGCTCACCATGGGCGGCCTGCGTCGGGAGAGGTCATCCGTCGCCGACGATGGCGCCATGGACGCAGTCGACGCTGACATCTCCTGCTCCAGGTGCTCTAGCGGAGCACTTTTGTAAACGTCTTGAGGTGCGCTTATCGCTCCAGGTCCTTGGGAAGCAAGATGTTGCACGCCCTCAGGGCCCAGCAGAATCTTGACACTTTATAGCCCGTTCTGCATGCTCTGGGGTATTGCTCCATTCTTCTAAAGGATCATTCGTGACGCCTCAAGTATAGGTAAACTACAAGTGCTACCAAAAGAAGTGGGGTTACCGTAGCTCTTTGCTTAAAGGAAGCGTAGCTACGGTCACCAACCTTATGTTCTATACTTAAACCAGTATGCGTATAGCGGATCGCAATCCGCCAACTCAAACATTACCCAAAACCTTTAGCCAAGCAGATACACACTTTCGTTCAAAATAACTGTTTTTAACTTGTTTTATTTGCGGCAGAGCCGCCTGTATCTTTATTACACTGGAAATTCGTCACTTGTTGTGACTTTTGCTGATGCAGAAAGACAAAAACAATTGAGAATTGACTCATTCGCCAAGCCTTCTTGTGCTTTGCGCGGAAGAAAACATCTATGCCGTCAAATCGCTTAGTATGGGCCAATGGCATCTTACACAATGTCGCTTTCCGGATCTCAGTCGAACAAGTGACACAATAGCCGGTCCGGTATCAACAAGTGAGAAGTCATCTTGTCATCACTTGATAATACTAAGACGCCATAGGATAAAAAGTTTAATTTTCTCGCCTCTGATCGATTAAAGGTTGTCCACTGTCGCAATTGGCTATTTGACGTCCAAGATTTTGCGTGCCTAGCAGAGATGGATTCGTAAATCATTAAACTTCACGATGGATTGAAGTTTGTGACACTAACGTTATTTAGTAAAAGATTGTTTGATACTAGTCAAGTCATACTGAAAGTGAGTCCGTATCTTAAACGAGACTTATGACCAGACAGCGTCGCACTTTGCTTCTAAGCAAAAGTCCTCGCTTCTCAAAGGAAGACTTGAGAAGATCCTTCAACATTTCCAGAAGCAAGAAGCACTGATATCACATCTTTTTCGGAATTTCCCAAACCCTTCGCCTTCTGTTCGTATATTTTGACAATCAAGGCGTTGTGAGGAATTAGATTTTAAAGCCACTGGATGGCTGAAGTTTACCAAAATCACGAGTGGGGACCCTAGGATACGATCTCGCCTCTCAGATATAGTGTCGCATCCTTTGATGCTGACCCTTAATGACATCGATATCTGCGCGGTTGAATGAATTCATAAATCTTACCAGAAGGCACAGGCGGACTGAATGTGTTCTCTCGTCAATTTCGTCGAACAAATCAGCGCAAAAGCCGACCATAAACACCACATAAATATCAATTAAAAAAAACTTGGCCACACAAGGCGTTGATCTTGAACACTCCTACAGATGCATGATATCTGAGAGCGACAGTGCTACCCGGCAGCTTAATGACTGCTTTGTGGCACGTCAGTAGACTATGATATATCGTCTCATGCATATTTGTAGCGTCTCCTCATTCGCGCACCAATTGTTCTTTACGGTACTGAAGTTGAACTTCACGTTGAGCAATATTCTCATCGCATCCTCGAGAGAGGTGGCCAAAGTTTAGAAGGACTCAGAGCGAGCTGCACAATGCTGGAGTCCCTACATGATGTTACCACCTCAGAAAAAGGGCTTGATGCCATCGCAGCATTCAGAGCTTGTAAGTGTCTGCTAATTCTCATATCTTTAAAAAGTGAATTTTACACACACGTTAGTCCCTGTCAGACGGTACAAATACCCCGGTGCATCTGTCCCTCCAAAATGTTTCTTGGCGGGATACCTCTTCCACCACTTTACTGCCTGTAAGTGCCCGTTCTCGCGCGCGGCCGCCTAGCTTGTAGATTGTAAACGTGATGCGTTGATGCTCCGTCTGAAGCATGACTAACTTCATAGCCATCTTAGCCGCTTTTGTGAGAGGAGCAATTTCCGTCTACTTTCCGATAGCTGGACATTCATCATAAATGAATGTATGCAACGCATGTGCTTTCTCCAAGCCTAATTAAAGCGTTCTTAGACATGTGTTATCAGCGCATTTTCCTAATCAGTGAATGCTCTCAAATGGCTCTGATCATTAGATCACTGATCGCACAATCTCCGCTATACCTACCAGAGACGAAAGCTCGCCAAGCGTGTCTCATCGTTCCGTGAAGAGATAGGAGCCGAGATCAGTGGCTACATCTTCAAAAAGAATACACTCTTGTCCCGACTGGGTCGTCATATCCTACCAGATCCAACGTGGCTATCGTGCACTTAACGTGAAGCACTAATCATATGAGTCTACGTCGACTAACGGACATAATATGGATTGGCATGCTTCACTTGGGAGTGAAACTGGAAGGCTCATAAGTTGCTATTTCTCTCAAAGGAGTATGATGTGTTTGGATTTGAAACTTAAAAATTTGTACCATGCACTCAGACCAGCGTGTGTGCTGCATTTGCCACCATGCGTCGAATAAAGAATGGAGTTACTCAACTAGCACTCGGAACGGACGGGAGTGGAAGGACTTCATGAAGTGCTTGAGCTGCTTCACTCTATGCATTGTATTGGATTTTATTACAGTCGGTAGTAGGACGTCTGTATTTAATTTTGATCCGCGCTAGACTTCACTCAGTGTAAAAACAAACTATAAAAGGTTATCATGACTCCTTGAGGTGTAGAAGTGTGAAAGACGAGATACTTCAGAAAAAACTATTGACTGCTGTTATAATGTCGCAGAGTTGAGATTATCGATGAGTTCTACATATAACTATACCATTCCACTATCTTTAAAGTTTCATTGAAGAATCGCCGTTTTATCACTCTTTTCAAAGCTGTAAATGGAGCCTGTCGCTTTCTCCATAAACCAGGCAATTGTACCAATACATTGAGTTAGATAACATTTTAAAGATTAACTAAGTCATTACTACCTGCGAGATGATTCTTCAAAAGATATTCAAGATCGGACGGCAAAAGCTTTTACGAATTCTAGCAGTAAGAACATTTCTTCTTGCTGAGGTACACGTTACATTTCTATGTCGCTGGAAAAGTAATGATCTTTACTTCCAAGATTAAACCAAAACACGTCCTAAGATATCCTACCGCGTATATAGGTATCAATAATGGATAGCCTATCATCAAGTCTTTCTGGGGGACATTAGCACGCACCTGTCGTGAGGTTACAAGAGTAATTCCGTCGGAAGTGGTGGCATTCAGGATTTTTCAGGATCGAACAATATCAACTAGTATTGCCACATGGATAACAAACGGTTCAGTGAAAATCCGTTTAATCCGCTGATTCTGTCAAGTGAAGAACGTGCGAAACTCGTAGCGCTTTTGGATGAAATGATTCTCGCAAAGTTTAGCGAATATGAAGAGTATGTGCACAATGAGAAGAAAATTGACTTGTCGCGTTGGAAAAGTTTTTCACGCTATGGTATGACAACGACGTACCTTGAGAGAAAAAAGTCGAATTCAGAATCCAAATTACTTTCATCTCTTATGGTTGGTGCTTTGCCTGGTACATTGGATGATAATATGTTTGGTCTTGTAAGTCCCACATTGGAAGATATGCGTATCAAAGCATCGTATCTGCATGATTTCAGTGCTGCAGCATTACTTGCGACCATTATCGAGCCAAGTTTCGACGATCCATTTCGAACTGTGGTAGTCAAGTGGATAGAGATTGACATACCTGGTGCATCAACTCGACTGATACACAATCGAGACTATGTCTTTGTTGAGGCTTCTGGTATCTTATGTCTTAAGAATGGAGAACGGGTAGGGTACCACATATACCACTCGGTAAATTTTCCACAGACACCCGACTTGCCGCATCGCGTGCGTGGTAACATGTCCTTTAGTTGTATCTTTCGTCAAGAAAACGATCGTACCGATTGTCGAGGCACAGGATTTATGGACCCTGGTGGTGATATGATTCGAACGATGGCTGTCATGGGGATGGTACAAGCTACAATGGCAGGATCCAAGTATTCGTACTGTGGCCAAATGAAGAAGTTGACGTGGCTTGTCGAACAAAACCACAAAAAGGAGCAAGTCGCACATGCTTCAACGTCCGTGTGTAAAACATGTTTGAAAAGGATCAAAACATCGAGACTAATTGTCAGTAAGGCATTTAGTCTTTGTAGATCGTGCTTTGGAACTCTTTGTGGTACATGCACGATCACGAAAAAACTCACGTTTGTCACAGTCGAGCACGAACTGACGCAACGCAAAGTC
>NW_020187244.1:2078403-2079142 GCF_900000015.1 Plasmopara halstedii
ATTAAATACTCGTACTGTGGTCAAATGAAGAAATTGGCATGGGTACTTGAGCAAAGGCAAGATGAGGCTCGTGACAGGGGAACTCGTGCTTTTAGACCCAATTGTGTGACGTGTAATAAAAGTATCTCGACAACCAAAGTGGCGACGTGCAAGCTTTGCTTTAATGGAATCTGCAGCTCATGTAAAATTACGAAAAAGCTAAGCTTTATCACACCTGATCTGACCCTTTTACAGCGCAAAGTTCCATTCTGCGTTAAGTGTTTGGTGGAGGCAACTAAATTGGATACGCAAGAAGTAGCACGCGAACAATTGGAAAAGAAGAATGTCCCTTACGCATTGTATGGTACGTCAGTAGCATCCGATCTCAGTACATGTTCAGAGAGCACAATAACTGGGTAAAAGCTGCAAAGACATTGCTAGTAGATGTGAATGTAGCATACTACGTATCTCGTTTAATATGAGCTGTGCTCTGATGGAAAGATTTATAGATTCTTTAAGAAGTACTTGCTGTTTGAACTGTGTTTTCCTTTTCAGAAGAAATGCCTTGTTTAACGACACACACGACTTGGAAATATCAAATGCCATTCATGATACGTACCTTCTACTGCAACCATCAATATTCCGTACCTCAGAAGCTCGAACTAAGAGTTGCAAATTATTGAAGATGTGCCTGTTTACAACTGTTGACGGGCAGCGTCCAGTGTGTCCATGTGCGATGCATCGACAATGCATTGGACAC
>NW_020187244.1:2079221-2098458 GCF_900000015.1 Plasmopara halstedii
ACCTCTTGCCCCTTTACGCTTGAGGCTAATGACCAGGCGTCGACTAAGAAGGAAAAAAGAAGGAGTAGTAATCGCAGGAATCGCAATTGAAGCACGACTTTTTGCCGACGCATACGGCAAGTGTTTAACCCGTCGACACATACGCACTTGCGTGATTATCCATCTCGACATGTTGGGTCATTGTACAGTGTTCTGCACTTGAAGTCAGGCAAATCTACACACTGAGTGTAACAGGGTTACACGTACCCTGTTGATAGGGGTGTGCGTCACACGAGATGTGCATCGCGTGACTGCACCTAAACAAGAATACGGTATGTGGTTAAGTAGTAGTTATGCATGTATTTAGATTTTACTATGTACATATATATACATAGTAAAACCTATACAATTAAAATTAGGCGGTTTAGCCGCAGATAAAATAAATAAAAATCCGTTTTGAATTTAAAGCGAACAGTTTATTAGCCTTGCTTAAGGTACTCACTGCTCTTGGAGGTAGCGGATTGCGATCCGCTACACTCGTATTGGTTCTTGTAAAGAATGAAAGATCGGTGACCTAAATTACGCTGCATCAAGCGCTATCTACGGCAGCCCTGCTGCACTGAGCATCATGTGGGTCAGTGCTGTGATGCAGCAGGCCTTAAAGCGAAGTCCAGCGGTGCAGAGTGCTATTCCCCGCTTTGATAAAGCGACATTTGGATTCCTGACTGCATTACTTCCCGATATGTACAGCAGAGCAGCATATGTTGATTCTGACCCGAACGCTATTGTGTGTTTAATCGAACATCACCATCGCAACGCTCAATAAATCATAGTTGGGGCGATACAGAAGAGGATCAGGATTAACATTTTGCTATATCTTGCGAGAGATGCTGTGATGACATTGCTGTGCGCAACGACGTATCATCTGTTCAAATAATGAAGGGCTTAGATCCGAATAGGTTCACCCTGGGCTTGCGCGGGTATACTGCACTACAAGAAACTCCTTGTCGTACACGTGGTAGTTATCCTCTACTGCATTATACCGGTGAGCCTTGAACGCGATTACGCGCTTGTGCTCTCCATCATCTGCTTAAAGAAAAGCACAGCCTATGGAAAAGGCTGAAGCGTCACCGACGGCACTGTATGGGCTAAATTTGTAATTCAGAACGCATGAAACTTTCCTTCACTCTTAAAGGCTACCTTTTCTGCTGCACACAGTATCATATGACTTCTTTATAAAACTGAATCATAGGTTGTGCCATGTTGGCATATCACAAATTATACTAGTGAAATTAGTTAGCCATACAAGGCCAAATCTTAGGATCTCATGATACAGACCAATCTACAATTGTCTGAATCATTGTGGAAATTGCCCGCATGTACTCCATCCCAATGATTTAATTCGGCAAAGAAATTTGTCGGCGCCGAAAAAACTTGTCTATATAGAAGAATACGTTTACAGCACGTACACTGAGTACTGCTCGTAAAGATTCGATAAATTATTCCACAAATGATTTCACGTGTTCTACGCAACTATGGGCAAACACAACGTCGAGGTAGGCTTGTGCCTAGCAATGGTGTGGCCTGAAGAGCTGTATCACTAGATAATTGGAAACTGCTGAAGCATTATGTAATCCATGTGGTATAATCAGACACTCCCAGAGCATCCCGCTTGGAGCTCTCTTCGTGAGATAAATGTCGCTGTTTTTATCATAGTGCTGCCAGCCATGGTGTCCTGCCGCACATTTCTTTGAGACGGTCTTAGTGGATAAGGAACGTCGATCTATTTTGACTTTCTTATATCAGATTGATTACATAACTTAACAAAAGTAGTGATTCATTTCAATGTGATTGAGGATCATGCGCAGGGAACGCTGTGCTATGGCTGAGAAACAGGATATTAAACGCAACAAGCCAAGGCCATAGCCAGACGTATCAACACGAATATGCTGTGAAACAATAAACTTCATGAATGCGGTTAGTCTATCTGAATACACATCTAAGATACTAAGTTGCGATCGCGCTACGTCAGACCATTCACGATCGTAAGAACGTAATTGACGAAAATTTAAGATTTCGAGTTAGATGCACGCCGAGAATTTAGAAACAGCCGGTGTGATACAACGATTGGAAGAGCCCACGCGATTCAGCTGTGGAGAGATCGTCCTTGAAAGAGCTGCCCGATGATCAAGATCGCGATCAGTTTCGATGTGGAGCGGTTAATGGGTAAATTACTACATATACGCTCATATTCCTAATCAACAGACATAAAATAAGGAAAATATACATACCCTACATACAAGTCATGGGAGCGGCCATGTCCGTGAGCATTAGAAAAATTCTCCGTATGCTTAAAAAGTCATATGTTGGCAAGGTGCTAACCGTTGATTTGGTCGGACGGTACGGAAATGCATTTAAAAGATTGATCCACAAACTACTTTCGATCAATATTACAATCTTAATTTTCTGTAGACCACATTTAAGGTAGTCCAATTATCTCGGCTGGATATCGACTCAATCAGATACCTATATCGCAGAAACTCTGTTGAGCTAAGTTGCAGTAGGCCTAAGCTAATTAATATAACCAAATATCATCAAATTCAAAAGAAATCGCCTTTAGTGAACCCGGCGTGGGGACAAGGGTAATTCCATATGGTAACAAGCTTCATGACAATCCGAAACCAAGTGTTTGGTATCTTTGACTGTTTACCCAGGTATGCTTGCAATTGGCACTTCATTTAAACTTGTATTGAGCTCCTAGCACAAAATTTAAACTTGAACTCACTAGAAGAATGTATTGATTCTTGGGTCACAGACTACATAATTGAAATTGGCAGATATCCTGTATATCAATGATCTTGGGTCACAGACCACATAATTGAAATTGGCAGATATCCTGTATATCAATGTGTCTTCAGCAGTGATCTAACGTAATCACCTATTGCAGATCAGCAAGAAACTTTCGTCGAGACTCCATGCATGATAAAAGGCTTTGATCTCTACTGGTTGTGAACCGACCCCTAAGTTGAATAAAGAAATATTTAAGTTGAGCCTTCTTATCGTGTCAAACACTTAGCGAATTAGTTAACTTGGCTCTTCAAAGTCGTCCAGTTCCATTGGATATCCGCTGTAACGTAGGTACCGATAAAGCTCATAGAGTCTTGAAGGTGGTTGAAGCCTCATGCCATCAATTTATTCATCGCCTCCGGACTACGCTGCATAGGGGTGCCTTCATCTTCCTAAGCGAACGTTAACCCAAAACGGCATTATTTGTGCAAGCGACTCCAGTCGGCTGTTCCGCGTGAGCTATGTAGAGCAACATAAAGCTCCCAAGTCCTTAAAAATCAGGTAGACGCCACCGGCAGCCTTCTCTCATGTTAAGTATAACATGTCGCATTCTCGTTAAATCAATGTAAGGCCATTAAAAAGAGAGTCAATGATGGTGACATCAAGCAGGTCCCAATCGACGTGGTAACTGTGGCTACAATACCGTCACGTAAACATTTTCGGTGCATGGAGTCGATGAAGACGTTTGATGAAGTAAGCCCAACACTGCCCTCACCGACACATATATAAGCCTACGACAAGTCCGAGAAACTTATCAGTGCCGTCGAGGCTCGACAAACAGTCGTCGGCAAACGCTAGTAGCACATGAACAGTGTCTGCGGCGTCGACAGGTACGCCATTTGAATAAAATTTTGCGTCGCAGAAAGGTTATCATATTCTTCAAGAAAATAATAAAGATATCAGGTGTGAAGAAGTCTTCTCATCTAGCACCTGTGCTTAGTAGAAAGGATTCATCAGAGCAGCCATTACGTAAACGGCTGACAGATGTTGTTTTGTGAAGGATTTTCATCCATGTACGGAATGTCGCACGTGGCGATGTACCATATTCAAGGCTGGCCATAGCACACTGTCAATTTCCCTAGTAAAAACCAAGAGCACCTAACGCGCATCCGGACACGTATTAGTTGCAGAGCTCTTGAATGTCCTGAAACGAGGTTAGTGGATGGTAAACTGAAAACCTTTCCAACGCATCTGATTCTATTTTAGCGTCGTGATTGAAAAGAGTGAGTGGTCTATAGCTGCCGGGTATAGATTTGAACACTCGGAATAAGTGAGCCCTTCTTGAAGCTTAGTCTCTTTCCTCTTATCTAACTATAACTTTTATATCACTTCATAAACGCGTGTCCACAGACTCGAATTGAGTTTGTAATATTCAATCGGCACCCGTTCGGTTCTGAGTTTTACCCATTGTCGATGTCATAATTGCCCAATTCAAGTCCATTGCTCTGACTGTGGCGTCTAGCATAGCTGCTGCACGTTTGACACTCGGGACTTTTTGTGTTTCAACAATGTGACAAATCAATGTACCGGTAAGCTGAAGACCTTCAGTCTAACAAGTCTGCAGATGTGGATCGAGACAACCTGCCCGAGACCAGTAGCAATTGCTGACATCTCCAACCGTGTCATCAGCTTTTCTCAGCTCCGTGGTTGGCAAGCGAAGGCAATCTAACTGTAGCGCATGGGAGAAGAAACTTGTTTGTCGCTCATTTGCGTGCAAAATTGCTCAAAATATAACTTTTTTGTACTCTATTCGTGCTTTGATGTCATCAAAATAGAGCTTGAGATTAATCTGAGCGTGTTCTGACGCTGTTATTTTGATTTTTGTAGAAAAACCATTCACCAAGTCGGTAGCTGCTCTGATTGGTATAATATCTGCTGACATCACCCGTTAGTCAGCTCGACGGAATTCCTGGCAACACCGTCGAAACTATATGTAGTCTGCCTGTTTATGGTCATCAGGAAGATGACATTGAGTCAGTCCCATAACACAGACTGTGTGAACCACATATGGGCGGCATTGACTATATATACTGCATAGTTGTTTATTCCTCATTGTTTTTCATCTGAATCGGAGGCACTTGTCAGTTTCGAGGGGGTTAAGACCTATTGGCTATAATAAACGTCACTACAGTTTTCTATTCTCATTCACGTAGATCGATGGCTCGCTAGAAGCGAACAGCAAGGGTAAGGTCTTCCAATCGATTGAAGTCTTTCTGTATACGGACGGGTCATTCCAGTAACACTTGGTAGCACTAGTAGTCATTCCAACGCCGGCCGCTTCGACGGATGTATCTTTGGATAATGTAGACTCTACAGGCGGTGCCCCCCCCTCGGATCAATAGTGAGAAAAAATCTTTCCTAACACACTCGCAATGGAAGTGCGGTGAAGCTGCGAGCTTTTTCGGAGATCACACAATCTTTGACATGTTCCAGGAGGATCAAGAAGCAAAAACGCAGCGCTTTGCAAATTTTGCTGCGTATGAGCAAGTATTATTGAAATTAAAATCGCAAAACATACCGACGCCAGCTCCGCACCTTCAATACAAATGATCGTAACACCGCCGGTTTACACGGAACGTCCCGTGAAAATTAAGATAATAAGCTTTTGCGGGCATGAAGATAAAAATTATGCGTTTTGAAAGCTATAAATGGACATCGTTATCGCAGTGGACATAATTCGTGTTGACCGCAGTCAAGTCGACTTTGCCATGTCGCATTTGGAAGGGCATGCGAAACATTAGCCGATGACATCGGAAGTCAACGCTTCGGCTACTTAACCACATGACAGGAGTTGAAGAGGGCCATAGAAAAGATGTTCGTTCTGCCGAATGTGGCATTTTGACATCGATAAATCAAATTATTATGCTGTCAAGACAACAGCATTCTGTATGACCATGTATAGAAGTTCCGAGAGCTCCGTTCCATTATGGCAATAGAACCACTACCAGAGGCAGTGATGTTTACTGTGTTTATCGGAAGACTCAATAATGTTCCTTCTAAGACTGTAATCTTCCGCCGGAGCCCGACGATCCTGGAAGATGTAATTATCGATGTATTGCGTGAGGTCTACCGCCAACGTAATATATCGATCAATCCGATGCAGGAAGTGGCTGCTACTACTGGAAATCAAGATCTAATGAATCTCAGCGCGGTGACTGTCTGTAGGCAGCACATTCGATCATATGGATGTCAGCGATCTCGTCACATCCGCCGTATTAGTCCACTTGGGATACAAAATTATCAGTACGGTTCTTGTTGTAGTGTTTCCAAGCCACGTGGTACCAATATTACGAAGCGTTCGAGAAACGCAGGTACCCAATAGATGGAGAGCGGTCTACTGGGGCAATCGAAAAATCTTGTGCATGTCGTTAACGAAGGACATCGATTATTTAAGGGCTCAACACTCACGAATGAGTGTTACTCACTCGTGAGTGTTTTCTATGTTTCATCCGCGGATTTGGTTGTACGAACCCATGATCAGGAACGAGTGTTGATTGTCTGGACGGAACCCAAATAATATTGCTGGGTGTACAATACAGACATGAAATTCGTGGTCTTCTTCTAATACGTGTGACAGGTCTGATGGCGCAAAAATACGCGGATCGAGTCATAACTCGAGCTTCCATTCGACATAAAAGTTCGTCAAACTTTATGGTGCCACCACCACAACGGTCGTGGAATATGCGCTGATGTTCGACTTCACGGTAGCGCAAATACTCTGGACGACTGGGCCCGTCGATAAGCACTTTATAGCAATCACATCCGCCCAAGCTGGTTGTTTGATGCCAGGTTATTGCACATCGTGCGAAAAGGCCGTTGGACGTGGAATTAGAACATCATCCATTTCAATGATGGCAAAGGTTTCGTCGCAATCTCAGATTGAGGTGTAATTTTACTCAGCATTCGTCGTCGGCGCAAGTCATCTTCGATGCGTTTAATTTCGTGCGAGATCACGAATGACCGAGTATCAGAGTCCAAAAAAAGTATTCTGGGTGGGTGAGTGGTGGTGCAATGGGTTCAGTACCATTCCACAGGTTGTGTGAATCACTGAAATCTGTTTATGGTTAGCATTAACTATATATCTTGCATTGTTGTATATTCCTCAATTCTGTTCTGTTACATCGGAATCGAAAAAGGTCACTTTAGGGAGGCTTTAAAGTTTGTTGGCCATTATAAATGTCGCTACATCTGTTCCTCCTCGTTCGCGTAAATTGACGGCACGTTGGAAATGATCAACATGAATTGTAGTGTATAAAGCGATTTATGTCTTCCATAATATGTGCGTGTATACGGACGTGCAATTTTTCGTTACAGAAGACACCCGGTATGTACACAGGATAATGCTTGATACTGTTAGCAAGTATTTAAGCCGAAGTAGCCAGATGATGTTGCCTTTCAAAGTCTCGCGGAAGTAAAGTTGGGTTTCTCCAAAAGTGGCATTCAAGGCTTTGGACGGACTTCAATACAAGGCATACATCAAGGGATATGTAATCTTCACTTCACCACTTGCGATCGCAAACTTGTGTCATCGATGCTGAGTTGACTTGACGTAAGTCAGCCAGAACAAAGCAATAAACCAACCATTTTTACGAGAAGGGTTGGTATAGTCTTGTACCGCCAGGCTCATAAAATACCAGATATCGAGGGCTAAAGCAACCTCCTAGTTTGTCTCGACATTGTCTTAAACCAGGCCTATCGCCCGCTGTCTGGCCTAGATGATCATCCATGATAACATTGAAGTCACCTACGACAATGTGTCAACTAAATTTAACCGAGTCCACGATTCGGCCCAGTGCTTCAAAGTAAATAGGAAGAGCTCATAGATACCTCCAAGAAACATTGATTCATCATATGCATACACCAGGCATCAGTACCCGAGCTCACCTCCAAAACCTGTCTGCAGTAGTTTTAACGCATCTTTGGTTCTAATTTGTAGACGCTATCCATGGGGTCGATAACCTTGCCAAATGTCAAGAAAAAAGATAGCAAAAGTCCTACTCCATGTCAGAATAATGGAGACGTGGAAGCAGCGTGCCCTAGCGCTTGCTACGGAAATGAATTTCCACAATTTTGCATGAAGTCTTCTTTGATAAATCTTGTCTTGATCGCAACCAACTGATACGTAGAAAAAAGGTTGCTCACACATAGTGAGTGAGGGTTTGTTTATCCCATTCATCTTCAGATATTTCTTGAAAAGCCTATGTCTTTTTTGTGTTGATGGCATATATAGCGAGGTCTGGTGAATCCATGTCGCTAAGGTACTTATAGCCATAAACATAATAAGCACGGTAACTTTGTCTTACAGATGTTCGACAGCGTCTATATGTGCGTAGCACATATATCTCTATAACAAAAAGGTATCTTGTCAAATTCTCGTTGAAACTAGCTGTTACGGTGCCAACACTTGTATTCTCAGTGAATCGGCGTACATAGATGGTGGTGAAGATACCAGGAATGGGTCACTGAAATAGCATTAGCATGCTGTATTTTGGGCCTTTTCAATACTGCCTCTGATATCGCAACGTATTCGGGCAACTTGTCGCAAGAGCGAGAGCGTGGCTGGGACAAGAAGTCACCCAGTGTCCGGTGATGAGTAGCCTAGCGCGTTTAGGTTTAGTGAGCGATAGGCAGGTCACGTAGATCACGGGCCGATCTTGATGACTGTACGCCATGAACTGATGTAGATGACATATCGAGTGGAGTATAACGACATGGTTTGCAACATCCGAATGTACAGCGAAAGTCGATTATGCCACTTTATCAGTTATCGAATTGAGTCACACTGTGACAGCACCTTCTTGGAGACCTCTTCTCGACGAACAGGGAATCGGCTTTGAGGTACACCACTCCAACGGATGGGAAGAGCACAAACAGGCTCCTGTCAAGCCTATGAGAAACAGGACGGACGGTGCTAGCCAACGTACCTGCATTGTGCACCCCTGTAGCTTCCCCAGCGGAGATCTTATCAACGAAGGTGCTCTTGGCGCGTGCCATAGGGAAAG
Source organism: Plasmopara halstedii (assembly GCF_900000015.1). Lineage (NCBI taxonomy): Eukaryota > Oomycota > Peronosporomycetes > Peronosporales > Peronosporaceae > Plasmopara > Plasmopara halstedii. Next base: position 2,088,050 of record NW_020187244.1, read on the forward strand.
CCGAGTGGACAGACGGTGAGTATGAAATCGCGGTGGCTAAAGCGGATCTCATTTCTTTGAACGACAGCATCAAGACTCGCGGAGACTCACATGGATTCTTCTGCCTCGAATGGATGCCGCTGTGTGGCATCAAGGCAACAGGATGGCTCTTCGACAGCAAGGGACGTCATTACGACCTCAATCGATCCAAGTCGACAGTAACAGCTCAAGAGCTACGCGATCTAGTGCAGTGGCGATGGGTGAAACACGGCTGTGTCAGATTCAGATTCCCATCGACAAGCACCGTTGTCACGACCCCAACTCTCCGATCCTTTGACCATCTCTGTTCGATTTTCTAAATGAACTTTTCAGAACTGCTCCATAGACCGAGGACTACTGTTGCGCTTCGATCGACGGATCCAGAGGTGGAAAAATATCATGACTGGTTCCCGGACGACGACAGCACGACACGCCATCAAGATACAGCCATCACAACCAGCATTCATCTCTTCGAGAGACCACAGAACGCCGACGAAGTAGCGATACGAGATCTTGATGGCATTCCTGTTCCCCACCATTCACACCCGCGACTGTCTCGAATAGTCAGCTTGAGACGCGGACGAAAGGGTTGGAAATCCAAACGCAAGACACTCAAGCATCATTGCCAACAACAGCGACTGAAGGACGGCATCAAGAAGAGAGATGGACGAATGATTAGCTCAGCAGGACCTACGAACGAGGCGACCAAGCTTGAAGCCGGCCTAGACAACCTGAAGTGGACAACAATTCTAGCTGTTCCTGGGACAACCTTGTCAGCTCATGAGATCATGTTGAGACTCAAGGTCCGGAATCTAGGTAACATGTGGAACCGAACAGCAAACTACCTGTCGTGTCCACATGAGACATGTTCAGGGTCGGACAGAACTCACCTGATTCACGTCTTCTGGACATGCCCCCATGCCAAGAGATTGTGAACCCACCTGATCAGAGAATGGGAAGGCATCGGTGTCAGCTTTCAGGGCAAGCCTCTAGCAGCAATCTTCGCACTTCGACTACCAACTTTCTCAGCTCGATTGGCGCTCGCAATAGTCCAACAGCTCAGTGATCTGTCTGCGGAGGAAACAACGACCTTGATATACCCAATGGCCAACATGGTGTGGCAATATGTGTGCGTGATGTGTGTGGAGGCTGTCTGGCACAACCGAATCCAGGTCATGAGCGGTAACCCCTTCGTACGCGACAATCCGGAGACGCTTCTTAGAATAGAAATGGCTTGCCTATCGACGGGACTCCGGGACCTCTGCATTCTCTTCGACACTCTTTGCCCTAAGACGACGGACTCAGCAGTCGAAATGCTCAAGGCGATCGTTGCCATGATCACGAACAAAGCGGATCTCCCAGCAAACCCTCTACCCAGCATGGACTCGGCATACCTCCACTTCTTGGTCCAGGCGGTTCTGGTTCGCTAATGGTGCGCAAAACTCGCGAGGTCTCGATCCCTACGATGATCTGGTGGGCGTCTATTGCTTATGGCCATCCAACTACCACGAACAACAAAGCAGAATATGAGGCCTGTATCATGGACTTCGCTGCGCAGTGTCACACGGATCCTCGCCGCTCTACGTGATCGGAGACAGCTCAATGATCATCGGACAGATGCGAGAACATTGGCCTCCAAAAAAGCACACCCTCTGGCGTAGTTATGATTAATGTTATTTCGAGATTCGCAAGCTACAGGTCGTCGGCTGGTGCAATCACCCAATGGCACACAATAAAATGGCAGATCGGGCAGCAAACGTCGCAATGGATTCATGTAGATCCCAACAATGCGAAGCAAGCACCTCTCACCCAACCTGGGAGGCCATTGCGGAACACCTCAACCAAGACCTACAATACTGGATCCAGGAGTTCGGTTGCAAGTCTCAGCTGTCTTGGATGGAGCAACGCTCTAGAGAAGCTAAAACTCGGGACTTCTTCCGAGAACCCAGCCAGCGAGCCGCCTTTGGCGACTGATCGCCGGCTCCCTCCTAAACAAAACGCGTAATAACATAGTGTAGCTAGGAGAAAGGATATCGTCGTTCATCTACATGTAACACAATATAACTGACCTTCATCATCATCATCACACATTGACAGCAGCTCGCACTCACACTCAGCTACTTGTATCTGAGACATTAGATGGCGTGCGTGCAGACAAAATAGGCAAAAACATACGCGGTTATGTTTGTGGACATGATGCTTAACAATGCATGATTATTCGCCCAAGTTAAAGATCGCCGTTGCTCGCTGTCTGGAGCGAACGAACTAGATAAACATGAGAATACGTTAAAGTACACAGTGCGATCTTGTAGTTATTTAAGCACATCGTATTATTCACAGGCCGAGCGTGCGTTGCAATCAATAAACCAGTTAGATATGTTTCGGTCGAATATGTTGACTGGAAGGCGTTGTAAAACAACAATATTAGGTTTGTCGAAGAGCAAACACTTGTCGAAGAGCAAACACTTCTAAATAGTTCCCAAAGTGTCACATACCTTGAACGTCACACTCCCAAGAAACCAAAATCCTAGTCTGACCTGCAAACAAAGCCACAGCGCCGATGACAGCAGTACCTCAAGCACAATACACGCTTGAGCGACAAGGAATCGATTCCCAAGGAGGAGGAAGAAGGATAGGCCGGACTTGTAAGGAAGAAAAACAACTTTGAGATCTTAAAGGTCACTCACATTTGAATTGAAATGAGGTAGTGGTTTCTGGATACATGATAAACACCCCTAGTGCTCCAGAAATTTTACTAATAGAACATTGGGTTCCTGATTGATACAATAGAAGATTGATCCTCAACTTTAACTTATACAAGATCTTGGGTGAACGGACCCTGAAAGTCGAAATCTGAGCTTCAACTTTCGAGGATAGTATCCAGTAGAAGTAACTTGCAGCGGGGCTGCCGTAGCTTAGCGCTTGAGAAAGCGTACTTTAGGTCACCAACCTATCGTTTTTACAAGAACGAAGTATAAGTTATCGAAACGCAATCCGCTTACTCCAAGAGTAATTATTGCCTTGACAAGGCTAATTGACTCTTAGGTTTAAATTCAATAATGATTTTAATTCATATTTTTTTCTAATTTTAAAAGTTTAGATCTTCCTGAATGTGCTAAATATAAAGTAAAATCTAAATACATGCATAACTACTGGCTACCTTGCCCCGTACCGTATATTCATGTTTGGATGTGGTCACACCATGCACATCTCGTGTGACACACACTCCTGTAATCAGAGTTCGTGTAAATTTGTTACATAACTTGCTTACACTATCTACTCCAAATGACAGAGACACGTCGATCTCGTCACCAGTACGGATCGCTAAGTAGGAACAAGTATTCTGTATCTACAGAATGTTTATGAATTTTATATAAGATGACTTCGCGGATGTATGACTGCGTTTAAATTTACAAACGTGAACATTGAGGGCTAATCTATACAAAGTCACGAGAGCTTTACACGTGTGCGACCGGATCTGTAAGACAGCGCTGATGAAAAACAGTCCTTCAAACAAAACGCACACTTGTGCGATGAGGACGCGATTCCTGACGTGGAAGAAGAAGGACGATTCCGATTTGGATGGATGAAGAACGACTTAAGACCTTAATAATAAATTAGCAACTGAATTTGAAAAGGTTATGGTTCCTAGCTACTTTCAAAACACCCCAAGATATCCTAAAGGTTTTACTTATAAAACCTTGGACTCCTGATTTATAAATAATGAGTGTACCGAGGTCAATCCTCAGATTCAGATGATACAAGATCTTGGGTGTACGGAGCTTGGACTTCAAAAGCATTAACTTCAACTTCGTGGAAAAAACACGGTAGTAAGTACTGGCTTACGCCACCCACTTCGACAGAGACACGTCGATCTCGTCACCAGTACAGATCCCGAAGTAGGAACCAGCATTCTGTATCACACAATGTGTTTGTGACTTTATATAAAAACTCACGAATGCATTTGGAAACACCAAACTGAAAGCTTTTTTATTACTTCTTACAATGAAAACAAAAGGTACATGAATGCACCTTGATGTAATGGCTGAGTATAACCCATTACATCACCCCCTCCTTAAGTCAACAGTACGTTGATACTTTTGCAGACCTTATTGAAACAGTTCAATTCCGATCAATAATAGGGCGATCAAGTGAACAAGCTAACATACAATAGCATTCTTCGCCTGAACGGCAAGAACGGTTCTTGATCTCGTTGACGTTTCCTCCATTCTCAACCGAGTTGGAGACGAGAAGTTCTTCATGGAATTTCGTTCGCGTCGGACCAATAGCCGTTGATGATCCGACCTGGCCCATCTCAGCTAAGCTTCACTCTTGGCGGACATTTGTTTGCCTTGAGAACGAGAACGACACGGATCGTCTGCTTCGATGAGTAGGCACCGGCAGAACTCCCAGTCACGACCGAGCACAACCAAACGCTGGTGGTCGTAGTGTTGGCTATAGCAATACTACAAACGATTCTCGTAGCTGCGGAGCACGTCGGGAACATCAAACACTAAGGCCTGACGAGGTTCCTGCGTGTACGAATCCGATGGATGACCGCGCCACCAATCTCTGTAGAAGCGTTGATGGTTCAACTACTTCTTTTCACGACGACGAGTCGCTCGATCCTCGTGAACAAATATCATTTCAACCACCCAACGACGCTCTCGACGAGAGTGTAATTGCGGAGGTGGGGTTGAACGTGAAAGCGATTGAGCTACGCTGGAGTTGAAATGCGCTATTCGACGCTTGAAGATCGCTGCGAAAGTCGTTCGAACCTTGTTGCAGAGCAGAACTCGACACTCGACGTTTAGACAGATGGTTCCGCCTAATGCTCGGTTTTGGAGTCCCGTATCGAACTGCAGTTTCAGCTAATTCATGTGAGCTTGTTTAACTCAGAAAGGAAGAGAAACAATGTGAGTTGGCTCACAAAGAACTGCTGTGCTCTATTGAAGAGGTAGCCTCTCCTGCGTGGTGAATACCAATCTCACCATCAAGCGTTGAGTTCAGTGATGGCTCAATCCTTCGATGTTCTTCAACGCTTGTACGCCGAGAGAAATATCCAGGGTGAGGAGACGGTAGCTCTTCGCGGACAAATGGAGAAACTCCATCATGAGCTCGATCATCTATCAAAGGAAAAGTAGGCTAGGCAGATCCAGTCGGATTATACGACTTTTGCCTACCCACATGAAATGTAGGGTGTAGGCGCATGCGTGTAGGGATGACTAATGTATACGCATCACCATTGCATTTCATCATTTTGAACGGTCCAATAAAACTTGGGTAAAGCCACCTGCTGCTTCCTCAGTTGCATGCAGCTTTGTCGTACAAAGAATTTCAAGAGCATTGACCGTATGTACCTTCTTGTTTTCCTACCGTTTTGAAATGCTTGTTCTTTTTGCAAATCCTGAGCTTTTGCAATTGCGTCTCGAACAAACCAAACAACGGCTTGTCTCTTCACAATAAAGTCATCGACGTGCTGTTTCTAACGACTTGTCTAAGGTCTCACTGAAACTTCGCTTTTACTTCTGACACAGCTTTAAGCTCTAAAGCAATAATATGCGCCCCACCTCTCCCAATACGGAGTCAGCTACTCTAGGATGAATACCATAGCTCACATAAAATGGTGAATGATCTGTCTAGACATGCGTGGAGCTGTACTACGCAAACTCTGCAAGAGGGGGAAATTCACTCCACTCTTTGAACGACGTAGCGTAACTAAGCAGTACGTCCTCCAGGACTAGATTCACACGCTCTATCTGACCGTCCGTTTCGGGGTGTACCGCTTTTGACATGGACAATATCGAAAATATTTTTTTTCGACTTTTGATAAAAAAAGAAGTGATTTACTCGATGAGAATGGTCCAACCAACACTTTGACGTAAAATCGTGGTCACGGTCAAATGCGATGTCAACAAGAAGGCCATGCAGAGAGAAAACAGCGTGTTCAGAAACCTTAGCTGTCTTCTCGACAGAGATCTTGTCAGAAACAGGTGCAAGATGAGCCATCTTGCTGATCCGGTCCACTTATACAAGGATGCCACTGCATCAATGTGTCTCACACAGAAGTCTGAAAATAAAGTCCTTTCTCACATAATTCCAGCTGTCAGTTGCAACTGCCAGCAACCGAAGTTGGGCTTGAGTGAAACCCGATGGTTTCACACTTGGAAAAATCTCATAATTCCTCACCTACTTGCGCACACTTATACATGTGTGGCTAATAGCAATTCCGGGACAGACTAAGAATCGTTTACCCATGTCCTAGAACGCACCTGAAGGGCTCACAGGGTACTCATATTTAGGACGAAGAAACAAAATCTCGTCATTTGGAACAATAACTCGTGCTGTATCCCGTGTTCCTTTGCATAGTACAACAATCCCTCCAAAATGGTGAACACGCGATCTTGTGTGAGACGGAGGATCTGCAATGCTTTGTCAGAAGAGGTATCGGAATGCCTCAACAATTCCTGACATGTCTCATCAGACTTGTACCCTTCGACAATTTCTTCTCACACTGTAGTCGTAGATCGCACTCTGTTCGTCTGAACATCTTCGCATTGTTGACATGACTCGTGTATGTTTTCGCTGACGTACTTCGAATCATAGTCAAGATGTCTTGACAAAGCATCGGCAAAGAAGTTCGTCTTGCCTGGCTTGTATTGTACAGCACAGTTGTACTTCGCAAAGATTGAAGGCCATCGAGCCATTGTTTGCGATAAATCGGGAGTCTTTACTACCGCACGCAGTGTGGCATGATCGGTATCGCAAAGCGTTCCTTACCAAGCAAGTACACACAGAACATGCCCAAAGCATACTTCATGGCTAGAAATTTCTCGAAATGAACAGGATAGTTCCGTTCCGAGGTCCGTAGTAGTCGCGACTGATACTATACAACTCGCACTCGACCCTCATCATCGCGTCTCATCAACGCACATCCGACGGCATGACCACTCGCATCGCAGACCACATTAAAAAGCTTATCGTGGTTTACAATCGCATAAACAGGATCGTCTCTCAAGCTCTTTTTTACTTCGGCAAATAACGCCAGATGAATTTTTGACCATTCCAACTCAACATTTTTCCTTAAAGGATCGTTAGGGGCTGCACCAACGCTGCTTAATAGCCCGTTTATTTGTGCAAATTATTGGTCAAGCCCAACCATTGTCTCAGCTGTTCCACATTGTTTAGCACAGGCTTGTCATTGATAGCTTGACTTTCTCCGGAACTACACGAACGCCATTCTTGCCCACGAAGCAGCCGAAAACGTAGGTCTCTGGTGCAAGCAAAATGCACTGCGGTTGGGGTCTTTACTTTCGTCTTCTTAGGCTTGTCCTATAATTGCGGGGGGGGGTCATCACAAACCACAATATCACTTGGGGCATATGTGTTTTCTTCAGCAGATGCGTATGCCCATACTGTCTCGTTTTTCGTCCTGCAGCTCGAATTAGCGCTGCACGCCTCTTTGACGACTGTTGTCATATTCATCGAATCAATGCTTGGCTGGCAACGCTTCGACCATGGCATGCCTAAGATGATTTTAAAGTTCTCCTCGAGGTTGAGTAAAACTCCACATCGAAAATCTTCAAGCTTTACTGCCAAACGAATGACTTGTTTTGGCATCTTCATACCAGATCCATCGCTAAACGAATGATCATATCTTCTTTCACATCGGGATCCGCCTACGAAGCGGGAGATTGCGGGTTCGAGTCCCGTCGGAGACTTTACGTTAGTGAAGTCGAACACCATGACCAGTCAAAGTTCGTACTCGTAGTGGTTTCTCAAAACAAAAACATTTTGGACATTAAAGTCGCACTTTGTCTGACACTTCGATCACTCATGGTGGAACCTGCATATGCATCATTCACGTTGGGGCCAGATTTCTGTCACCCATAGTACTCTTCTTGGGCCCAGTTGGGAGCCCGTCCCTACTGGTCGCTTCCGTTTTTTGTAGCGTTGGGAGCGTTTAAACCGATTCCTTTATAGCGCCCGCGGTTATCCAGAAGAACCCCCTGTGTTTTTTGCCGACTCGGGAAATCCACTCTACAGTTCCGGGCAATATGACCCGGCTTCCCACAGCGAAAACACTTTCTATCGTCGCGAGGAGGCTCAGATCCAGGCGTGGAGATGTATGAGATACCCATTGGCTCTAGACTATCACTTGTACTGCCGACTGGCGCGCTGACTTAGTGCGAAGCCATTGAACTTGGCTTGCCCGATGCTGAAATCTTCTTGTATCGCATGGTTGATAGCATCATTTAGCGTCTTAGGATACTCACGGAACAATTATTTTCGGATTAGACCATCAATCAAGCTCGCTATGAACATTACGGCTTGCGTTGAAACGTCAATTGGGTCGTCGACGATGCTCGGTACCAAGTAGCGAGCACGATATGCATACGAGTGTAGGTCTTAACAACCTTGACGAAGCTTCAACAACTCAGCACGGGCATGGTACTCACTCTGTGGTGGTTCAAACGCTTTCTTTAGCTTGGCTTTGAAGTGCTCTCAGCTAGGAAAGCAGTCAAGATAGGCTAAACGCTTCCCATGCGCCCATCCCTTCGCACGACCCGCAAGGTTGGGCATTGCAAACAGCTCTTGCTACAAGGGCTCTCGCAATTGTCTTGCAGTGATTGCTGCATCCAACTCGACAACCATGGCGATAGAAGCTCGTACGGTACAAAGACACGTTCACTTTCAAAGTCATCCTTTACGAAGAAACAGGGGTTGATACCTGCTTCCGGGATTCCATAATCTCAAGAATCATGAAAGTGACGGCTGTGGACTTCTGGTTCTTCGAAAAAAATTACAGTAAACTGGCTATTACAGCATCTCCGACGACTTCTCGCGTCCGCTCGAATGCCATCAACTTATGTGAAGACAAATGAGGAATTTTCTCATTCGTCAAAACTCAGTTTGCAGCTCTGATGAACCGAGTGGAACTTCAATTCCTTCCATGTCACTCGGACGAGGACAGGAGTATAGCTTGGACTAGAATGCGCGCCATGCTCAACGGCCGCGTCATCATTTCAATATCAAGTTTCGTTTAAAAGACCTTTCGAAGTGCTTCCAGGTATAAGAAGGCGCCGTTTAGAAATATTCCCTCGAATACAACACACACGCTTGTGCGACGAGGAATTGATTCCCGAGGTGGAGGGAGAAGGACAGGCCGGACTTGTAGGGAAGACAAAACGACTTCGAGACCTCAAAGGTTACTCTTATTTGAATGTAAATGAGTTAGTGGTTTCTGGATACATGATAAACACTTCTAGATCTCTCGGAGAGTTTACTAATTGAACATTGGATTTCTGATTGATACAATAAAGGTGTACCGAAGTTGATTCTCAGCTTCAATTCATAAAAGATCTTGGGCGTACGGAGCGGGGCTACCTTCTTTGAATGACATAGACACGTCGGTCTCGTCACCAGTACAGATCTCTAAGTAGGAACACGTATTCTTTCACACAGAATGGTTGTGACTTCATATAAGATGTCTTGTATGCATATGAGAACGCCCAATAATTTTTTTTTCAAATTTAGGTACACAAACGTACCATCATGTAATGGCTAAGTGTAGTCAATTACAGTATCTAAATGCGACGAATTGCAACCGCAGTTCGTAGCTACAAAAATTACACTCATAAATCCATTCAGAGCCAAGTCTTTTGCCATCTAAATTGCAGGGGTGGTGGAAAATAAATCATGGAAAATATACCAACGTCATTAGAAAGGTGCGGTTGCCTACGGTGGAGTAGGCCGGATGGCGAGCGCACAAGTCGGTGGCAGAGGAAAGTGCGAAGATAACGCTGTTGTTTGACGAGGTCTCGAGAAATCTTTGTTAGTAGGCGTGACGGACGCGTTTGAGGGGCCAAAGCAAATATGGAGAATGACGGATAAATTGAGCTGTGAGGAAGTCGGCAGGGGGCTTTTCTTGCAGGCTTGCGTAGGAGAAGGATACTTAGATAACAGAGCGGTAACTAAGCCGGTGGGTTCGCCAGTCTGTTATCAGTATTTAGAAGGAATACTCACACTACAAAATACTAAGGGTCTTCACGCAAGGTAAACCTGGCGTAGACACCGCTTGTGATCTGGGGCAACGTCGGATCGTATCTGGCTTGGAGTAGAGGAAAGGTTGCAATGCGCAATACGTTTTCCACTAGCAACTAGAGCTAATCTTGATGCAAGTTACTTTTTGGTCGGTGCTGTCCACTACTGGGGAGAAGGACTGTCAACATTAGAATTTCAAATTTATATTTTTGTGCTGTAAGGTGAATATAACATTTTAAGTTTAAATGCCTACATATATTCTATAACTGTTGGGATTACACCACTGAAGGCTTGTTGGACAGGCGGATGACGTCAGATGGTTACGGTTACGGTTACGGTTACATTTA
>NW_020187244.1:2098468-2133540 GCF_900000015.1 Plasmopara halstedii
TTGCTTTAACCTAAGGCTAATTGCTCTTCCGTTTCAATTTCAAAATTGATTTTTATTTATTTTTATCTGCGGCAAAGCTGTCTAATTATTATTGTTTAAATTCATATAGTAAAATCTAAATACATGCATAACTACTGGCTACCTAGTCACATACCGTATTATTGTTTGGGTGCAGTCACACCATGTCCATATCGTATGGCACACACCCCTGTTACCAGAATACGTGTAACCCCGTTACACAATGACGACAAGCAACAACGAGATTTAACTGACGAGAAAATGCTACATGTGGAGTTTCCCGCGCAAATGACGCTCGACTGGAAGAAGTGCCTAACCACCTCGAGATCGAGATGAGGCCAGAAGGCACGATGGTGCAGATGAATGCAGACTGAAAGATTGGAATACTTCTTTAGACACTAGTTATAACGTTAGAGCTGAGCTCGATGTATCAGTCGAAAATCTATGTTCGGTATTTGCCGCCGAAGTGTCGACGATCTCCGCAAGTTCCTCGTGAAACGGCGCATATGCAGCTCACGAAACAACACGGCTACCGGTGACAACATTATGACTACCTGCTTAAAATGAAGACCTAAGCATGCGCCTGCTATCTTTAGATCAAGGAAGACGATCGCTTGAGCTTTTCACCTAAGCACGACGTGATTGTTGAATTTATTGTGGCGCGAAGAAAGATGGATATCTATGAGGTGTAGGAGAAACTACGTCGCGAGTGCGACACGATCCAGAATCGTGAAAGCAGCAAAAAGTGTTTCTTCGCTAGTGTTGCCCGTGGTCAGTCACACAGCCACCGCGACGGATCTCCTGGTTGGCGCCATCTACCAGTAACCCGTGGTAAAAGCTTATGGCAAAATCGAAGTGGAGGCTCCAATAAAAGCGGTCATCAACATCGTGGCGACCGAGTTGGTAGTGGTTTCTCAGCCGTCGCTACGGCTGCAACGAAATCGGCCATAGCAAGAGCAATGTCCCAAAATGCAAAGTTATTGAAGCCATTTGTGCTCTTGGTATCTACCGATGTAGATTAGGGGAACAAATGGCTAGTTAACAGTGGAGCAAGCTCTTAAGGCTTTTGACAATGACGACTTCGGTACTGTCGCTCAGTTTGTAAAGGGTTTACACGTACCCTAGTAACAGGGATGTGTGTCAAACGAGATGGGCATGGTGTGACTGCACCCAAATAAGAATACGGCACGTGGTTGGGTAGCCAGTAGTTATGCATGTATTTAGATGTTACTATATATATTTAGGAAGATCTATACATTTAAAAATTAGGCGGCTTTGCCGCAGGTAAAACAAATACATACAATCAACATTTTAAAGAGAAGAGCTTGTTAGCCGTGGGTTAAGGTTCTAACTACTCTTGGAGGTAGCGGATTGCGATCCGCTACACTTGTACTGGTTCTTATGAAGAACGTAAGGTCGGTGACCTAAATTACGCTCCCTCTAAGCGCAAAGCTACGGCAGCCCCGCTGCACAATTAGACACGGTAATGATATTCTTGTTGCTGGTGGGGGAGGCTTGCATGCATACGGCGTCGGCCCTGTCAGCCTTGCATTTGTGAACGGCAGCACTACACTCTTAGGGGACATTCACTACATTTTCGGTCTCAACCACAAGCAGCTCTTTTTATCCGCGCTCACACCGCGCAGCGACAAAGGCAAGTCCACAAATCACCACATTAGAGTTGTGACTGTCGTTAGAGAACGGTAGAAAAATATATTTGGCGAGTACCAATTACAAATTGAGACTCTTATTCGGCAGCTATGAATTACTCAAGCCTTTGGCACGCGCGCCGCTGCACTGCGCTGCGGAGGGAATTCCGCTGCTTCCGTCATACCGGTTTTGGAATTGTTTAGTTTGCGGTAAGATGACTGTTTCAAAGTTGACCAAGGCATCCAACAGCGTGTTCTTGATTGCGGCTCTTTTGGTGCGAATGTAATGGGATACACTTAGCCGTTACATGAAGGTACATCTATACCTTCTGTATGCAGTGTGGAATTTATGAAAAGAAAGTTACAGTACGGTGTTCTTAAGTGAATACGTGATTTTATGTATGAAGTCACAAGCATTCTGTGAGATACAGAATGCTGTGTCCTACTTGGGGATCTGTACTGGTGACAAGATCGAACTATCTATGTCTTTCGAAGTGGGTGGCATAAGCCGGTCACTTCTACAGGACAATTTTCACAAGCATTTCGAAGCTCAAGCTCCGTACACCTAACATCGTGTATAAGTTCAAGCTGAGGTTCAATCTCAGTACACCCTTAGTTTATAGATCGGAATTCAATGTGTTAGTAGTATAACCTCTAGGAGTCGTTAGGGGTTTTTTGCATGTACCTAAGAATCTTTAATTCACTTTAATTATGTTGCAAATTTGCCTTTAAGGCATCTAGTCGTTCTTCTTCCCTCCATCTGGATCCCTTCTTTGTCGCACAAGCGTGTGTGTTGTGTTGGAGGGACTGTTATAAACACCACCCTCTTACAGCGAATTATAGTGATTTCTTAAATTGACGCCAAGGACTCGTTACGTGTTAGTGTTTGTTGATAAATGGTTTCGATACATCAAGGTGTACCAGATCAAGCTTAAAGGTGAGCTTTCATTGAGTTTGACGGGTATAAATGCTCATGGAGTCCGTGTTCATAGCTGTAGGAACCGATGATGGTGGGGAATTGTGCGGCAAGAAAAGTAGACGAGTCTGTGCATGCGATGACAATTTTCAGACCATTGCCCCTATTTACACAGCAGGATGGATCCCGGAACGGACCAACTGCTTCATCGCTGACATGGCTCTTGCGAGGTTACATCATTAGCATTTGTCCAAGAAATGGTGAGGTGAGACAATTAAGACTTCTGTATACACCATCGACGGGCTCCAGAATTTTGCCCGCCATGACACAGCCCCAATCGAATTGTTGAAAAAAGCTAAGCCGTCTCTCATTACATGCGCGATTCTGGTTCGCGGGGGGTATGTAAATGTTGACAAGACCAAGCGGAAATAGCTCGACGCCAAAGCTCTTCGCTGTATTACGCGGAGGGCCCGAAGGCCTATCGGTTAGGGATTGCGACTCTCAGTCAACATAGTCCGGGGCATTCGATGATTGCAATATGGTCCTGCATGCACCGCCCAGCTTTTGACTCTTCAGTGGTCCCATAATTGACGACGACGAAGTTGTGCCTGCTCTCACAACAAAGACTATGATGTATCCAACAACCTACCAAAATGACTAGATGGGTCAATGAAATTGGCAACTCTACCACATCCACCTTCTCTTGAGACTAATTTGCTCCAGTCTTCCACTGATATTATGTAACGGATGTCACATTCTGACCAACCAATTCGGACCGCTTCTCCTTCACTCCACCCTGCTCCATAAGTACATACGATTGCCCATGATCAACTACCCACGAGATCGTCTCAGTTTAGCCAGGCGGTATAGCCGACTGGTGTTTGATGGTCATATCGTGTCGACACCAGCTGGATCGCATCCACTGCCAAATTCACCTGATTATTGCTGGCTCTGCCTCCAGCCGTAAGGGACCAGGTGGTCTAATAGGCTTATAGCGTCAAATACCATTTCGTCGCTCATGACGGCGATAGAGAATAAACTGAGTGTGAAAAGCAACGACTTCAGCTTACAGATAAATATGGGATTGCACCGACTTCGGGGGAGGTGTGCGTTGTCCTCAAAGTGTGACGATCATTGGGTTTATCGCAAGTAAGACCTAGAATAACATATCTTCGGCACAAGATATTACCCGGGTTTTTTATCTCCTCGAAAAGCTTGGAACCACACATCTCCCAGCCAATGTCGTAAATTTAGCAATCAGGCGGCGACAGACATGGTCACCTTTCCTTTCCTTCATCAGCGTGTAAGGAATTATTCTCTGCGAGATCTTCTGTATATTTGCTGTAGTTTGCAACTATGCTTATAACGGATAGATGGCCTCAATGCCCTGGACAAGGATAAAGCTCCAAGAATGGGATATCCATAAGCATTCCTTGAATGAGAGTGTAAATTTCGTTGTTACTAAAGTGGATTTTCCAACAACTAGTGACTTCTGAAAAGTAATGCTTCACATTTCATACACTAGCGATTATGATAACAGCAGACTTTTCATACGTCAGCGGTAGACAATAACCACTGACAATTTGACCTTGAATCTTTGTTATCCAGAGCACATCCCAATATAAATGCAACTCCGAGTATTCATGACGGTCCTAACTCACAATCATCACGACGATTTCATATGCGCAAGAGTGCTTACCAGTTCGTACATTTTGTATAACCAATATGCAGCGGGCTGCCGCGTTGAGTAATCTAAGCTAAGGTCACCGACCTTGCGTTCTTTACAAATGTAGCGAATCGCAATCCGCTACCTCCAAAGTACTTAAAACCTCAACCAAGGTAGAGACGCTCTTCCGTTGAAAATTGAGACTGTAATTAATTGTTTTAGTTGTGGCAGAGTCGCCAATATCTAAAATCTTAGGTTGTCCTAGCTAATAAAGTAATATACATTACTACTGACAACCCTGCCACATAGTGGCTTCTTTTTACGGTGAAGCCACACCATTGTGTGATAACACCAAATTGTGTTCTAACACCCATGTACGGTCACACCGTCTTGTGTGATCCGCCCATTCATACAAGGGTACGTGTCACCCCGTTACATCCACACTCACAGTCAGCACGACGATTTCATGTGCGCATAAGTGCTTACCTATTTGTACATCTTGTGTTTCCAATACATAGAGCTCACCAAGTCGAACGTCATATTGAGATGTGGACCACAAATAGAGTCTCAATTGTCAGACGCACACTCAAATCTAACAATTTGGTCATCCGAGCGAAACGCTGGCAGAAACGTTTGATTGCGCAAATTTCATTATTCCCTTGCTAACAAATGCTTTCGACTGAGAGGTGGACTGTGAAGAAGCGATGTGCGACGTTTGTGCTGACGCTTTTGGAAGTGACAACGGAAGCGCGATTCGAGCTGGCGTCGTTATACACCCTCAAGTCCGGCTACCCGAATCTTTTCGAAACTCGTCTTCATTGTTCCCTGCTTACAAATATTGCACATACATTGCTGCAGTAACCGACCTCCGGGCTGCACCTGTGCGATGAAGAAGGCGTGCTGCATGTTTTTTTTTGCAGGCACCCACATTTTCCGCACTTCTGTACAATCTCCACTCATGATGAGTCGATCAAAATTCTTCAGGTTATAAACACGCTGCTTTTGGTTCCATCTTGGCAGCTTTGGTATTTGTCATTCGCCCATATATTCGACTCCTGTTTACAACTGCAAAATCTATCGGCAATTGAATGTGGCCTCAGAAGCCTTAGAACAGCATACAAAAACATTCTTCTTCTACGTTCCGACACTATCAGTGATCATCTCGAACAATATCAGTACAACTCCGTAGTTTTAAAAAGATATTGTACAATATGAGCTTTCAACAATAGGCTTGTCTTTTACTTGATAATTATTTTATTTATCATTACATTTTGGTCTCGTTATTGTAAATATTCAATCAATCACGACGGAAATATGGAAACCCTGATGCAAGTGATGGCTGCTAAGAAGCGCGAGATGTCCTTAATCAGCGAGAAAAAGCTCAGTAAAACTAAAAAATATCTGAGTCGTGCTGAGGTTGAGTCTCTACTCGAAGAGAATGAGAAAGCGCTGGAACCACCGATGAAAAAAACCAAAACAAGTGAAGAAAGAGGACAAATGTCATCAAATAATGAACGAATGGACGATGTAGCCGCCAATTCTGTTGAAGATACGAATGAGAATGATACATTACGTGAGTCTGTATTATCGTGGCCCGATCTCCGTCGACGGCTACGCGAATTGGGCGAGCCCATTACACTTTTCGGTGAGAATTTAACCGATCGCATGGCAAGACTTCGTCGAGTTGAAATTGACTTTGTCACGAAGCACGATGATGGTTTGGGAGCAGGTCACGGTATTCGTAATCGCTTCGTTAGTGGAGATGATGAAGAACAAAAGGATTCAGTGGACGATGCAGCGGAAGATGCTGAGGAATTTGAGGTTGAAAAGGGTAAAAAGAAGCAAGAAGACGATCTTGAAGACGAGAAAGATGCTGATAAAATTGTGTATCGGTTCTTTAAAGGCATGTTGCAAAATTGGGAAAAAGATTTAGCCAATCGACCAGCACATGTAAAGCGAACAGCGCAAGGGAAAGTAGCAGTGAAGACGATGAAGCAGTGCAAAGACTACATTCGACCTCTTTTTAAGCTATGCAAACATCGTCAAGTACCAGCAGATATTTTACCAAACTTGGTCGATATTGTCACATTCTGTCGTCAAGGCGAGTTTGTGCAAGCGAATGATGCGTATATTAAATTGGCAATTGGAAATGCAGCGTGGCCGATTGGAGTAACAATGGTTGGGATTCACGAACGTACTGGTCGAGAGAAAATTAATTCAAACAAACAGGCGCATGTTATGAACAACGAGTTACAGCGAAAATATCTAACTTCAGTTAAACGTCTGATTTCGTATGCCCAATCCATTTCAAATGTCCAACCGTCAAAGCGCGTGATGTAGTCTAGACATTTGCTTACAGTCCCGATCAAATACATCGACATGCAAGAGTACAATTTGTTGTGTATTATGCGGCAAATCAACACATAAGTTTCTTAAAAGTGGCCACGCATGGGAGGACCTCGGCCACCACCGCGAAAATGTGGAGGTGGTCCACGCTGATAAAACATTTGATAATCGCGGTGAATAGCAGCTAACAATTCTGTCGTGAGTGAGCAGGCGATGCGAAAGCTGCGTTCATTTTCTGCAGATACTAAAACCATAAGTGGCTCGTCTACATCTTCTGGACCTCCTTCCTTGGACCCAGAACCCCGACCACGAACACGAATTTTGGCATTGCCACCGGCCTCAACACTAATACGTTTCATATTCGATCCAGCAGGTCCAATAATACGACGTGTAACTCCAAATTCGCTGTCGTTTTCAATACCCACAATTAGTTTTTCAAGAAATGCTGGCTCATTGGGGTCCTTGGGTCCATCTTGACTTGGTCGACCACCAGTCGTGCTCGTTCCTGGTTTACCACGAAAAAGGTCCGGACCCAATGGCGGTCCATTAAGTGGAAATGCAGCACCACTGCGCTCAGCAAAGATGTCAGCGAGCTGCTGAGTGATTTGTAACGACAGCGGACCAGCATCTAGTTTATTGTCTCCAAGTACTTGCTTGATCTGAGGGTCTGATATTGGCAAAGCGGGTGCGTTTAACATGACAGCAAAGCGAGCTTGAACCGGAAATGGCGACGACATGTTTGGTCCATGGCAAAATGCACCCGGCATCATGTTAACAAGAGCAGGAGAAATTGCTTCAAAAATACCTAAAAGATGTTGATCTGATAGATTCAGAAGGTATAGTGGGGTACCAGGACTCACGTGCTGCTGAGCAAGCGTGTCTTGTTCTAGCGGAAGGCCAAATAACATGCGACCGAAGCACTCGTCAATTGTCTGTGCAACGCATGTAAATACAAATCCAGGCTGAGTAACTTTCCATCGTGGTGGTGCAGATCCATTAAATCCAGGTCCAATAGGAGCCCCAAACAAACTTTCTGCAGCTTCTCGCCGCCGAGTCGCGAGCTCTTCAGCGCCACCCAAAAGCTTCATTTCATCTTCTACAGATCGATAATGAAGTTGAATTTGAGGCTGATTATACAGTAGTCGGACAAGTGAGTGTCCCGTATCTGAGTCTAGCTCGTGGCCATTTGGACTGTCACGAATTACAATCGACATTTATAAGAAATCAACTGATACATTTGTCAATACATACAATTCTTACCATTCTGGAACAGTAAGCAGCTTGTTTTCAAATTGAGCAAGTCGATCCCATGGACACTCACATATACGAAGCCACTCAATAGAAAATGCTCCCATCCACTTACATTTTCCATCTGCTTCGTATGGCACAACGTTCAATGCTAAATCTTCTCCAACTGACGTATCATAATCACCAATAGCCTCATTAACAACACGTGCTACACCTTGATAATGTTTGCTAGATCCGACCGTAAAGAATAAAAAGATCTCATACGATGCTTCAGCCGCCATTTTAATCTGCTGAGCTATTCCCGAGGGTACACTCCATTGCTGATAATGTACTGAATGTGCAAGATTCAAATAACTGGCTGACTGCACTAAAAAGTATTTGGCCATCTTTCCTTCATCCGGCAAAGGTGGACCAGAGATCACTTCACGAGCTTCATGAAATCCTCCAAATTGTCCTGATTTTCCTCCTCGTCCATCTTTTTCTTCTTTCTCACCTTTAGGAAATGGTCGAAGTTCCATATCTCCATGAGCAAAATGACATTCATCGCCAAAAGGACACGATCCGACTTTTTCCCAATGTTTACAAATTGCAATCTTAAAAAATTCATTTACTGGTTGTGCTTTTCGACGCTTCACATTTTCTTCATCTGCTACTTTCGATTGTAATGCAAAGTCGGCAGTCTCTGGACACTCTTCTCGAGCTAATTTAATATGTCGATAACGACAACTTGATCCATGAGAACAAAAACCTTGTTTGTAAAAAGCACATTCCACACGTTCTTCATCCGGGACGTGTCGAAATGGACATTCTGGGACTTGACATTCCATTCCCCAACGACATTCTGGCATCTTGGACATATCATATTGATGCAAGAACTCACAATTATCTCCTTTCATACATAATGCACGTAACCAATGACGACAGACTACTGTCCCTCGTTTAAAATCTTTTTTTACGGTTGTTTGACCAAATGTAGCACCACCAACACCCACGACAGCACCATGACGATGTTTTTGTAGATCAATACGTTCATCACCATCTTCAGTTAGTAAAACTTCAAAGTCGAACGCTAAACGTTGCTCTTCTTCATCGCGCAGTAAAAGTCCCAGCACCATCGTGTCGACTTTTTTTGAATGTTGACTATGCAAAAAGAAAGGTTGACTTTTTTCTTAAGATACCGGTAAATCAATGGTGATGAAAGAACTCAAGGAATGGCTCGATGAATGGCCTGCCGTACGTGAAGTAGTCGACGACTTGGTTTTAAGTCTTAAACGCAGGTTTGTGCTTGATATACTACAGATGATGTTTAAGTACTTACTTGTGGATATAGACAACTCCATGGATCGTATGAAACAGCCAAGATGACGACAAATGTATTATGCAAAGTGGTGCGTATATACGTCAATTAAATGTATAGTGTCGAATATGACGATTCATGTACATTAGCTTGAAACAGTTGAATGGTCAACAGCTGGAGAAATCTTGGAAAAGATTCGTCAACTTGGCTATATGCTCACTACTGCACATACACATGAATTAGTCATTGGCAATGTCGTACGTCGTGTATTATATATCATTCGTGAAGAGCATTTGAATGCTTTAAAGGTATTAGCACCGACTACTGGTACTAGCCCGCCAGCAACACATACTTTGGGTTTATCATCAAACCGGAATAATAATTTGTCGCGTTCGTTGGATACAATCTTAACGCCTGGAACGGATACTGATCTTTCAATTCCTATTACGGATCTTAAACTTGTACGTTGGATAAGTGACAAACGTAGCAATTTGGATTGTCATGACTTTTCTTTCGATTGTAGTCTGTTATGGAAGGAATTGCTGAACTTGTTGATGAGATTGAAAACTTACATGTTAATATTGCTGATCAAGCGATGGAATATATTCATACTGAGTACGTGATCCTGAAGATATTGATACATTGTTGCTAATGCTTAAACATTTTGTCAATACAGTGAAGTAATTTTGACGTTTGGCTTGTCATTATCAGTTGAAGCTTTTCTAAAGACAGCAGCAAAGAAACGGTCATTTAAAGTGATTGTTGTCGAATCTGCTCCTTCTTTAAATGGCCAGAATATGGCTCATGTATTGGCAGAGAGTGGCATACATGTGACGGTTATTCCGGACAGTGCAGTCTATGCTTTAATGGCACGTGTGAATAAAGTGGTCGTGCCTGCAGCTGCTGTGGTTGCTAATGGAGGTTTGATCGCACAATCTGGACTGCAAAATATTGCACTCGCTGCGAAAAAATGCTCCGTACCGGTTGTATGCGTGGCCGGTTTGATTAAATTGTCTCCACTCTATGCACACGACTTGGACGTTTTAAGCGAACTCTTAGCTCCATCGAGCATCTACAATTATGAAGATATTGTGGACAATGTATGGGTTGTGAATATCTGGTATATTGTAGTGGTAAACTTTCATGACATGTCTTTGTGTTTCATTGTCAGCTCGAGGTCTTGAATCCAGCGTATGATTATGTGCCACCTGAGTGTGTAATGCTTTTGATCACGAACACAGGAGCTCATCAGCCATCGTACATTTACCGTCTACTTGCTGAGTATTACTCGCCTCAGGATTATCAGCTAAGCTAACTTTATGATTTAATATGAGTAACGAGATTCTCTCTAGTCCAAAATCCAGCGTGCTTTATTCGGTTTCGTGCTGTATAGAAATGGATGCGTATGGTACATGCGCTGAATGACAGCCAATTGCTGCGAAACTAGCAGTCCTTCAGCAATCAAATCATCCAAATCTTCTTCAAAACGCTCTTGTTCTTCTTCTTGGAAAAGAGCACGATACGCTTCAAAGAGATCGCGTAATTGATGTAACAACAAAATGAGGAATCCTAGATCGCGAACACCCAAGACTACTTCCTCACTCGTTCCTGGACCACGATTTTGTTTGTTTAAAAGCCTTTCAATGTCGCGCAAATTGTTTCGTAGAAATCCAGCAATTTCGTTCGAATCGTAGAACAATCGGTCACTCAATCGCTTGTAAATCATATGAAAAGCTGTTGTGACTAACTTGTACAAGCCACCAAAGACAAGAAATGTTGGGATTGTAGCCATGATCTGCATATTCAGTTGATTCGCATGCATCAACTCATCGATCGCTCCCATGGCCACCATGAGCTCTTTTTTAATAAATTGCACTTGTATAAGCAGCATACGTACGATATCACCCGTCATCAAGTTTTTCACAGCTGAAGCAAGTTGTTTTTCATACTGCAACGAAACAACTGACATATCCATTTCAGTCATAATTCGCTGCATCTCTTCTCGTGATACTTTTGGATTTGTATCTTTAACAAAGTCTGACAACATACGTCGTAAACTCTCCTTTGTGTCCAGTAATGCCATAGCATCTTGAATTTGAGGCTTTTGATTTAAAACTACTTCTTCAAAAATTGCTTGTAATGGCTCGAGCATGTGTTCACGAAGAAAGTCTTGTAATGCTGCACGTGTCGCCACAATACCAGCATGAAATTCCTTTTGATTTGTCAATACCCAAAATCCACCAGCAGTAAGACAGATTGCAACAGCTGAAACTTGAAGCCAGCGTTGACGAATTTTTGATGGAGGACGGCAAGGTGCCATAGCCAGTTGAAAACACCGTAAATACTGAACTTGTGCTGTCTGAAATATCTTGAGATTCTTTTCAACGCGTTGTAAGGAACTCACAACGTCTTGAGTCGATATGATAGCGCGATTCTTGTCAAATATATTTTCATCTATTTCTTGTTAGTTTTCACGAAGGATAAAATCAACATTTAAGATACGTACCAAAGTGAAAGATTGTAAAAAGAAGCGGATCTTGCGACTTGAACGATCCATGACCTTTACGAGGTGGACAAATACCATTTGTATTGTATACAAACTCGACCAATGCCATGCCTTCTTTCATTCTCATTTCTAACTGTTCATAGTCGGAAAATGTACTCGCACATTTTGTTGTCATTTCCTTTAACATCCCAATTTTTTTCTACACATGACAACAAGACGCACTTTAATAATTCACTCTTTTCTCATGTTGTAATAACAAGATATCTTCGTACTAAATGTGCTTCCAGTGTCTCTCTCAAGCTTCGAATCTTTTCTTCAACTGTAATTTGTTGTGTACGCGATGAAATCCATTGTAAAGGTCCTCGTTGCAAAAATTCGCGCAATCTTCGTTTTTGAAGTTGTTTCCAGAACACAATTGCACGTGGTATAAAGTCAATTGTACGTACAATATTAATAAGTGCTGCATGTAGTTGATATGTTGTCACGTGTGTCCATAAAAGTCGTAATCCATGTTCAAATACTTCACGTTGTTCTTCTATATCGATCGAAAGTGTACTATCATTTGCGTACAATCGATTACGCTGAAGAAGATCATAGACGTCCATTAATGCTTTCGGGATCGCACATGCTGCACTAGAAGGTACGGGGACGCTATAACATTGTGACACAATGGATAGAGCACGTGCTAGTTCATTTGCATGTATTGAAGTACGACCAAGTGTTTGAAGATCAGAAATAATATTGAGAGTTATGGCTTCATGTGTCGTAGACGCCATCACTGCAGTCGTTTGGTCCATTTCGGATAAGTGAAATGATATGAGATTATTACAATAGATTTCAAGAAATTCACAAACCAATAAATGCAATAATTTTAAGAGCTCAAAAAAAACAATCACCGAGAATTGAATTTTGACATTTCCAGCGATCATTTGTTGACATGAAGTGGCTGATTCACTCGATCACGCAGCGCTGCTGCATATGTTACTTTATGACGTCGTACTGGCGCAGATGCAGGACGTGCTGATTGATTTCCAACAATCTTTGGCGAAAAATTGAGGTTTGAAATTCCTGTTGTCATCTATACACTGGATTATAAAAGCTCAAACAGTTTAAATTAGATAAAAATGCATGTCGTACGATGGCTTTAATATGCCGTAGCTTTGTCGGATCAGCTAGTATATTTCTTGGGAGTGAATATACTCTGACAATACAAAGAACATGATAAATCAAGCTAGTCAAATAATCAAAGTAGTTTCTTATACCGTTGACGTGACCCTAAAGCAGTTAATAGTCGTCCAGTGAAATTGTATAATTCGATACAATCATATCGCAGACTCTACATGACAGTTAAGATATCATTATGCATAGCATTACTTAGACGCTGGAATGCTGGCTCACCTCAAAAGTTTCGGTAGTTGTTTGTTGTGATTGTTGTAATTTTTTGTTAGCAGCTTTGAGCTCTTCAGTTTTGCTAGCTAACGTTTGTTCAAACTGATAGACAACAACAAATACAGTTAACATTTGTTCCGCACATGTTTCAAAAAACAATAAACCTGTTGCTGAATCAAAGTAATATCGTTCTCTTTCGATTGTTGCAATACTGCCATTCGATGGCGAAGGCTCTAAGTGTAGCATGTCAAAATTATAAGTACAAAAAATTTCAGTATCTCACCTTTTCAAGCTGCTTTTCACGATCTTGAAAGCTAAATACATCGTCGACTTGCGGATCGATTGGTGCTTGTTGGTTGGTACTTCTCTTACAATCTATCTGATGATTTCGACGAAGAAGAGTTTGCATTTCTTCACGATGTCGCGCTGCTTCCGACACCATGGCACGATCAAATTCATTCGATTTTTGACGTAATGAGCTTTCAAGAAATGCAATCCGTCGTTTCTGTTCGTTGATCGTACGACGTGCAATCTCTTTCTCCGACTTTGCTTCTGACTAAAAATCAAAGATCAAGTAACACAAACACTGACACATTGAAATTCCATTGCACTCACTACAATCACTGCGAAATTGGTTTTAGCATTGGCATATTTCTGTCGTAAGCGATTACTGTCGGCACTACCTTGAGTTTCTATTTGAGCATCATAAAGCGTCAATAACATAACTTCTTGACTTCTTGACAAGTGCTTAGATAACCTTCAGCGAGAAATGTGTGGCCAAATCCTGTGGTTTTGATTAAATTATCGGAGCTCAAATCTGCTTCTTGGCCTCTTTCTGATAAAATTGACTTAAACACCGAACCATTCTACAGATAGATGTTCGTTGTTAGCATAAACTAATAGAGCAACACTCTAATTCTTCGTAAAGGTCATGAACATACTGAAAACTTTACTTCGCCGTCGTCCGATATCTCTTGTGCTTGAAATCCAAGTTCTTTAAGCGTGGCAGTAAATTTAGTATTGTATTCACTTCGTATTCCCTCAAGTTGTCGACGCAAGACACTCAATTCTTCTTGAAGTCGACGAATACGTCGATCTTTGTCTACAATCGTACCAGTAATGTGATTCACACGAGGCTCCACATAAGAAATAACGATTACTACACTCAGTAAAATTTGATTGAACATTCTTTAAAAAAACTCACCTGGTTCTGCACTGATCGGCATCGATTTGCAAATTGAAGCGTTTCTAAGCAACCTTCATAGTGCTCTCTCATCGGATGAATGGTTGCTATGAGCGTTGTAATGCAGTTACCACCTTTACGAACACACGTGAGATTTACAACACTATAAAAGACAAATCTTAAACACCTTAGAACAGACCAATACTATTCTGTAAAAGACGAGTGAGTTTCGAATCTCGGTAAGGAATGTAGTTGTACCCGCTCTCTGGATCTAGTGACATCACAACCTTGCCGACAGCACTTAAGCTTGAATTGATATGTAATGCTTCTTTCAATCGTTGACCATCCGATTCGCTTTTTTTCAGACGTTCCGATCTGATTGAAATGATACACTTTAGCTTCATTCATATAACATTAACAATAAAGATACACAAACCCCGCAAGATCAACCATATTCAGCATCCCATAAATTACTTCGCTCGTATCCTGGACTAGAGAATAGATACATCGCGTAAGTAGTAAGCACAAAGAAGAAACACTACAATCAACAACCTCGTTGAAAGATATGGATGGTAAACACTGTGTGCGAGCGTGATGACACAGCATTCATTTTTGTTTCGTGCGTTGATCGCAATCGTAATCCACATTGTACAAGAGCATCCACCTCATCTTTAGAAGTCACAGTAACCATCGATAAATCTTTCACAAAAACTTGACCCTGCGCGTCCTCATGAATTTCAAAATTGGCTTTCAATGCATAGTCGTTAGAGATCTCGACTTGATAAGACACAAGAGTTAGATGTACCTTTTTCATAATCATAGTCTTCATCAAGTCTCAATGGGTTCGAGCCGACACTGTACCCAAACAAATATTCCTTACACGGCATTCAAAATCCATGATGAATTAAATTGTATCTTCAATACCTCGTCGTGCTGTCAGTCCGAGAAATATGATGTGACTGCTAATGTTACTTATATCATGAGTTAAAAAAGTGGTTTTCTACAAAAGTGGAGATCTTACTTGACGTAGAAACCATTCGGTACTGCTAGATGTCTGATACGACACTGGTCTACCTGTTTTCTTCAAATACCTGTCGTAATTGCACATGAGGTCTAAGTAAAACAAATCACTTAGCATGATAATACTTGCGCTCGTGCCAGATCTCGGACTCGATCGCAGTAAATTTCTAGAAAGCTGACAGCGAGAGTAACTTCCTTCTTAATTAAACAACAAAGCAGTAAGTAATCCCTTCGAAAATTCAGATTAACATCAATAAATTTGTGCGTATACCCTCGTTTTGTTTTGTTGACGGTTGATCATGCTAAAGAGATACTCAATTGACCGAGGCAAAAGTCCGACTTTCTCTCCTTCCGGTTCACCAAATATACTATTGCATCCTCGTTCGGTCAAATGCATTTCTAAAATTCTCAAAAAAGCGTCGATCTTTACCTAAAAGTCTTGCCTGAACCTGTTTGTCCGTATGCAAAGCAACAACTATTGATGCCATTGAATGCATAGTCGATTAAGCATTTGCTCGTCTGAAACGATAGTATAGATTAGAAAAAAAAAAATCAGATGCAGTAGTAAGTATCTGACAAAGTGCACGTATCAGCCCACCGCTTCAAACAGCGTCTCTTGAGTAGTATCTGTCCAATAAATCTGTAATGTGACACAGCTTTGGTCAAAAGGTAGTTTCTAGTATAAAGCCTCGTCGACATAATAATAATAACGATACATTGTCAAAACTGAAAGCATGGTTTCCATATTGCATTCGCTCTGTATCCTTTAAATAACAAATAAGCGCAACAATGTCAGCATAGCAACTTCGTTCTTCACAATTCTGGGTACCTTGATAACAATATTATTGGGATTATCTTTTTTCCGTTCAAACATGTCTTCGGGAGCTTTTCGACCATCGGCACATGGTCTCGCACGAACATAAACCTGCAAAGCTTGGTAAGAATTACGATGAGAACGATCATAGCCATCACTGTCACCTTGACGTTTGCGTTCCCAAGCAGTCGTGTGTAGTCAGTCGTGACTTTGTGATCCATTGCAACGCCGTCAATCGTCTCAAAAGGAAATTCAAGGAAGAGATTCTTCGATCAGTAACGATCAAAATCTATTTATTTCGAGCAGTGGCAGCCACAGTTCGTAACTGTGACTTATGTCCTAACGACGTTTATCAGCAATCCACTACGCTACCTATCACAAAAATTGCATTTGTTGGTCATAATATCCTTCCCATTATAGTAATACTTTGGATATCAACGACTTATTTACTGACGACCATCTGTCAAGTCTAAAGACTTTGACAACTCCACAGTTGGAGTAATGCAACCATACGAAATCATAAAGGACAGTAAAATGGCTGATAGTATCGCTCTTGAAAACGTCATCGGTAGAAATACGAGACAGCCTTGCATTTGGTGACTAGACTATGAAGCAGATTTTACTTCTGCAGCCGTGTAAACTATCTACATTGCACATAGTCGTGATGACGCGATAATGCTCGAAATGATACTGCAATCTAGCAAAAGTCTTTGATCACATTGTAATCTACTTCAATCCTCTATTTATTTCCTATTGCTCTAAGTACAAAGATATCGGGTCGAAATGCGTCCCGTGAATTTATATACTCGTATGACGCTTTACATACCGTGTCATGAGTAAAGCAATTTAATTGTCAAAAACAAGAGTAGTATCTGCTTTGTCCGGCAGAATTGGTGTTTATCATGACGACTTGCCTTATTAATGTTTTAGGTGAACGAAAGGACATTGTATACTTTGGAGATGCTCCGAGTCAGAATTTTCAAAATGGTGACTGCACTTCAATTTTAAGACGGATCAAAGCATGTGCTTATTGGTTATATGTGTTACAGTTGAACATCATCTTAACTGCTGCGTGAAACTCAATAGACACGACGATAAGCACAATAAAGGTAAGATTTATATTGTGTATACATTAAATAAACAAGATAAATAAAATAAGGACTCAGAAATTGACAAAGAGTGTTAAACTTTATAAAGCAAGCAAAACCAGCCCGCGATCAGACCATCTTCGCGTTATGCAGTATATTGAGCGTCTGCTGTATCCCATATACACAAAATCCATACATGTAACAGAGCAGGTCTTTTTATACGGAATTCATACATTAAAGTTCCGATTGCAGGTCACAACTACTTTGATGTATATGAAAAAGAACACAGAGGCTCGCTATCAATTTGTTGGGGAGGTACTATGAAGATATTGATTTGTTCATTCCATGTCCTTCGTGAAAGTCATCCCTTTGTTCTCATTTCTTTGACGTATATGTACTGCGTGGGATACTAAATGGTCGACTTATAATCATAATCATCCACTATATCTCGAGCCTTGTATATAATATTCAAAAGAGTCATGGGTTGAATCTTGCAATAGTTGAATCTGGCGACTTTTGTCACTTCTAACAATAAACCCTAAACATTAGTAGCGACATCATTCACATATGTCTTTTCTTGATAAAAGAATGCGTTAATAAAATCAAGTTTGTTTGCACACTTCGTAATCAGGACAATAAAAGTATTGGCGCGAGCAATCAGAAAGGAGATACTTCAAACAGGAGTTCATTTGTATCTCTGTGCGTACTCATATATTAGCTAATCAAAATGTTTTGATCCTCATGAATATAAAAGATCGCAGTGATACTGTAATTGACGATATTTGTAATCAATATTTGGTACCATACACTCAAGTTGAACAATTTATGCAGCTACATATCTTCATCAGAGTTATATTGAACAAAAGAAACAAAATCAAGTCATTTCAGTCGTAAAGATGTGGTGGCTTCATTTGCTCGATTGAAGGCTCGATCGCCGAGTGCATAATGTGCCGAGTGCATAACATATACAATGGCTTCAAACAGAAGATACTACGACATTTTACTATAGTCGAGGCAATAAATTTTCTATACTGACTGCCCCAAATATGAAAAAGTATTGAAAACTTACTCTTTCAATAGTAGTCGATTGTTCTAGGTCTTTACTTATATTACAGGACTGTATCTTACTTAGTAATAGCATCACAAATCTTTCTGAAATATCAGTAGTAATATTTCTTGCAATACAAGCCACAAGCTACTTCTTCGAATTCTCAAGACGATTCACTTGTGCTATGATGACGCTCATTACCCGTAGAAAATTGTGGCTGAGAATGTGTAGCTCACAATCCAGTGCTAATAGTCTATGACGAGTACAGCAACTTCGGCGATTAAAAAAATCAGAGATGGAGCACATCACATGATTACGCCCATATACAGACAGACTTACTTTAGCCAGTGATTACGTCTGTAAGTCCTGATAATGGAGCCTAAACCTCAAAGCACACTAAAGAAAAGACCGAGTGTGATACACATATCCTCGTTCCACTAAGTGACATCGTTCAAGTTGCTTTACTATGATGTTTCTTCGCATTCTTCTTGTCGCTTCTATTGTCATGCTCGTCGACTTGACTACAACTTTCACACCAATAGCTTCTCACTTCGTCGCATCTT
Organism: Plasmopara halstedii; assembly: GCF_900000015.1. Taxonomy (NCBI): domain Eukaryota; phylum Oomycota; class Peronosporomycetes; order Peronosporales; family Peronosporaceae; genus Plasmopara; species Plasmopara halstedii. Next base: position 2,117,220 of record NW_020187244.1, read on the forward strand.
CTTCAGCTATGGCCTCGACGGATACGGTGCAGACGGCCGGGTCGACTAGGAGATTTCTACGATCGTCCAACATGACTGCAAAGAGTCAGCATAAATCCTCTGAGTCTCGTCATGAGGAAAGAGATGGGCTTATTCGAACTGTGGGATCCTACCTAAATAAAATCTTCGGCTTCCGACATCGTAATCTTGACGAGATTTTAGCGGATTACCCGCTTGTCTATCGCAGTTTTATTCTCATTCCAGAGCACAATGTAAAGCACTTCATGTACAATTATGGCTTCAAAACAAACAAAGATGTGAACAAACATAAAAAATGCTTTCCGCTCTGCTATTGAGTCGCATGAGGCATTTTATCCAAACTGAAGAGCTGCCAAAATATTTGAAGAAACGTGGAATGGAGTTGGTGAACGAAATTGTCGGAAATCGCCTTGCCAGGAAATATTTTGCCCCCTACATTAACGGCGAACTAAACAGTGAAAATTTTCAGAAGACAATGCTAGAAAAACATCCTTTTTTGGCGAAAGAAACCAGAGAAAAAGCCGAGAAACTGCTTGATAGGGCTAGTCGGTTCTTGGGCAGTTATCTTAAACAACACTTTTACGCAAATGCCGGAGATTAGAAATCTTTTCACCTTTTAATGTGATTCATTTTGCTTGTTTTGTGTTTGTCAAAGGTGGTAACACTACTACCTGTTGCTCTTCAATGTGATTCTCGCACTGGTTTACGTCTTCATCATCAATTCAGACATAGCTCATAGTACGTCCTCTGTGTCGTTCACATTGCATCACCTTCGACAAACTGAACGTAGCAGCATAAAGAGCAGCACGAAAAACCTAAATAGAATGTGTCGATCAATATTTCGAAGCTTGATGCCGTGGCTGACGATTGCGAGGGCAGAGGGTATGGATGTGATAGATTAGAATGCGAAGGGGCGCTAGATAATAGACATCAAGGAGCTTACAGCCTTGGCTCATTAATTCAATGCTCTTGCTTATCCATGATGGTACTGTGAGATTTTTGTAACGCGTGGAGACTAAAATTCATTTCACAATATCATTCCGATCCATCAGCCTTTGCTCATGTGCCACAAAGTCTGTTGCCTTTCTGGCTGTAAATTGCGGAGATTTCCAGTCGTTTCAAGACCTTAGGCCGAGACTTTTACTGGTACTACTACCAAAAACAATGTGCAAAGTGAGCATAGGGTACAGTTGGTTGCAGATAGTGTATTTTCAAGCTGATGTCAACATCAACGTGATGGTCTTGGCACGCTTGGTTTAAAGAATGTGAAATATACGCGTTCGCATTGTCAATTCATCCCGTTCACCTCCATTTTAGTAAATATCTTTGCTGGTCGATTCGGTCTTGGTCATTTTAGACTCGCCCGACAGTTCATGCATTGCTAAACGCGAATGTGTTCTATACAATTGTTGACATATTACATCAATTACATGTGCCTTGAAGAGTGCAATGAAGATTGAGAAGCCACAGTAATGCCAAGTGATGCTCCTGAGGAGGTTGCAAGGCGTGCTCACTGATTGCCGGGTTCAGCAGGTCTGTAATTGAATGAGGTGTTTACTTGAAAAACGACAAGATGATGATTGAAAGCCATTACGGTTTAAGGATATTTCCGGTATGCCTTGGGGCCCTGCTTAAAGACTGTCTTCAAGTGGAATTATTAAAAAATGTGATGTAGATAGCGAATCAAGTCAGAAAGCACAGAACGACAACAAACGTAAGTCATTTGCCACCTTAATGGTCTCTTGGAACGTACGAAGGAATTTCAGACAAATTCATTAAGTGCTATCAGCTTGAGAAGAGCAAAAGTTTGGTGCAGAATCCTATCACCTCGAGACGTAGTGTCGCATTTCACCGGCGTTCATAACCATGCTGTCAAAACCAAACTTGTCGGCTGAACGGTCAATATTCACAAGCTGTTTTTACAAAGTCTATCGTCTTTGAAGTCTGCCCTTGCTTTCGTTCATCAATGCCGTCCTTATCGTCATTTCGGCATCCACAGACAAGCCCAAAAAAGAACTAATCTTAGCGGTTTATCCACCTATCATTTTTCGTGAAATTTGCTATGAAATGTTGGTAATTTAGTCGCAGATTCGCTCAACAGGATCAAAAGCAAGCTAAACGACCTGATACTCTATTCACGGGTACCAAATTATTTCTAAATCACGCAGGCCAGAGCCAGCAGCAGATTAGAAAATTGCACTAAACTATAGACGATTAAGTCTCTGCAGAATCCTTAGAGGCAACACGATTGAATTGTTTACAACGTATATTGTAATCGTATCTGGTCACTGCCACACTGCATTGATTAGCATCCCCTATCATATTCATGAAGATCTGTATATTGAATCACTGCACTGGTGAAAATACCCAGATATTCTCCATGGATTCTTCAGTGCTAATTCTAATAGCCAAAGGATTCTTCTGTGCCAGGCTCATGGCAACTTTTGGTGGCACTTGTCGTCAATCCGACGACTTAATCTGGAAGCGACTGTACCCCATGTGCTAACATATTTTACCAGGCCTGACCACGCAATCTAAAAAAAAATTTTTTTAGATGATCAGAGGATATAGGAACACTGGTGGTCGAAAGCCCGGAATCGTTTCTGCTCGCCTGGAGGCTTACGATGATGTTTTAGCAAAGCTATTCTGGTAAACATTGCATTTGTTTGACATGAAAAGTAAAATAGCCATCGACTCGGCACTGCTCTAATACGATGACAGCACATTCTTCGAGCTAGGAAGTTGCGTACGCGATTGAACACTTACGTTGCAGTCCCATACAAAGTAAGCATTTCCTAATTGAGAAATACTCAGGTACCAGAAGCTGCGAGATTTTACGCCATCTAATCAGACGTACATCGTGTGCTCTCCTTCGCATCACCCTTAACGAGGTCAAAGAAGCTTTTGTACTAAATTTGAAGAATATATTCCCGATATGTCGGCGAATCATTTTTCAGGCTCACCGTATCTATGAAGGTTCAAGTGCTCTCATCCTTGTTAGAAAAGAGCAGTCAATTATATGCTTCTGGTAGGTAGGTTGGGCCCAGGAGGTGGAGGCTATATGAGTGCGCCGGAGGTGATAAACCTTGGCGTATCTGAACATCAGGAGGGCGATCACACGGTTGCAGGGCAGCGTCGCGGGCCCACGAGTGTAACTTCTTCAAGAACATTAAGCATTTACATTATGTGTCCCTTTTGTTTCGGTCGAAAATTCCAAAGGATCGAGCTGAGCACGTAAAGCCGATTTTGAGTCGTCTTGCGGGAGGTTGAATATTAAGTTTCAATTGGTGCATGGAGGTTTGCTGAGAAATATTTTGCTCCATTGGAATTCGAGGGCAATTAGTTCCGGCTACACACACTGACTATGGCGGTCACTGACATCATCATACCGGGATATGAGAGGCCATGAAAGATCATGATATATTTAATGACGTTAAGCAATGATGTGCTGCTGTCTAAAATAGTGAGAGATATTCGAAGGCCTTTTGCGTGCAGCGTCTTTCACCGTGAACCCATGTTCAGACTTCGATGTACCGTTGTACATATCGGTAAAGTTTCTCAGCCTTGACAGCGTAAGATGTTGTGTTGACTTTAAGCTGGTTCCAGTTTATGAGATGATCACATGAGCCATATTTAAGCTGGTGTGCCGCGCACGACTCGTCGTGCGGTGCGTTATTGAGTCACTATCCCGCTTCTGTTAAAAAAGCACTATTGGTACCGGCAAAGCTGCGGCAGCATTATTGTAGGAAATAGTTTTGTTTAGATAGTAAGACAACGGCGGTTGCGCGCCTCAATCTTCATAAATATCCTCTGTAGATACGAGTTAGGCAGTCTTGAGCAAAAATCCTGGCTGGGACGAAATTAGCAAATTTATACCGTTACCACCACCGATTTTTTGAGTTATATCGAATATGGACTGCTTTCTGATGACTATTCCAGTGTTAAGACCGAAGAAAGCGCATGTATGACGCGGTCTATATAGCAGAGCCCTGTGTGGTCAAGCGATTGTAAGTCGCGATGAGTGGGCCAGGATCTTTTCTCAAGAAGGATGGCCTATCTTACCGATGTGACGGGTACATTCACGAAAGCAACATTGAGAAGGTAATCTGCGGGCATAGGTCCAAGTCTCTCTCCAAGGTGGCAGCAATAAAAGTTTGTAGATGGAGGGACTTGGCTTTCCGGAATAATGTTAGTCTCTCATGTTTACCCAGGTAAAACTCCTGTCGAATTTTCTTAAATTTATCTAAGCAATTGTAACATGGCCAAGGTAAAAATTCAGCTTCCTGTTTTAAGAGTCGCAACTACTGTTGTTTAGTGGCTAAGTCGGTTCTGATAGTACCGAAGGAGAAGCTCGACGTCAGTCATGACTGAGTCTGTCATTTAAGATAGGCAAATTCTCTGGGTGTGAAGATTAAAGCGGCTACCTTTAGAAATGTTATTGATTCAAGTCATTCGCCATGAGCTCTGCTTCTGATTCGAATCATAAAATTGGCCTGGCTTCGGGACCAAGCGTTGGATTAGATTATAACGACTGTTACAAAGGGAGATGTGTGCCGTTGTTGACGCTTTCTTCATTCCGAAGCATGAAAGAAAGCTTAAAAAGAAAGGAATTCCTTATTTTGGCCGTTTGCTTCAAGAACGCCAATGGCAATCGGCATATGCATGCTTTCATTTTTAATGCGGTCAGAGCTTCGGTAGAACGCTAACTCTTAGAAAAGATGTGTAGAAAGATTGCAAAGTTAAATTTTATCGATATCGCGGTCTCGGCTCGGTCAATGGGCAATATAGACCATCCTTGTGGTATAAGAACATTTAGAGCCTTAAACAGGTCTCCTGTGAGCGGACTGTTCTACCCAAGGAGCTGCTTAACGTGCGAGCGAGGTAGATGATAAGGGCGAGCAAGGCAGATGATAAACCTGCGTCGTGCTAACACACAAACCTAATTTGACGATTAGTTTGTTTGTTGATGTACAGAACACAGGAATTCAGATGAAGACATAGTTACGAGCTGTTCTGGAGTGTATCCGATCGAATATGTCACTTGCCAATGTAGATAAACAGGCGTATAGCGCTGACAGAATGTCTCGCAAAGAAGCTATTTAGCTTTGAACGATTCCTAACGGTGCTCTGATCGTCTTGCAAGCTTGCATTAATAAAGAGATAGGAGCAGAAGCCGTAACACTCATGGTTTCACGAAAATACTCTTTATAACTGTATTAAGTCATCGAGCATATCCCGCAAAGCCCATATTCATAGTGATGTGGTTAGGCCACATTTCCGAACTGCCTACAGGCGTGGTTTGACTCGGTCAATCATCTACACATAAAGATGAGGGTGGTGCCAAATGGCAAGGTCTTTAGTTAATCCCTTAAAAGGATATCAAATGGTTTCGAATACTGCAGAAGCGCCTCGTCGGTTAATGTGATGTAGGACGCATTTTCGGGTCGCTCAGATTTAAAGCGGTTTCTCAAATTGGTGATATTGTGGTATTGAAAGCTATGTTAGGGAAGCAGAACGTTTTTGAGCTCGAAAATCGCTTTATTTAAGTATAATCAAAGGCATACTTTGCCATACGGTCTCTCTATCAATGCACGAAACCGAAGGTGTTGTCGTACCTCATTCCAATAAAGAATCTCGTATGAGGCACACGATTCTCCTCTCTACGAACGTCTCAGTCGAGAAAAGTTGTACAGCTCAGCGAGCGCTTAGCACGGGTAGTTAAAATGTGACAAATGCTTCAGTGCCTTTTATACTCCTGCTTATAAGCAGTGTGCTGACAGTCCAACTGTATGGAATTTTTAGTGGTACTCATGTTAACGTAACATGACTTGTTTCGCTGCTGTCAGCTACATCGCCACTAATGAAGATACATCCGGGCTGTTTATTGACTATATACTACGGCATAATTTGCTTTTGGCGATTGCCATACACCTTGACAATCATTTTGCAGCAAGATATGCTTAATTGTTTTTCAAAGTATTTGCTACGATCAACCAGAAACATGCATTGCGTCATAACGGGTATTTCCTCAATGCGTGTAGCGATATACTCTCATGCTCACATTCATTGAGCTCCTGCCTCCATAAATATTTATCCATGTTTCGAAGTTGGCACAAGAAACCTTCCTACAATCCCTGGTGCCTCTACGACGTGGTTCAGGCCTTGATCGGTGAAGAGTTGATGAAAGTGATCAACTTGTTGAACTTTGCTCAACTACAAATTTGATAAACTATCTTAAAGCAATCGAACGTGATGCAAAAAGTTAAAAGCAGCCTTTATGGAGACGATGCAGGTGATAAGGCTTTACTCTTCGCGCTTTGACTGCGTACGCTCGTCTTATCTGCAGTATGAGCGAAATTGCGCCTTTGGTACCTTTAACGGTTTACGGCTGTAGCCAAAAAGAAATTGAGCTGCACACTTGGCCTCTCTATGCAGTTGCGGAACATCATTGTGTTTGCGTGAGCTGTGTAGTAATGCCGCTCTTCTGAACCTCCTGACACGATAATACTTCCCAAGGATATCGTGCAGCGTGTAAAGTTCCCCGATTGTAAGACACCCGGCCTTGCTTTAAAGTTGAGCTTTGGTTGTTAGCTGTATCATCATAAACATTGGTACAAGCACGGTTGATAATAGTCTGAACCATAGGTCGGAATGAGTCGTCGATCTCGCGCTTTCAACTTCACAACCCAACGTAAGGTGCTAATCTGGACGTCTGATTTTAAAATGTTGGTTTTAAGTTACAAGATGTGTAGGTTGAAGAGCCCTTTTACTCAATGCTCGAATTTATTTAAATATATTTCGGTGCTGTAATCAAGCCATAGTACAAGAGGTACCGCCTCATAGAAGGTATTCACAAGGATGACCGCTAAAATGCCGTGATATGGTAAGACTTGTAAATCCATAAAGGGCTCGCAGAGCGAGTCTCGCGGAAGGGTCTTGACCTCAGTCCGAGCTGCAGATGCAAACTGTAAGGTCTGCGTCGCGCCGCGTCAATCGGCTTCCGATTGATCGGGTCGCTTCTGTCCATAAGCACAGCAAGATATAGTCGCTAGCGGCCATATTGAAGGTTGCTGTAACCTATGTGCTCTTGAACAGCAAATTAAGCTGTGTGAGCCTTGATCTGGTTAGTTTGTAGCGAAAGCAACTTCATCGTCAGTTCTGATTTGAGGAGATATACCACTATCTCACCAATAGAGTCATGCATTCTCTCGCGAAAAGAAGTGCGAACGCTCAAACTTCGATTAGTTTTGAGTAAATATACGGCGGTTAAGCAGTGAGACCATCGGAGAAGTCGCATATGGTCCGTTCGCCACATAACTTTCCAAATCAAAGAGCCCCGACTTCTTCATTCGTTCGATTAGGCGGTGTTTCGTCAAACCATGGGTATGAGCACAAGCACAGCTGAAAGAGATACTCCTGGCGTGGTTTCTACTCGTCGAGAATAAGCTAAATAGTATTTGTTTGTTGGAAGTCGTTTGACCCAAATCAATCACGATTTCTTGGTGGAGGGGTACACAACAATATAAGAAATTCTTTCACAAATAAAGCAGAGCTCAAAGGTACCATTGGAAACTACTATGACCAGTATATGGTGCGAAATCAGAGTGAGAGGACCGTGGGTCGCGTGGACTACTATTCTTATGCAATCAATGATTATATCGACATATATGAATTCTTTAAAACGCGCCCCGATGTTAAATTTGTTCTAAGAGAAGTGTAAAGTACTTGGACTTTATTATGATCGGAATTTTGCGTATTCGGGATTAATTTTCTGCGCGTTTTCTTATTCGACCTCCTTAGTCAAATGCTTCCTCTGCTGACGAGGCCACATCTACTAAGTTGTACTTGGTAGCACTCGTTGTCGATTCGATGACTCAGACTTACTACGTTTTCTGTGTGAATGCGACATGATGTGTAATTACCTGATTCTGGCCCGACAAGACGTGCCTTCATAATTCTGATGATCTCTGCGGCGGCATAGGTCTAAGGCCAGGGAGCAATAGCTGCTTGCCTGTAGACGTTCACCAGCCACTATAACACACCTGAAAAAAGACTCAGTTAGAACCAAGGAGAAGCGCCACTTACTCTCTAAAAGATCTACAAACCGAGACCGTTTCTGTTCTGCTCTAAAACTCCGATGATAAAGGTGGAAAAGATTCTCTTCTCGGGACACGATATCGGAAACTTCGATTCTTGTCCACGGTATTTCTCTTACTACAAACCGGCAAAAGTATGTCGCGATATCACGCTCTTAGCGTGGAGGTCGCGCGCGAGAATAGGTATATAGTGCGGCAAGTCGATAAAGGTGGTATTTCCATCTTGGGTTTTGACAAATGAACGTTGTCACGATTCTTTTTCGCTGCATGATAAGGCAGACCTCATCCAAACTTGTTACTTCCTCCCGCCAAGGCAAGTACTAACTATTGGATTATGAAAACTTTGTTAGCCGAATCACGGCTGATTATATCAAGTCAAACATTCATGGAGGGTTTTCACGTGAACGGCACGGATCTATTCTTTCTGTGTACACACTAGTCCTTCTCCATAAGCGGTGATAATACAGCTTCAAACTTACAAGGTCAAGCTGGAGTGCGGAGGTAGGGGACTTTAGCGCGCCAAAGACTGAGAGTTATGAAAGCGGAACATGAAGAGAGTGATCTGTCGGCTTTCAAACGGCGCTTTGATGTCTCAGGTATTACATCGATGGAAGTACTAAGCACTTAGGCCTGCACGAATTCACACGAAACAGAAGGAAAGCAAGCCTTCAAGTAGAGCCGCTGGGCAGACACTTTTTGGACTAATTTTAATCGACGCAGGGCATAAACTAAGCTCTGGTAAATTGACCACGTCTTTCTCTTGATGGATGATAGAAATTTAGCCAACTAAGCATAACACAAAGTTCAGTTTTTAAATTTAGCGGCTCTATGACGTACTAGGTTATTAAGAGGAGTCAGCCTCGCTTCTGGAGAACCCTTTGACATAACTTTATGTGCATCAAATAGTTTGACTCCACGACTCCAAAATCTTCTTTCTGTAAAGCATCACAGTGAATCTTTAAGTACTTTTGATACAGCAACGTGACCTACGACATTCTTGCGCATCCGCGTTACTACGCCATGCGAGTGGACTCTATTGTAAGTAACCTTATCAAGCTTTTATATAAACAGATGGATACTATGGAGCTACTTGATGAGAAGTCATGTGCTGAATACGTGAAACAGCAATTATAAATGTATATCCTGATGTTGACATCATTATTAAAGTGTAAGAGTCGTTATTAAATTCCAAGGAAATCTATTGGGTCGCTACAATCAAAAAATTCAAGTAATATAATCAGCACAACAAGCTAAAAAAATTGTAAATTTAAGATGATATTTGATAGTTGGATCCGCCCAAGACGATATTTATGGGTAGAAGCCACTGATGATGAAGAATAGAAGTTTATGACATTTGCAAACATCATCTTCAAGCTAATAACCAACTGCTACTGAAGCATAAAGGTAAACTCTGTACATCCAGTAAAGTTTACGACATAACGTTTGCCGAACAGCACACCGCAAGCTGTTTCTATGAGGCTCAAGATGCAGGAATTTCTCAAGAGGGGTCCTTCCAATCTGCAGTTGCCACACAAAACGCACTCTATATCTAGAAAAAGAGGCGAAACGGTAGCACGCACAATCTACATGGTAGTATTTACAAGTCAAGACGACAAGTTCAAATTGAAAGTACAAGAGAACCGAACAACGATGGTGGCAGCAAGGGATGGATGGTCTTTTTTTTAATCCATCTCCTCTTCTGTTGCGACTTTTTAATAGGTCCCTTCTATACTTTAATGAAGCTTGAAAATCTGATGGTGATAAGAAACGGTTTACGGTGCAGATGTTGCCCATTATTAGCTACAGAAAGTCGGTCCAGTTCAACATTCACCTCAAATATCCGGTTTTATACTCTAATTAAAGGGATAAAACCGAGCGATATATCACAATAATAGTACATGACCATCCAGGTCATCGCCTCTTTTTAGGATACATCACGTACTGTACAAGGACAGGTTCTGAGCTCCTGAGCGCCAATTAATGGCTGCTTAAAAGACTGGCGTAGCCACCTCCATATACTTCTGCAATACGAAAAGACGTCGTTTCATGTCGCGGCTGTGGATCCACGTTTCTTCCTCGCAAGGCTCTTTGAAATCGCAAGGAAGGAAGTGCAAGCTAAAACAAGTAGGTCGTTTCGAAGAAGTAGGACGTAAATTACTAGAATCAAAACTTAGTAGTGCAGTGTATGATATAATTTATATGATGGTGCTAAATAAGTGGGGCCTTCTCTCTGCTTCACCATCCTTTCTCTAATAGTCTATGATGTTCGGGGGTATTTCGATGCAGCAATCATCAATACGCGAGGAAGGGGCATGGTAGTAGCCCTTGCAACGTGCGTCCATGACTTGTACATTGTATTCTCTGTATCGTATGACGCAGCTCTAACAACCGTCTCCCTGTGTTTCTCTTCTTTATTGTACATCCATCGTAGTAGCGTACGCAAACCACGTGTCGGTTTATCATTCTTCACTCTCATCACATCGCTAAACAAGCTTGTGGACTTCACTTAGCTGCTGAGAGTGGTGGTGACGTGTGTGCACCATGTTGTTCACGGTCCTTTCGAATCCAAGCGCTTTTCAGCAAGTCAATTTCAAGGTTTGTCTGCCATTGTTTCTTCATAGCTGCATGGTCTTCAGCAGGTGCAATTTCCACGGTGTGTGCAGACTTGGGCATAATTCGGTTGTTCTTGTAAAGGGACTCTGGGTTGTAGATGGCAAATTGCGATGTGAGCTGGCAAACAGTAGGAAAGTTGAGGCAGACGCGTCGCCCGCTAACCACCAGCCGCGTCGTCCCATCGTCATAAACGTCCACACGTCAGACGGTGCGCACCTTCTAGCCCCAATCCAGATGGAGTTCAGGCTCTGAATAAAATGAGGTGCTCAAAACGCTAAAAGGAGTGGGCAATGGCGACATTTACATACGTGCGTGGGTTCGTTGGTGGATGCTACTGGCTAATAGAGGGAGACGTGAAGGTTAGTGACCTAATTATTCGGTTTAGTACTTAATTCTTGACCCCCTCATGAAACGGGGTCAATTCTTTTCTTTGTGTGACTTCTCGCAAATAGATTGATTCAAACTGATTTTCTCATTGCACTTAGGATATATGGAGGGTAGTACTTTGCGTCAAATAACAAAGTTGAGGATTACAGGTAACGTCGGTCAAGACAAGTAAATTGTAGAGAAATGAAGAGCTCGCAAACGAGTAGCGTAGCGTCTCTTGACGTAATTGCTTACGAACGACAGGAGCCGCACGCATTCAAATTTACAGCGACACTCCTTATTTGATGGAATAAAATTGACCTTGTATCCTAAAGTATAGCAATAGTAAGTGGAACCGGCAGATAGTCTGCACTTATTGGCCCTTACTTCTCGAATATTTCTTATTGCGACATTCAAAAGACAAATTTTCGAAAGTGATTTGCTGCGCTCATGCTGGGAATGCAGATGGTATGTCGTTTTAGATCCTGCAACAGTAGATATACAGTGACGTCAGGTTTAAAAGTACGTCAAGCCCATCTGCTACTGTCGTTGTAGCATGAGGTAAAACTCATCGAAAAGGTACAGAAACAGATGCGATTGATATGGTGCCTTTCAAAATTTTGACGTTTAGCTACTGCTCTACGTGGTAAAGAACTAAATTTTAGATTGTTGTTTAAACGTTTAAGTGAGACAGCCCAGCCAACGAGAACCTACATCGCAAGAAGCACGGCGGAACTTACAATAGGTCGACGCACCGCAATGGATAATATGGCTATTCTAGATCCACAAGACTCTTTGTGCACCTATCAAATGATTAGACTAGGTATGGTGGATTCCTAGTAGTTACGCAAGGTAAGGTGACTTTAGTGTCTCAAATATGGAAAATTTAGTCCAAGTCCTTCATGAGCGTAGCACGCCATGCATCATGTGCTGTGCGATACCTTTTTCACTCGTTTTCATGTATTTCTTTAAGAAAAATTAAATAATTTCGTTCGCTTGAGCTTTAGCGAAAGAAATCGTTCAGCCGCAAACAGCTACAAATACTAAAATAGCAATTGGAGCCAGGTTGGCGACATGTTAATGCGTGCGATACTATCCCAAGAAAGCAGCAATTACACAAGACATTCGTCAAAGAGTCTCTTTGCATAGACAATAATCGTAGAAATTCTATCATAGCCCAATTGTCAAACAGATTCTATCGATATTACACTTCATACGATCGCAATGACCAAGCTCAGAACCTCGCAAGATGAGCAGAAACCAATTGCCGAGCCCAGCTGTCACCATCAGCTGTACCACAAACAGGTATTTTACAACACAAACATTTTCGCATTGCCTTTCCAGTTTGCTTCAGTACAGTACATGGACATTATAACAATGGCACACTTCTCGTCCATATATTTTCTCAACGTCGCGACCACAAATTGCTATTTTTATTGTTAAGGTTATAATTGCACTCACCTTATCTCCAAGAATTAGGTGATTACAATAAGCCAAACATAATTTGAACCAATCATTGATGAAACGCAGATTTCAACCGTAGTGCTTGACAACCACACATTCTCGAAAACTTTCGACCTGTTGTGCGTCGAAACGTCATCTGAATAAGGCGCATGTGAATGCCAAATTTGGAGATAAGCTCAAGACTGGCTCGTTGCTCAGTATAAAGCGGCCTGCCGAGAAAGTAACGGCAGACTGCGCGTGCTACCAGTCGTATACGAGAATCTCCTTGACAGAAAGATACAGTCATTAATGATGAGAAACGATTTAAGTGAGATGTTAGGTAGTATTGGGAGCGCAGTTGATGAGTAAACAGCAACTGCTTAGACAAAACGCTCCCAGTCCATCAAAGACCCAAATACGCGACAGCCAGCCTCATTATAGTGCATAGTCTATATAATGTATTACTGCTGCATCTGACTTTCGCCCCGACTCGATACCGTTCAATGACATGAAAAATACCACTTGCACGGCGCAGTGACAAAAGAGTGAGCGCGTACTTACACATATGTAAACAGCGGCAACACGTTTGACAATTTAAAGCTATTTGCCCACCGCATGTATCTGCGTGCCAGCCGACTGGTCACGACAGAGCATCGACAATCGCTCTGCACCAGGACAGCTACGGCATACCGGTATTGTGTTATTGCAGCAGAATGTTTTGTCTTGTTAGCGTCGTGAAGATACAACCAAGCTGTTTCTCGACAGTCATCAATTTCCTGTGAGAGTTGACTCAGATCGATACCCGCGGTTCTAACCAACGTAAGGTAGGCATTGTTCACGATCGATACATTATGTACAAATGAAGTCGTTCCACAGCCCGAAGGAATTAACTGAACACGATAACGTGTTGGAGATTATACTTGTGAAACACATGCCGCGAAGAGATCGCAAGGCTAAAGCGACGTGCTCCGAATAATTGTTTTTGAAATGAACAGCGCAGCTCGTTGCTTTAATGGCTTCAATGTTATTTCTCACATCTCCGTGGCACCTTCACGGATCAGTTCCAGTCATTGTTTTGACACTGACTGACTTGATCTCAAAACGTTGCACTCAATCTATTAAACGGACATCTGCAACTTCGAAGCAAATATAATCATTTTTTGCCAAGTGCACAATGACATGCAGCTAAGTATGCATTCTCTCTTGATCCCACTAAGCGTTTTCAAGCATATCTGGCTTTGCTTAAGTTCTTCGCTCAAATTTAGACCGGTCGCGAAGCGTGTTGCTAACAAAGTGACGCATTGATCAACCCCGGTGGCTAAACTCCCTTATGCTATTCAATTTTTGGCTACTCGGGTTGCTTTGAGCTGATCGATACGATTGTAAATCTTCTAAGACCACCGCGCGCCGACTCGTCTTGATGCGAGACAAAGTCTGCGACTATGTAAAAAGCTTGGACTTGCCAGGGTCATAGCCATTATCTAACTATAAAATAGGGTAGCTGGTGGTGCGGCGCGGCGAACTCCCCAAAAAAGTGGTGCCCAGACGAAGTTCAAGTTTGAGCTTGGTCGGGAGCTGTATGAGCAGACTCATAAATACGAGCGTGGCAAATCCGGTCAGCGTTGGCACCGCGTTTTGAGCTTGCAAAATAAAGTCAAGGAGGAGGACATCCATATATTGTCACTATTATTATTTGATTGTAAGGCCACAAGACTTATAATAATGAGGGGCTTTCGTCGATTAGGAATTGGATTGATGCATAAATACATTGGTACTGTCATCGGGCCGCGATACCATAATTCAGTCTTTATACCTGACTTTACAAAAGCAAGACTACTTCGGGGTATGACGTATGGGACCAGAGGCCACAGTTTTCAGATGGAGTTGTCGTCCAACACGTACAGCTTTTGAAGCAAGGTCTAGCTTGTACTGAACTCATCTTTAATCCCATGTCAGAAAATCTGACCGATCTTTGCTTTTAAAATGATTTTGCTCGACGACACGCGTGCACTTTGGTAACTCTCATGCCTCAAACAGATTTGAATAAATGAAGAGCCTTAAAATTGTGTAGCTTTTTGAGAGTAAGGGGAGTGAGTCATACAAGTCACTACTAAGGCTTTCATGACGTTGCCATGGGCGCCTCGTTCTTTCTGGCTGCTGTTCCAGCCATGTGCTTAGAGACGAAGTAAAAATAGGAATTTCCGGATAAAAACACCCAAATAGAGCTTTTAAAGGGGCGCTTTTGATTGAACAGGATCATTGTCACACAGGAAAGGATTGCAGCCCCGCTTGAAATCATACTTTGGTCAAGAAAGTATGATGAGGAACGTATTTGTTTTCACTATTGCCCTTCAAACTTAGCGCAAACCTCAAAGGTATACCATGGTGGAGGTCATACTATGATCCCATTCCGGATAAAAGGCACTGTGTGCTCATACACGGTAAAATTTATAGATATAGTTATTCAAACATGAGCGTTCTAGGATCAATTGTATTGCCAGCTTTAACCATTGATTCTATGGTCATGATGATAATGAAACAGCTGCTTTCTGCAATGATTATGATATGTACAATGATTGTATTACCTTGAAATCGAACAGATTTTGACATGAATTCGATGATCATAACATAACACAGCTGCGTTTAGAACGGGCATTACAGACTGCGCCAGACGCACCCAACACGCCATTGATGATATTCAAGCTATCGTTTTGGTCAGTTTGCGACTGTGAGTGACTAACTTCGTTTTTGTTAATGCCTCTGTGTGGAATAAATGTAACAATGAGCGCTGTTCCGCTGTTACTCCCAGTCCCGATTTCACTCGATACTGTTACTTTTTTTAGCGCTAAGGATTCGAATTAAAGGCCGGAACGAATACAGCAAGAAGCACTTAGCATTACTTTTGCCTCGCGCACCTCAGTAGAGGTGTTGCACCCTCTTGTAGATCAAAGCACGTGCACTTGAATTACGGAAGGATTGAATATGCAAGAAAATTGCACAGATCCATCCACAAAGTCACTTATGACCTCGATGAGAAGCAAGAGGCTGCACAATCAGTATATGGAAACTTTTATGGTATCTCACTACACAGTGACACGTTTGGACTAAGTGCTACCGCCTGATCGGTGAAGAGCATAGTACATATGCTAGCCGCAGCCGACTTGATGCTATGCGTATATTAATAGGTTATTACACAACGCATGGTGCCTAGGAACGTCACATAATCTTGAGAAATGTATAAATCAGCGAAGCAAAAGCTGCTAAGTGCGTGTTGTGTTTACCACACAAACGCTCATCAAGGACCTTTCAAGTCACCTCACAAACGCTCAAAATATCATTCAGATGCCGCTACCTTACATCTATAGAAGATTGCGATCAGGCCAAAAAGCAACCTTGACCAAAATATTTGCTCAGTGGGATCTTGGTTTGATTCTTTTACAGCAGTGAGCAAAAGGCACTTTCACTTGGAAATGCTTAGACCAAATCAAAGATCCAGCTCAAGAATTTAGGCTGCGTGTCTTTGAGTTGATACCACCAAAGCAGTAACAACGCGGTCAGCTCAATTCCGTAGCCTACTTCCTCGAGTGCGCCGCTTAAGCTCCCAGAAAAAATTGCCCTTGACCGAGCACATCGAGACCGACCTTACACATCACGTGGAATCTATGACTTAACTGATTACACTTCACTTCACGAGCCAACATTGCTTTCGACGAATCCCCTTCCACAAATCACACGCTCAACGCGAAATTGTTGTTCCCGCCAATACTATATATATATATATATAT
>NW_020187244.1:2133550-2133669 GCF_900000015.1 Plasmopara halstedii
ATACGATGAGTTGCCGATTAAGTGCTGACTGGATCCTGAATCCAGTATCTACTCAATCACTTCTTCATCTTGATTTCCGTCACGACCTTCTGACCATCCATCATCAAGTAGTGAACGTG
>NW_020187244.1:2135157-2136063 GCF_900000015.1 Plasmopara halstedii
CCAAGCACTACAGGTATCGTCCGCATTGCAGGTATACGAAAGCCAACTCGTTGAGCACACAGACGAGTGCGATAAGCTTCCAACGATAGCCACTACATGCTCGGTCATGTTGACACTTGTGGAACCAAGAAACGAGCTCAAAGAGCATTCCATTCGGCAAGCTCATCTTCCGTAATGGCCGAAGGCCCGATAATGTGGAAGCGTAACGATCAAGTTACCACGTCCTTTGCTTCCACAGCGGGATCCGCCGGGCGGAAGCCATATTCCACACAAGGGTCAATGACCGACCGTGGATGGGGCGCACATCAGAGCCGCCTTACGGGCAGCTCTCAGTTGCCGCTTCTGTGCCTCATCGAGGTCATTGGTGATTACACACGTTCTCCAGGTGACGAGAAGACAGGAAACGGATATGGGGTCCGCAAGGTACGAGCAGGGCTCGTATCACACCGCTAGTGCGGCTCGCCTTCCTCGTCATCCCATGCGGGAAAAGATGTGTCAGACTCGTAGTCGACCACCTCCACATCCCCAACAAGGTCATTCGTCACCGTTAGCGGGCGCGGAGCGCGACGATCGGGCTCATCAAGCCTAGGATTTACATCCCTCGATGCCGCGGAGACACGGTCCGACATGGCACCGTGTGCGAGAGACGAAGTTGGGCTCTGCCCGTGTCCGCTGTCAGAACCAGCGAGACTTGGTGCTTTCAGTGTCGTTGACACAGGGATCATTGAGCATGGAAGTCGTTTTGTTCTAACGAACCAAGATGCAGTGTCGAGCGGACACGCAAGCCTCGTTGAGGCAATAATCGATTGAAATTGTGAATGTTCTCAATCTTAATGGGGGAGAGTCTCACGGGGTTACACATACCCTGGTAACAGGGGTGTGTGTCACACCAGATGGGCATGGTGT
>NW_020187244.1:2136073-2136275 GCF_900000015.1 Plasmopara halstedii
GCATATTGTAAAGTCCATGTAATTCGGTTGTTACGACAGTTGCCGCTATGAATTCAGACTCTGCCGTTGATTGCGACACTGACGCCTGTTTTCGGCTTATCCATCCGACGTTACACCGTCCTACAAATATCACTCCTCTAATCATGCGGTCTTTAGTGTCTGTAGCGAAGTCTGCATCGCTGTAGCCGGTGATAAAACCATC
>NW_020187244.1:2136285-2136442 GCF_900000015.1 Plasmopara halstedii
ATATTTCACCTCCAACATCCGTTTCTGATGCGTTCTTGTACATATCTATAGCGTATATCGACATGCTTGAGATTAGATGTCGAACTTTCGCCTTTCAGCTGCACTATAGCTGCTTGGTTATCGACAAAGAGTAACCAGGTATGGATCCCTTGAATGC
>NW_020187244.1:2136452-2136688 GCF_900000015.1 Plasmopara halstedii
TTCCAAGAGCGAACAAAAATATTGTTCCCTTTAAATATCGTAGAATTCTTTTACCAAGTTGTAAGTCTTGTTCCCTTGGATCGTGGGTTCTTCTCGTCAGCTTATGAACGGCAAATGACAAGTCTGGACGCGTGCAACGCGTCATTCATTCCATATTGATTTATAAGGTCATTAATAAGATTTTCTTGTCTCCTGATGGGTGCTGGTCATCCATTGCTCCTCCATCGTCCTGATTT
>NW_020187244.1:2137519-2137629 GCF_900000015.1 Plasmopara halstedii
TCGCTATACTGTCTTCCTTTGCATTCGATGTGCGTGCTGAGAGCGCTGTCTCGTTGGCTCTGCCTCATCGCATGTATTTCCTTTGACTCTACACTCCACTGTGAGCACTT
>NW_020187244.1:2137639-2138214 GCF_900000015.1 Plasmopara halstedii
GTGAGGAACCATAATTTGTAGTGTATCCGTTGAATCGGTGCTATAGTATAGCAACCCGTTATTCAACGAGTATCGATGCAATCGTGCACGCAATCTTGATGACAATTTCTTGTCCGAGTTTCCAATCTCCTTGCTCCCTTGAACTCGTAGCAACGCTACACACATCCCATCACCCGCTTACACGGTGCGGATCAAATCCGACACAGACGACGTTACAGTTGTAACATGAGCAGGCTCATAGTCTGGTCTGCGTGACAACGCATCAGCCAAAGTATTCCAATTTCCCGGCTTGTACTTCCTTTCGAAGTTATATTCCGCAAAGAAAGATAGCCATCTAGCCATCCTCTGCGAGAGGTGGGGCGACTGAGTCTCAGCGCGTAGTGACGCATGATCTGTACAGATCACAAACGGCTTGGAGCCGAGCAGGCGGACCCTGAACTTGACAAGTGCATACTTCATCGCAAGTATCTTCATGTCATGAACTGGGTAGTTCATCTTTGCAGCTTTGAGCTGTCGAGATTCGAACGCGATCACCCGATCTCGTCCCTCGGCGTCTGCTTGCAGCAGTGCACAGC
>NW_020187244.1:2138311-2138609 GCF_900000015.1 Plasmopara halstedii
TTCGTCTCTTATATCTGCCACAGCTGACACTGCTGTGAGGTACAAATAATGTTCTGTCCATGATCTGAATTTCTCCTTTTTTGATAGTAAAATCTTTGTAGCTTGGGCTGTTGATATCTTGCACGCAAAAGCCTTGGTGAGTTGGTCAATAGCATGTCCAAATGAGGGATTTTCATCCCACCATTGATGGAATTTTCTCTGGAAGTAATCGGCTGCAGTGCCTTTTAATTTGCTTCCTAGCATATCAACCTTGATTTCCTCTGGCCATTCAAAGCCAGAGAGAGTGACAGCCATGTTG
>NW_020187244.1:2138694-2138821 GCF_900000015.1 Plasmopara halstedii
CGCATTCCCTGTGCCTCTTGTTGCTCTCTATACGCTTGAAACTGCTATTCTCTCTGTCTCGCGTCATCGCGAGCGAATTCATCGTAGGACATACGGTGATCTCGTGCTCCCAGAGCTGAACCACGTG
>NW_020187244.1:2138831-2138961 GCF_900000015.1 Plasmopara halstedii
GTCTTGTACTTCCTCCTTCATCTGAAGCATCATCTCCCACATTTCACGCAACACTTCTGCTGGAGCGAGCTCTTCCTTCTTGTCTGGCACATTGTGAATGGTATTATCATTCTGTTGTGTTGAGCTCATA
>NW_020187244.1:2138971-2139288 GCF_900000015.1 Plasmopara halstedii
TGGATCCATTACGCTAGCCAAGAACCCAGAGTTTCACAAGCGCACAAAACACATCGACATTCGCTAACATTTTGTTCGCGAAAAGGTTAAATACGGCCAAGTTATTCTCGAGTACATCCCGACGCTGGACATGCTGGCAGACATCATGACCAAGCCGATTTCCGCAAGTCAATTCTGTATACTTCGAAGCATACAAGAGTCGAAGGCTGCCGAGTCGAGTGGGGGTGTTGTCGAAGATGTTGTCGAAGATGCGCCTCGACATGCAGACTAGTGGTGCCAAGGAAGCGTTTCGACGAGCAGCCGTCAACCGGTAGAAA
>NW_020187244.1:2139298-2146365 GCF_900000015.1 Plasmopara halstedii
AGAAGCCAATCAAGTGAGCCCTAAAATTGACAAGTGCATATTTCATCGCAAGTAATTCCTAGTCGCGAACTCGGTGGTTCTTTCCTGCAGTGAAAATGCACTGCTAGAGCACCTACAGCAGAAGATGTCGGCGTCGACTACGTCCATGACGCCACCGTCGGCAACGAATGACTCCTTCCCATCCAAGCCGCTCATGGTCAGTGTTAAGACCTTCGATGGCAAGGATGGAGATGATCTCGTGTTCTGAAATAGACAGGCTAAGGTGTCCATGGCGTTCACCATGCTTCAGACCGAGTTACAGCGTGTGGCGCTAGCTATCTCCATGCGGCACTGACGTGCGGCACTTTGGTCGAAGCGGTGTTTCCCTCCCGAATGGAGCGGAAGCTGCAGCTTTCACAAGTTCACTCACCACCTAACTTAGCAAATCGCGTGCGATTGCATTTCTATGCCGCCCGACAGGGCAAGAAGGAATGGGTGGAGTTCGTCCTAGAGTTGTGTACTATAATTGCCGGTATGGTAGCCGATCCTCTTCCCGAGGTACTCGCACTGATCGTCTTCATGGAGGGCCTCCGCACTGGCGTGGCCAGAATGGAAGTCTTTCCGTATGCACCCGTCTTTTTTTAAAGAAGCAATAAATGTGACACTGAATGCCAAATTTAGTTTTTAGTCGGCACGACTGAGCTGAAATGCACACCCTAGCAGCTCGTCGAGCGGGCCTGTGCCATGAATATCAGCTATGCTGAAGGCGAAGAGGCAGAGCTCCAAGCTGCCGAGCAGCGTTCGAATACCCACGGTGTTTTGTCTGTGGGGACATCCGTCACCTCTGGACTGGTTGTCCCTTAGCGCAAGGCGCATCACAGTTCATCAAACCGACGTCCTGCTTCTCACCAGTCTTCTGATCAGTCACGGTAAAACGACAACACCCAACAGACGCGGAGTGGTCTACCGTGAATAAACTGAGTTCAGTTGAGCCTCAAAGAGGTATAGGCCAGCAAGGCCCAGCCCCAAAGAGCTCCGTGCTCTTGAACATGGAACGTATATGCAAGCCAGGGTTGCTGGTCGAGAAAGCGACCGCGAAGGGAATTACGATGCCATGGAAAATCCTGATCGAATCGGGGGCGTCGGGCAATTATCTCGACGCTCCACGATAGAAGAAAGTCAGCTGTGCTGAAGGCGCAGTTGGGTGACATCGTCACTGTTCGCCTAGCGGCGGAGACACGTGTCACGGTCCCAAAGGTCCCTGTGGACCTTGGTGTCAAGGTCTCTTGACCTTAATAGCGCGGAACGCTGTCTAGTCTTAGCCTTGAATTCAAGGTACGACCTCATCCTTGGTATGCCATGGTTGGAACACCATGAGCCACGGATCGACTGGATGTCCAAGACCTTGAGCGCTATGCGCACGTCTCCTGGCAAAGTTTTGTTGAGTCATGAACCCACCTCTTCTAGGAGCAAAAACGCTATTGGCGCGGGCACTGGACCGAAACGGTCAACGTGCTAGAGCTCGAAGTACCCGCGTTGGTGAACATCGAAGGTGTATTGGACAGGAGGCTCGCGAATTGAACGTGGAGCACTTAACCCACTGAGTGCTTGTCAAGTATTATAGCTGTCGCTGCATGCCATGCGTGGTATGATCGGACGAGGTCTGGGGCATTGAGATCGTGAATCCAGTGATGCAAGTAGAGTGGCACGTAATCCACTGAGCACTGCTCACGCCTCGAAGCGATCGCTGCATGTCACGAGTAGCATGGTTGGACGAGGTCCGTGGCATCTTGGGCATGATACTTCAGATGCGCGTGGTGTAACGAGATTACACGTGCCCTTGTAAAGAAGGGTGGGTCGCACAATCTTGTGCGACAGTACATAGGTGTGTATTAAGCAGATAGTTTTATAACGCAGTGTTGTGGCTACATCGTAAAATAAGTAACTACGTGGCAGTAGTAAAGCACATAACTATATTATTTAGGTATTAGGAACCTAGAATTTTTGATATAAGCGGCTCTGCCGCAACTAAAAACGATAAATACAATTTTGCTTCTGAACAGAAGTGTTCGTTTGCCTTGGTAAGGTTTATAGTACTTGGAGGTAGCGGATTACAAGCCGCTACACTCGTACTGGTTCTTAAAAAGAAGGTAAGGTTGGTGATCTTAGCTTAGCTTCCTAGCTACGACAGCCCGCTGCACTTGGTAGCACTCGTATTCAATCTACGCCTGAGTTGTTTCGACTGATCCTCGGTGAGGATGGTGGAATAATTTTGATTGGTTTAAGAAATACAGGACGTGCTCAATAAGCTGAAGTTCCTGCTGGCCCTGAGGAGGGCGTGGAGCACCTCGTTGCGCAAGGGCCCGAGGCCATGAGCGCGTGCCTAGAGGCGTTTCCAAGTTATGTTAAAACAGTTAAAACATAAGCCGTCAGCGTCGACAGCGTCTATGACGCCACCCTCGACAACGGATGATTCCTTCCGACCCAGGTGAGCGTTAAGACCTTCGAGGGTAAGAATGGAGAGAATCCGGATGAGAGAGGCCGAGATGGCTATGGCATCCGCCATGTTTCAAATCAAGCAACATCGCGTAGCGCTAGCTATCTTCAAGCTCGGGGGCCGAGAGCAAGAATGCGCACTAACGTACGGTGCTTCGGCTGAAGCTGCATTTCCCTCCTAAAGGAAGCAGAAGCGTCAGCTTCTGCGAGTGTTTTCGCCGCTTAATCCGGCATATCCGTTGAATACCGAATTCAACTACAAGTCGGCACGACTTGGTTGGAATGTACGCTCTCGGAGCTCCGTAAGGGGGGCTGAGCCAATGGATTTCAGCTATGCTGAGAAGGAGGGGGGAAAGCCCCGAGGTACTGAGCAGCGTGTAAACAACCGGCGGTGTTTTGTTTGTGGAGACACCCGTCACCTTCGGACGGGTTGACCTTTGCGCAAGGCGCGTAAAGGCTTGTTGAACGAACGTCCCGCTTTTAACCAGTCTGCTCAAGTCGTGAAGAGAACCTGTTTCTGTTGAGCCTGAAAAAGGTAGAGGGTAGCCGGGCCCATCCCCAAGAGCTGTGTGCTCTTAAACACGAAACGTGTGTACAAGCCAGGCTTTTTGGTCGTAAAAGCGACCGAGAAGGGATTTGATAAGCCATAGTAAAATCTTATTGATCCCCGGGCGTTATGCAATAATTCTCGACGCTCCACGATCGATGGAGGTCAGCTGTATGCTGAGGTGCTGGAAGCGCGGGCGAGTGACACCGTCACTGTTCGCTTAGCGACGGGGACTTGTGTCACTGTGCCGAAGGTCCCTTTGGACCTCGGTGTCAAATTTTTTGACTTTGATATCTTGAAACGCTGTCTAGGTTTAGACTTGGATGCAAGGTATGACGTTATTCTGGGATGGCATGATTGAAACCCATGAACCATGAATTGATTTAAGGTCGAAGATCTTGACCGCTACGCGCACGTCTGTTTAAGGAGGTTTAGTGAGTCATGAACCCATCTCTGCGAGAAAGAAGTAGCCCTATAGGCGCGAATACTAGATCGGGACGGTCAATTTGCTGAATATCGGAGTATCCGAGTTGCCAGACACCAAATATGTTTTGAGCAAGAGTCTCGAGCGTGGGTCGCGGGCACGTAACCTACTGAGCGCTGCTCAAGTTTTGTAGCAGTCGCTGTATGCCAAGAGTGGCATGGTCGGCCAAGGGCCGAGGCATCGAGGGCGAGACCCTTGTGATGCGCGTGGGGTAGCACGTAATCCACTGAGCACTGCTCACGTTTAAAAGCGGTTGCTGCATGCCAAGCGTGGCATGGTCGGACGAGGTCCGGGGCATCCCGGAGAAGGCCTTTCTGATGCACGTAAAAGGGCACATTATCCACTGGACGAAGACCGCGGAAATAGCAGCTCTTTGTCGGATGTTGTTAATAACATCAAGGCTCCGATAAAGCAGGGTGTAGGGGCAGTGGACGACGCCGAGGGCGTGTTCTCACTGGTCTCGATGAGCCGTGAAATCTCTAAAGAGAGAGACGGCAAAGCTGTATGATATCTGCAAGACGCAGGGCGTCGACCCTGACCCAGGGTGTTTCTTCCGTAGTCGATAGCTCACAGCTATATACCCTTGTCCACTGTATGACGGGAAAGGAAGACGGCGACGTCGCCCTTGACGCTATTTCCGCGGCGGATGGTCTTCTTGAGCTGGGCGAGATGTCCTTCAAAGAGTTTGGAGGTGCCTTGGAGGCAGGCAAATTTGGTCGAGGTGGTCATTTTGCGACCGACCGAAGAGACTAACTCGTCGTCGCTTCTAGATGAAGCTTTCCTGGAGGACACCAAGAGGGTTCTGAGCGCACGAAGTGGATCTTCGATCCTGACTACTCCCTCGGATCCGTACTATCCGTTGTTGAAGAAATTTTAAGACGTTGTGTCCAAAACCCGCCGTCTGTCCTACCTCCAAACCGAGGTGTGTGTCATGTGATCGACCTGGTCCCGGGAACCAAATACTGCGTAACATGCCAGTGAATCTTGCCCAAGGTGCAGTGCGGCGTCATTGACGCTTTTTACCGTGCGAAGCACGGGCAGGAATGTTGCGTGAGAGCAAATTTTCCCATTCGACACCCGCATATTGTATCCGTTAGCCGAACGGCAAGTAGCGTATCGCTCACGCTTATAATAAGTTAAACGCTGCCACCGTCCCGGCACAGACGTCAATTTCTAGAAAATATGATCTCCAGAACAACATGATTGGCTGTACAAAGTACAGTAAACTCGAATTGGTCGATGGGTAATTCCAATTGCTTATGAGAGCGAGTAATATTCCGCTGACATCGGTGAGTACTCCGAGCGGGATGCTTTGGAGTGACTGGTGATGCCCCAACAGCTGTTAAATACATCGGCAACATTCAATCGTCTTGTGACGCAATTGCTTAGGCCCCATCGGGCGAATGTACATACATACTTCGACGACATCTTCGTCCACAGTCGTGCGGGGCGCGGGAGGGCAGATGAAGGGAACCACATCGTCTATTTAAGAGCGGTGCTCGAGGGCATGCGTACGAATAAGCTGTATACTAATGCAGACAAGTGCATTGTTGCCGCGGGCGAAATTCCTTTTCTGGGTGCTTCATCATGAAGCGTGGCCATCGGGTGGATTCCGCTAAGATCAAAGCCATTGTGGACTGACCGTTGCCAAAGAACCAAAATGACTTGCGCAAGCTGCTGGGCCTCGTCAACTTATTGCACAAGAAAAACGAGACCATTGTCCTCTCCTTGAGAAGGATAAGGATTGGTGTTAGAACACCGATCATCGGGGGGCTTTTGACGGGGTCGAAGACAGCCCCTTTCATGCTACATCACTGGCGTTGCCAGACCCTGTTCGTCCTTTGAATATCGTCCGTGACGCCTCAGACTTTGCCATCGGCTGTGCACTGTTGCAAGCAAACGCTAAGGGGCGAGATCGGGTGATGGCATTCGAATCTCACTAGCTTCAGGCTGCAGGAAAGAACCACCGAGTTTGCGACCAGGAATTACTTGCGATGAAATATGCACTTGTCAATTTTAGGGCTCCCTTGATTGGCTTCAAGCCGTTCGTGATCTACACAGATCATGCGTCACTACGCACTGCGACACAGTCGCCTCACCTCTTCCAGAGGTTGACCAAATGAATCTCCTTCTTTCGCAGAAATTAACTACGAGGTAAAGTATAAATCAGAAAAGCAGAATGCTTTGGCTGATGCATTGTCACACAGACCAGATTATGTGCCAGACCCTGTTCGTCCTTTGAATATCGTCTGTGACGCCTCAGACTTTGCCATCGGCTGTGCACTGCTGCAAGCAAACGCTAAGGGGCGAGATCGGGTGATGGCATTCGAATCTCACTAGCTTCAGGCTGCAGGAAAGAACCACCGAGTTTGCGACCAGGAATTACTTGCGATGAAATATGCACTTGTCAATTTTAGGGCTCCCTTGATTGGCTTCAAGCCGTTCGTGATCTACACAGATCATGCGTCACTACGCACTGCGACACAGTCGCCTCACCTCTTCCAGAGGTTGACCAAATGAATCTCCTTCTTTCGCAGAAATTAACTACAAGGTAAAGTATAAATCAGAAAAGCAGAATGCTTTGGCTGATGCATTGTCACGCAGACCAGATTATGAGCATGCTCTTGTCACGACAATGACGTCGTTCGTGATGGATTTGATGTGCGCCGCGTATGTGGGTGATGATTTGTGAATAGAGCTGCTACCCGCTCTTGGGAGCAAGGAGTTTGATGATTCGGACCAGAAATTGTCGTCGCGACTGCGTGCACGGCTGCATCGATATTCATTAAATAATGGATTCCTGTATTATAGCACCTCTACGGTTCCGCCACGAATTATGGTTCCTCATGATGAGGATATGAAGAACCGTATCCTCTATGAGACCCACGACACTCCACTCAGTAGTCATCTTGGTCGTGAAAAGACCTACAGCTCTGTGAGTTGCCATTACTGGTGGCGCAAGCTGTACAAATGGACGAGCACCTATGTGCGCGTGTGTGTGACGTGTCAAAGGGTGAAATTCTTTCAGAATGCGGCGGCGCCGCTGGCTAGTTTGTCGATACCCTCCGGGTGTTGGCATTCCATGAGTCTGGACTTTGTGTTTGGCCTGTCGAAGCCCTCGGCGAGCAACACCATTGTGGTGGTCTTCGTTGACCTTTGAGCAGGATGGTTCATCTTGCGGTGGTGCCGGACACCATCGACGGTCTGGTGCAGCAACGCTGTTTGTCGATCGTGTCTTTCGACATCATGGACTCCCGGAGTCTTTTGTCTCTGACAAAGACTCGCGCTTTACTGGAGAGTTTCTGTCGACGATCTTCAAGGTGCTGGGCACCAAGCTGGATATGTGAACAGCGGACCATCCGCAGACCGACGGTCGATGTCTTTAAGACAAAGCTCCGATTTATCAGACCTTTCAAGGTTGCGGCCAAGCGTGGCCTTGCGTAAACGCTAAACATTCCGAAACGGATGCGCATCCATCCGGTGCTTTATGTGGGCTTGCTCAAGTCGTACCAGGGTGCAGCGCAAGTGAACGAATGCGTTTACGCCAGAGCGGCGCCCGCA
>NW_020187244.1:2146779-2147184 GCF_900000015.1 Plasmopara halstedii
GACTACGCTATCAACGGCTGCTGTAATGAAACCATCACAATGCAGTCTATCACATTGTTATTTGCAGCTAGGTTAATTACCAGTGCCAATGCTGACTAGCACACTACTGTAATGAAACCATCGCAATGCAGACTATCATATTGTTATTTGCTAGCTAGGATAATTACCAGCCCCAATGCAGCCTATCACTACACTTTTTCACCTTGCAAACGACAGCTGTAACAAATACGTCGCCTTGTAAATTATCACATGGCTGTTTACAGCTGAATCAGTCGCAATCCTGGTCACCGCGCTATCAGCGGCTGCTGAAATGAAACCGTCGCAATGCAGTCTATCACATTGTTATATGCAGCAATGATAATCACCAGTCCTAATGCAGACTAGCACACTACTACCAAAAGCTGC
>NW_020187244.1:2148250-2148490 GCF_900000015.1 Plasmopara halstedii
CTGTCCTCGTTTGAAGAGGCGTTGAATTTGGCATTGAATGCCGAATTCAATTTCAAGTCGGCACGTCTTGGTTGGAATGCACACTCCAACAGCTCGTCGAGCGGGCCTATGCTCATGGACCTCAGCTATGCTGGGGACGAGATAGCAGAGATCCGAGCTGCCGGGCAGCACGCAAACACACAACGGTGTTTTGTCTGTGGAGATACCCGTCATCTGCGAAACGGTTGCCCCCTGTGCAAG
>NW_020187244.1:2148567-2148714 GCF_900000015.1 Plasmopara halstedii
CATCAGGCATATTGCGTGCGAGCGCGTTTCCTTGCCGCCCGACAGGGAATCAAGGAATTGGTGGACTTAGTCCAAGAGATGCGAAACTCTCGTTGCCGGGATGGCAGCAGATCCCCTTCCCGAGGCGGTCACAGTGAACGTCTTTAT
>NW_020187244.1:2148724-2148903 GCF_900000015.1 Plasmopara halstedii
ATATCGTCGGCAACCGATTGCTCGCCTTCTTCACATTCGTTGAGCAAAATAAATTTGTCTTTGTCGTTGCATATATGATGCGTTGCACCGCTATCGATTACCCACATTCCAGAAGTTCCTGTTCCAGTCGAAAATCCACATTCCAATGAAACCGCAAACGCAACGCGGTCATAATCATA
>NW_020187244.1:2148913-2149131 GCF_900000015.1 Plasmopara halstedii
CCATGTCTTATGCTTCGATACGCGGTGTCTAGCTAACTCTATCATATGTAAGAACGTAGTTAATTCCATTAAAGCGGTTAGTGGGTATCACAGTTCTTGACAGTATGATGACAGTTTGTCTTCATCTACCACTGTAGGTGTAGCACTACAAGGCTACTTGTATACACGTCAGTCTGATCTAAACCTGTCACGCAGCGTATGTAAAGGCATTGTATTGA
>NW_020187244.1:2149141-2149758 GCF_900000015.1 Plasmopara halstedii
TATCTTAGCGCCGATGCTGCTAAGCTTCGCGCTTGTATTGAGAACCTAGTTGCAGTGATGCAAAACGTTCCCTCCTTCGGCCATTTCTATGCTAAAGAGTTGTCGCTTCAGGTACTTTCGACCACCCTTCTGTGACCCGCCGTATAGCGTCTTGATACGCGTCCATGCAACCCAGGCTTCTTCACAGTCGTCAGCAACATGGTGATAGTTTGCGTCAATGTGCAGAAGCATCAATCCAAACGCGATGTAACTTGTTCTCGCGTATTCGTCCGATGCACGAGCATCCGCAAACGTAGGGGAGACTTCACGGTTCACGACATGCCATACTGCCTTGGTGAGGAACACGCCACGCATGTAACGGATCCACGTGGTGTAGTTGTCGCCGTTGAACTTACGAATGGCCACCTTGGCTGATACGTCGTGCACGGAGGTCATGACTGTCGTTGGGCTCATAACCTGATAGAAGTGTAGAGCGAAGGGAGCTGTAGGGGAAGAGCTGACAGAAGAGACTTGAGTGGTAAAAGGAGAAATTCCAAATTGTAAATATTTTTAGTACTTTGTTCACAAACTAGTTGCTACCTCTAAGCCAATCAGTGAACAACACATACACTACACAT
>NW_020187244.1:2149768-2152679 GCF_900000015.1 Plasmopara halstedii
CGTTTCTCAAGATGGTCGATGATAGGGGATCAGTACTTACTATGGTTGAAGCTGATGATATCGAGAAAACTGTCAAGGACTACAAGCCTTGTGGCGATGATGTAGAGCGTGAAGCCCGTCATGGTACGAAAACAGCCTTTGATCTACAGCTATCAGCGTCTGTGAAGAACGCTAAGTATGTTATCCTTCTTCCTTTTGCTGAGCAGACTAGTAATTTAAATGCTGCAGCTGTACAGCAGTTCCAAAGTCCTTTTGATTCGGCGCCTTGGACGCTTCACCCTGTTCGAGCATTCGCAACTTTAACGTTCGTATCGGTTCGCAGCAGACCTTTGATATCAGCCATGATTACGATTATCACCACTTCACTAACAAAATCGCTAAGATTGCTTCGATTAATGGTGATCTAACTCCTGAGCTGGTGAATGGTCTTCTTGACTATCAGACGTGGTCGCTAACTGACCGTGTTCTTATTGCTGACGTTAGCCGCCTAACGGAGCGTGATGTACCTCAGGCGATTCAGGTTAAGGAAACTAAGTGCCAGGGAACCAACATGCTTGTATTGGTTGTGAGTGAGCAAGAGCTATCCTACGATCGTCTAACGGGTGAGGTTCTTGATTTTACTACTGCATAAATAATTTAAATTTTGATAAATTCTGGCAGCTATCTATACAGATATCATGAGTTCGACACTAACATTCGGCAAGTACAAAAACTCCACTATCCAGGAGGTACTTGATAAAGATCCAAGCTATTGTCGCTGGCTCCGTAATCAATCAAATTTAGATGAGGACATGGCTAAATTTCCTGCGAGCATTTTCGCAAATGAATCCGACGATGGATCGTACCTACTAAATTTCGGCAAATACAAGGGCAAGTCAGTGCAGCAAGTATTTGCTATTGATAAACTGTTTGAGAAGTAATTATCAACATATATAAATATATTTGTGCTTGATATCCGAGTGTCGGCCATGATCTTCTTTAACTCTCATCATCTCAGCGATGAGAGGTTTCGAAACTACCTTCTCAAGCGCTGTTTTTTTCGTTCGCTCTCAGGTGGTCGGGAGGTTGCTTCGACTAAAGCGTTGCATGCTTAAAAGAACGTTCCAGGATTGTTCTGGCTGATAAACTACGGAAAGTAAAAAACTGCCGGCGTAATGTGCCAGCTCTCACTACTAAGCTCTTTCTCGCCACTTGTTCGTGTATCTTCACTACCCCGTACGATGGGTCAACCGCACGGTAGTATTGACGCCGCATTACCGTCACATCGTGACCAAGATGAGTCGTTGTTGTTCAAATTCAAAATTGATCCTTTTTATCCTTCGCGGAGGATGTTGCGGCTACTTACACCAAAATTTTCAGCTTCTTGGCAGAATCAGGATCACGACTCTCTAGTGAAATATACATAGAGAAGTATGTGGCACCTGATGTTTCCGAATTTGAGTCGAACAATGGATCATGTGGTTTGAATACGCCATACCTTGAATGCAATCGTAACTCAATCTTGGTCCAGAAAAAAGACAAGGTTTCACGTTGTCGAATTTCAAAAATTAACTTGAAGACTCGACATAATAGTTGAAGCTTTGAAGGTGTTCCTTCGCAGGTCTCACGATTATGGGATCGTATTCAGTGTTCTCTTCTCTTTTCTTCACTCTGTCCACTATCTACTGCTTTGGATAGTTGCAAGGCTTGCGATTGCACGACACTTCTTAATCTACTAGACTTCTGGTGTCTTTGCAAAAGCCTGGGGCGTTGATATCAACTACCATCAACATTGGGCTGTGATCCCCACCACTCTAGGAGAAAAAAAACTTAAGAAGACTGGGTCCCGTTGTCCAGAGCTCCCATGCGGTACAACAAAGTGCAGCTCTTCACCAAAGCCCACTGAGACTCAATGTTTCATTGCAGTCAGATATTATTGCTTGGAAGCACGAATTTTTGTAGCTGTCAGACTGAGCAACGGGGGAGCGTATGGCACAGATGTTTAGAATTTCTACCGCTGAGACTGGGAAGCACGGCGAAGCTGTATAGTAGAAGCTCAGTCTATCATCTTGGTAATATGGAAGTCCATGTCTTGCGGTGCGCTCGTAGCACTTTAACTACCAGAAACCCATCCGGCTTTCACAGCAAGAAAAATGCTTTCTACCTTCAATGCAGCACTTAGCACTCTCTAATATAGGTAAATTTGACGCGTAAGATCTCGCTACGATCCGAGTCCGTTTAAAAATCATTTGAGAGATTAATAGCTACTGCGGGCTGGACGCCATTGAGCAAACAAACGTTCTTTATTACCCACTAGTTCTCACCTCAAATGACGGGTGGACAAAGAATTTTACGCGTCCTAAACGCCTGATTGGGCTGTGCACACTCGCAACGTATGTTGCTTCTATCTTTCCATGTCGACAAAGCCTCTTTCACTAAGGCAGTATTTGTATGCATTTATTCCCAAACAGCTCTCTCTTTGGCTTTGTATTGAGGCGTACGAGCCCATTTATTTTAAATCTCCCTGTGAAAGGTGCGCGGCAATCCCGTCGCTGCAGGTACAATCTATTGACTAAGACAAACAATCGCTTATTCATGTATCAGCAGCAATACCGCGACATACAATCCCAGTTTTTCTGTCTCATTCTGAGATTGCAGCTCACTCCCGCTTGTGCCTCTCGACCTCTACTCAAAGCATAGTTGCTAGTTGTCGCCGATAATTTCTGATGATGCGTCGATGTCCCTCTGACCTAATCTTTACTGGCCTCATCATTTCCAGTACTGAATTGAGCACAATTGGTCACAAGTTCAAATGTTGTGTGTGGATGGTATTCCGTCAGGATCATCCCCAAGCGTCAATATTGCTATGATTACGTCGACTTATTTATTTGCTACATTTATTCGTCAAGTCAGAGCGTGTGTGGAAATGATC
>NW_020187244.1:2152689-2152839 GCF_900000015.1 Plasmopara halstedii
AGTCTTGGCTTTCAGCCATTGCATCGCGAAAGTGTCGTAGGGCACTCAGTCTGGTAGACAGGAAATCGTCGACTTCTTTACGCATGGTGAGAGGGCTGACATCAGCTAGTCGTTCGGCTATTCCTCCCCCACCAAGCCCTGAGCCATGGG
>NW_020187244.1:2152849-2152975 GCF_900000015.1 Plasmopara halstedii
CCAACCACTAGCAGAGCCCAACTTCGTCTCCCGCACGCGGTGCAATGTCGATCAGTGCGTCCGTGGCGCCGAGGGATGTACATCCTAGGCTCGATGAGCCCGAGCGTCGCGATTTGCGCACGCTAT
>NW_020187244.1:2156436-2156678 GCF_900000015.1 Plasmopara halstedii
AACTTGAAATTTACCACTCTTCTTTATCTGTGGTACAGAGAGTAAGTTCTTGTTCATGTTGGGCACGAAGAGGTCGTCCTTGATCACAATTTGCGTTATTGGCCATCGGGCAGAACCACTTGTTCAATAATGGTTCCCACACCCTTGATCGTGACCTTGGTGCCGTCACACATCACATTTGCAAAAACAAACTTGTTCTTGTCTTTGCAAATGTGATGTGTGGCACCACTGTCAATTGCCCA
>NW_020187244.1:2156688-2156846 GCF_900000015.1 Plasmopara halstedii
TGCGGTTCCACGTGGCGTAATTGTCGCCGATGAACTTGTCGATGGATACTTTGGCCGAGACGTCTTGTGCGGAGGACATGGTACTTGGTCTCATAATCTTTTGCAATTTGAGCGCGGAGTGAAGAGTAGCAGGAGTCGAAACGGAGCGAAGACACTTG
>NW_020187244.1:2156856-2160591 GCF_900000015.1 Plasmopara halstedii
TCTAAGTTCAAAGCTACCAACCCATCCTAAGGTATGTGGAACACTCTAAATTAGGCTTTGCGCGAACCTAAAAAAAGTACACACTTCAATATGCAGTCTTAACCCCATCCTAAGTGGGAATTGTACTCACAACCTTCAGTTGAGCATCACAATGGCCAAACCACTTAAGCCAGTCACCATAACTCATTAATTTGTGCAAGCAACATCAGCAGCATAACTAACAGACACTTCATCCACTGAATCCACGACGTAAGCAGATTCAATGTCTTCGGCCGAAGCTGACAATTCGTCAAGTCCTTGTTGCTCGCTGTATTGGTTTGAATGTTCGACATTGGGAAGCCCCACCGACTCCTCATGCGATTGCGTTCGCTAATGTCGTTTATTTCCAGACTTAACGAGGCTTTTAAGTTCATTGCGCTGAACGAAGCGCTTTGCACAAGGAGTCTCTGTGATGTCTTTAAGCGACTGCATACGAGAATGTACTTTAATGCCTAAGCCATCTTTGTCTTTATTCATTTCAGTGTCTTCGTCTTGATCTTCTTCTTGTGCTTCTTCATCTGTATCTCCACTGTCTTCATAGTTATCTTGATCAAAACTAATAAACACGACTTATATTATCGAAGACGCCTTCAAGAAACTTTGCATTACGGCTTATTACCACACGACCACTCTTCACGCTTTCGAACCAGTATGCTTTCATGCTCGGAATACCCAATGAAACGGCAGAGCTCGGCTCGGGCATCAGCCTTAGCGCGTTTATCTTTTGGAACCGTCACTAACGCATGAAAACCAAACACATTAAGGTTTGTCAAAACGGCTTTCTTCCAGTCCACACTTCATAAGGGAACCGTGCCATTGAAATTCCACGCGTGGGACACCGAATGCGCAAGAAGTTGACAGTCATTACTGCTTTTCCCCGATAAGCCTTTGCAGGTTTGCGTGTTCAATCATACAGCGCGCACATTCCACCATTGTCCTGTTCATACGCTCAGCCACTCCACTGAGCTGAGGCGTTTATGGCGGCGAAACGTTTTGCACAATGCTACAGCGCTGACAAAACTTTGCTAATCCACCAGACGAATACTCGCCACCAATATCACAAAAAGAGCTTTCACGACTTTTCCAGTCTGAGTGTCAGCGTATGCGGCGAAGAAAAAACTTGCTTGCAATTTCTGATTTGTTTCACAGCAAGTACACCACGGTAAAGTGCGAGTACTGGTCGATGAACGTAACGAAATATCGCATGCCGCTAAACATAGCTGTCTGCATCGGACCGCATACGTCACGGTGGACCAATTCCAACAGTTTTGTAGCGCGATAAGTGGAATTTGGCGAAAATACCACGTGTTTGGTTACCAAGAGCGCCGCCATGCCATCGCTCCTACTGCTTCACTGATGTCAATCCGAAACGAATGACATATTTCTTTTGACGATGGTGTCAAGACCTGAACAGCCAATGCGTTCAATTCGAAGATGCCAGAGGTACGTTGTGGTTTCCCCATGGCATCCCGACGAATTTGACACATTGGCTTCTTGTTTGTGAATTGGCTTCATACATAGCTTGAACAGTTCTTTTTCTTTGCGGGCGGCAAGCTTCCAACGTAAACCCTTCGCCTACGCAAAACATCCATCACGCTCGAAAATGACTGGACCAACATCCTTGGTAAAACGTCCAAAGTAAAACAAGTTGCGACAAAGCTTTGGGATATTTCAACATCTGTTAGCAAACCCTTTTTCATTCCACGTGGTGTCATCATCGACATCACAATATCGCCGTTTTAATCGCTTGCATCACACCATCGTCCGCGAGATGCAACGTTGACTGGTGCAATTTTCTTGTAATTCTTCATGTACTCTTTCGAGTCGACCATCCGCACGCAACTTGACTTGACCGTACACGCAATATCGCAAACGAGAAAAGATAATTGCCAGAATCGTCATCATTCCGAGCAATGTTTGCGTGTGCGGCCGTTGTCGTTCGGCATTCTCGCGAATTTGAGTTGGGCACTTCGTGATTCAATGCTCACGCTCACCGCAGTGGTGACAGGAGCTGTTAC
Source organism: Plasmopara halstedii (assembly GCF_900000015.1). Classification (NCBI taxonomy): domain Eukaryota; phylum Oomycota; class Peronosporomycetes; order Peronosporales; family Peronosporaceae; genus Plasmopara; species Plasmopara halstedii. Next base: position 2,158,914 of record NW_020187244.1, read on the forward strand.
CCTTCACTGGCACTTGTCATCCCTTGCGCAATACACTTTCCTTCGATACGAACGCTGGACCTTAGTTGTACACAGCTCCATCAATGCCGCCACCTTGCTCTTTGCTTTACAAGTCTTCGTGTAGCAGCCAAGACGTCACGAGCTCCGACGACAACGAGTCGGCTCTCGACTCCAATACCCTAATGAAAAACGCGCATGACTCGCTGAGACTGGCTAAAAGCGTAATGATCAGGTCGTCCTCACTGACCAGTGCGCCTACTGCGTCGAGCTGCTTCGCCAGCGTTTTGATCTTGTTGATGTGCTCCAGCATATCTTCTTCCAGCTTGGCCGTGAAGAAGCGACGATGAAGAAAGGACTTGTTTGCTAGGCTATTCTTCTCGAAGTGTCCTTTCAGCCGTGACCAAGCATCATGCACACAAATAGCAGAGCGAACCAACAGTAGCTAAAAATCTTTCATCGCAAGGCAGATGATCGCAATCGCCTTGCAAAACTTGCGCTTGTACATGGATTGGTCCAACGACGTTACGCACTGCTCCAGCTTGATCTCTCCGCATACGACCCCACAATGGCCTCGCTCCTCAAGCATTTTTAACTTCCAAGTGTAGAAGTTTGTAGCATCAAACTTGTTGATACGGGAGGTAATGGTGGAGGAAGCGTCCATGAATAAGGCGTGGTCGGCGTCTGGGGTAGGGAAGTCAAGGCTTGGGCTCATAACCTGAAGAGCAGGAAGGCACTTGTGCTGTAGATGGCAAAATGCAATGTTAATACATACTAGGTCCTTAGATCGCTGTGTTACCGCTAAGCCTATCTAGAATATCTTATCAAATATTCAACTGGATTCATTTCTGGATTTATATATCTGCTATGCTCTGATGGATAGCATCTTTGTTGAATACTTCGCTATATACTTTGCTAATCCACAAAGCCGCAAGTTGCGCAATTAGCCTGTCCACACCGGTAATATTGATATCTACGGTTGACGGCTGCTCATCGAAACACCCACATGTCTGCACGACGAGGCGCATCGTCAACAACAAGTTCAACCCCGCTACATAGTGTGTAACGGGGTTACACATACCCTGGTAACAGGTGTGTATGTCACACCAGATGGGCATGGTGTGATCACACCCACACAAGAATACGGTACGGGGCTGGATAGCCAGTAGTTATACATGTATTAAGATTTTTCTACACATATTTAGGAAAATCTATGCATTTAAAATTAGGCGGCTTTGCCGCATATAAAAAAAGTCTGTTTTTCTGAATTTAAACGGAAAAGATAATTAACCTTGGGTTAAGGCAATAATTACTCCTGGAGTAAGCGGATTGCGACCTGCTAAACTCGTAATTGTACTAAGTATACAACGAAAGGTCGGTGACCTAAGTTACGCTTCCTCAAAGCCCAAAGCTACGGCAGCCCCGCTGCACACTGTATGTCAACTCCAATCCATTTTCACTGCGCGTAGCAGCGCCAGCCAAGGTAGTGTCTTCATGCTCAACATTTTTTCGCGCAGTTACGTTTCCAGCACTGGGGCTTGGTGTTAGTCCTGGTGAGTGTTCACTCACTTTTCTGGACAAGTATTTATTGCTTGAATGCACACTTTTATTTTGCGTAGTGTATTCTGTGACGGGTCACACGGCACCTTGCACAGAGGAAGCTTGACTTCCAAGAGTATAC
>NW_020187244.1:2160601-2161058 GCF_900000015.1 Plasmopara halstedii
TAAGCGAATGCGTCTGCCCGTCCACTTGGGCTGCACACCATCGGTGTATCGGACAGGAGTCCTGAGCGTGGCTCGCTGGCTGATCGTGGAGTGGCACGTAACCAACTGAGCGCTGCTCAAGTTTCGGAGCAGTAGCTGCATGTCATGGTCGGCCAAAGGCCGAGGATTCGAGGGCGAGACCCCCGTGATGCGCGCATTAAGTGGCACGTAGACTACTGAGCGCTGCTCGAGTATCGAAGCAGTCGCTGCATGCCATGGATGGCGTGGTCGGACAGAGTCCGAGGCACCTTGGCTACGGCCCATCAGATGCGCGTGGATTGGCACGTTATCCACTGAACGAACACTGCGGGGTTTGCAGTTCTTCCTCGGATGTTATAGATAACCTCGAAGCTCCAAAGAAGCGGACAGTAAGGGTGACACCGGACGACGCGGAGTGCGTGTTCACCCTGGTCTCACC
>NW_020187244.1:2161068-2161571 GCF_900000015.1 Plasmopara halstedii
GAACAGCATAAGCCATGGATTGATTGGAGGTCAAAATGGGTGCTATGCGCACGTCTCCCGGTGGAGCTTTGGCGAGTCATGAACGCACCTCTGCTAGCAGACAAAAGCGCTATTGGCGAGAGCATCGGACCGAGACGGTCAACATGCTGGACGTTGGAATGTCCGAGTTGATAGACAGTGCGTGTTTAACCTTTATGGTTAAGACTGCATACGTCTGCATAGTTTAAGTGTGTACTTATTTTAGGTTCGCGCAAAGGCTGAGATAAAGTGTTCCACATACCTTAGGATGGGTTGGTAGCTTTAAACTTAGGTTTTAGTATATTGTGTGGCCCGCAAGGCAGTTGTGCGTGGGCCCACACAATTGCGTCTAACCATAATACACTCACTTCTGCATTTGCACACACAAGCACACATCACTTCTACCTCTGTCCTTCATGTATCCTTTAGCGACACAGATCGTGACTCGACTTGGCGCGTCGCAACTTGTGCTATCGCCGTCAAAC
>NW_020187244.1:2161581-2161697 GCF_900000015.1 Plasmopara halstedii
TACACGAGAAGCTTGTTTAAGGCCGTAAAGTGCCTTAACTAGCTCTAAGCAATCAAAGTCACCATTGATCTCCACTCCTTCTGGTATGATACAATAGACGACTTCTTTCATAACTC
>NW_020187244.1:2161707-2161970 GCF_900000015.1 Plasmopara halstedii
GTTGAACGCCTTTGCCGCGTCTTCAGTCTTGATCGCCGGAGTCTTTTTGCCTTGTCGTTTGACCTGCTCATTCGATAACACCTTGACAACGTCCTGCGTACGTAGCTCTGCGCTGCTCATCTCCAAATTCAGCACGACGTTATCGTAACTCTTGGGCAGGCTACGGAGTAGGCAGATTGCTACGTCTTCATCCTCCATCTTAGATCCAATGCTAGTGAGCTTGGCGCTGATGTTCAGAACCTCGTTGCAGTGATGCAGTACGT
>NW_020187244.1:2161980-2167908 GCF_900000015.1 Plasmopara halstedii
CTTTCTAATGACAACAATTGTTCAATACAATGTCGTTACATACGCTGCGTGACAGGTATAGATCAGACTGACGTTTAAACAAGCATCCTTGTAGTGCACACCCACAGTGTATGAAGACAAACTGTCATTACCCTGACAAGAACTGTGATACCCATTGAACGCTTTAATGGAATTGACGACGTGCTTACGTATGATAGAGTAAGCTAGACATAGCGTTTCGGAGCAAAAGCAATGGCTACAGGAAATCATTACTTTCGGCAACAGGTCTTCAACAGAATGTAGTAACATACGCTACGTGACAGGTATAGATCAGACTGACGTGTAAACAAGCAGCCTTGTAGTGCACTCCCGCAGTAGTAGATGAAGACAAACTGTCATTACACTGAAAAGAACTGTGATACCCATTAACCGGTTTAATCGAATTGACTACGTATTTACCTATGAAAAAGTTTGCTAGACACCGCGTGTGGAAACAAAAGCCACGGCTTAAGCAAACTGTTTCTAATGAAAACAAGTGTAATACAATGTCGTTACATACGCTGCGTGACAAGTGAAGAGCAGATTGACGTGTGAACAAGCGGCCTTGTAGTGCACTCACTCCCACAGTGGTTGATGAAGGCAAACTGTCATCACACTGGATTTACCGAGCCGCAAGTATGACGCAAGTCGTGACCTTTGCATACACACTTGAATTGTTTCATGTGTTCTGGAGCTCAACTGAAAATATCATGCTGATGATATCTTGTCTGCGCTATCTGGCAACTTCAGACAAAATGATCAGTACGTGAGCGTCCCTAATTCCTCGTTTTTGAAATATTACAACATATATAGTATAGATTCTCGCCACAATGCAACCTAGTATAGTCATGCAGGTATTTTGGATTGCTCCTGATTTTGTTGCCAAACACAAAGCAATCTATCTGGACGGTTTTGAGCGCGAAACCAACCTTGTCATCTCGCTCCACGTACGGTTACATATCACCTATCAAAAGCAACTACTTCCCCTATCTTCTTACTAGTGCCATGGAATATTGGTACGACACGTACGTCCGACTAAAGATCTGAATGAGATACGGGGATTATTATCTGTCTACCTATTTCGTTCACGAAATATTGTCTAAGATGGATAGCTTGCCCTGTAGTGACACATCACGCTTCCCCTTTTTATTATATATTTAAAAGGCTATTTAATCCACCAATAGGTAAACGGATCGGATATTGCAGAGGGTCAAATCCGACAATCTTTGCTAATGTATGTTCTTTTTCTGCTGACCAAATGACCAGAACTGATACACAAAGAAATTTTTGATGAATTACACTTTCATTATCCAAAGCGCGACAGGATCGAGATATATCTTTGCATCTCAGCCCGGGGCTGCATAACTGTTTCTACGAACTATGTCTGCGTAAACTTTGAGAAACCTTATACACCTGTAGATTCGTCACGATATGAAAGAAATAAGCTCAAATAATGACACAGGGCACTTCAAATATGGTGTGTTCATACTCCATGATGCATCGCAACGCTCTCATCTAGACAATTGTCTGATAATCCGGAGCTATTTGAGTAAGATGCACCAGTAGACGTGGGCGCAATGCTTGGTTGTGTCCCCTAATGTATAGTCCAAATTCTTTGTTGTCATAAGCGTGTAGAAGGTGTTGCGGTACTGGCTGTAATATATGGAACGTTTCGTTGTCACCAACGCATATCCAGTTTGGTTACCCGGCCATTTTCAAAATTTGCAGTAATCATATTTCACAACGATGAAAAGTGATGTCAAATCGATACTGCGGGCCATTTCAAATTTATAGCATGCGTAATAAGTGAGAGTTGCTCCTATTCAAATGTATCTATCACGAGGGCAGACATTTTCGAGCCTTTCCATCATGTTGAGGATCAGAGTGAGCTGTCTAGATCTGTCCATTGGATGAGACTCTCGACTTATTGATAGTGGCAAACTCAGAAACGACTCCTTCCGTCCCACAACCCCTTTTGTGGTAGCTCATTTTCTGAACAACAATGAAGAAGTGAACAAGCCAACATGAAAAAGCGTTCTTCGCCTAAACGGCGAAGTAAGGTTCCAGAATTCTTTAACGTTTCCTCCATTTTCAACCGAACAACCGAAATGGACACAAGAGGTTCTACATGAAACGGTTCTTTCGTTGGTGTCGGACTAAGAACCGTGATGATCCACCCTAGCCCATCGCTAAGATTGGCTCTTGGCCGACATTTGTTCACCTTGAGAACGACAACGAAATGAAACGTTTGCTTCGCCGAGTCGGCGCTGGCAGGACTCCTAGTCACTACCAAGCACGATCAAGCTCTAGTCGTCGTAGTGTTGCCTCGAGCAACACTGCAAGCGATTCTCGTAGCTGCGGACCACTTCGGAGCATCAGGGTCTGACGAGGTTCCCACATGTCCGAGTCCGATGGATAGCCGCGCCAACGAACTCTGTAGAGGCGTTGATTAATCAGTTGCTTCTTTCGAAGATGACAAGTCGATTGATCCCTGTGATCTACTATCGTCTCGATCACCAAACGACGATCTCCACGAGAGTCTGATAGCGGAGTTTGGGCGGAACGTGAAAAGATTAAGTGACTCTGGAAGTGGAAAAGCGCTCATCGCGGGCAAATTGAGGCATTGCGGCAGCGTTGGTCGACGCTGGAAGATCGCTGCGAGAGGCTTTCAAACCTTGTTGCAGAGCACAACAGAACTCGAAACTCGACGCTCAGACTGATGACTCCGCCCAATGCTCGGCTTTGGAGTCCCATTTTGAAGTACAGTTTCAGCACGTTTATGATGAACTTCGTCGACTCCGGATGGACCAGAAATCTCGTGAGATGGCTCACGAACACCTGTTGCGCTCAGTTGAAGAGACTGGCTCTGTTCTCAAAGTACTCCGTGGTGAGTTTGGTTGCTCTTCGCGGACAAATGGAGAAACTTCATGATCAGCTCGATCATCTAATAAAGGTAGAGTAGGCTTAGCTGTCTTCTTGGCAGAGACCTGGTCCGAAACAGGCGCAAGGTGAGCCATCTTGCTGAATTGGTCCACTAACACAAGGACGCCACTGCGTTTATGTGTGCCACGCGGAAGTCTAGATATGACGCCCATACTCAGAGACTCCCAACTGTCAGTTGGCACTACCAGCGACCGAAGTGGGGGTTTGAGTGGAACTCGGTAGTTTCACTCTCAGGCAAATCTCACTAGCTCTCACATACTTGCGCTCCCACTTATACATGTGTGGCCAATAGTAATCCCGAAAAGACTGAGAAACATTTTCTCACGTTTGAGATGGCCACACGAAGGCCGACATGGTACTCATACAAGAGACGATGCCGCAAACCTTTGTCATTTAAACAACAACTCGTGCTGTTCCCCATGTTCAACCAAATAGTACAAAAATCCGTTGTGAACTCCAAAACGGTGAACACGCGATCTTTGCGAGACGGGAGACCTTGCAGTGCTTTGTCAGTTGGATTATTGAAATACGTCAGCAAGTCCTGACATGTCTTACAGACTTGTACCCTTCGACAACTTCTTCGCGCACTTAAGTCGTAGATTGCACACTGATTGTCTGAACATCTTCGAATAGTGACATGACTCGTGCATGTTTTTGCTTCTGGACTATGGATCATAGTCCGGACGTCTTGACAGCACATCAGCTAGATGTTTATCTTGCCTGGCTTGTAGTATACAACACAGTTGTACTCCGCAAAGAAGGAAAACCATGGACCCATTTTTTGCGATAAATAAGGAGCCTTAACTGCCATACGTAGTGAGGCATGATCTGTATAGATCGCAAAGCGTTCCCCCAAGCAAGTACACATGGAACTTAATACAAGCATACTTCACTGCTAAAAGCTCTTTGTCATGAACTGGATAGTTCCGTTTCGCGGGTCGGAGTTGTCGCGACTGATACGAAACAACTCGCTCTTGACCCTCATCCTCATCATCGTGTTGCATCAACGCACAACCGATGACATAACCACTCAGCTTATCGTGTTTGGCAATCGCATGAACAGGAGCTTTTCTCAGTTACCAGGCGGGTATTGTCGAATACATTGCGAACAACAATTGCTGCAAGGGGTCTCGCAGTTGTCTTGCAGTGATTGCTGCATACGATGAAACAGGGGTTGTAATCCGCTTACGAGATTCCATAATCTCATGATGCATGAAACTGACGGCTGCGTTCTTCTCATAATCCGGAGAAGACGACTACAGTGGGCTGATAACTGCAGCTTCTCCGATGACTTTTCGCATCTGCTCGAGTGCCATCCACTTATGTGAAGACAAATGAGAAAACATCTAATTCGTCATCACCTCAGTTTGCGGTATTGATGGTCCGAGTGGTACCCCAAATCCTTCCATGTCACTCGGTCAAGGACAAGATTATGGCTTGGACTGGAATGCGCGGTGTGCTCAACAGCCGCGTCGTCGAATCATAATCGAGTGTCGTTGGAAGACAGCTCTAAGTGCTACCAGGTATAAGAAAGCGCTGTTCACAAACCGTTCCTCAAACACATCACACATGCTTGTGCGACGAGAAAGCGATTCCCGACATGGAGGGAGAAGGACAGTCCCGATTTGGAAGCAAGAAAAACGACTTCATATTTGAAAGGTTAATTTGCAACTGAATTAGAATGAATTATGGTTCCTAGCTACATTCAAAACACCCCAAGGGCTTCTAGGGGTCTAAACTAATAAAATTGTCGGTTCCTGATTTATATACTGAGGTTAGACCTCATGTTCAACTAATAAAAGCTCTTGGGTGTACGGAGCTTGAACCTCAAAAGCATGAAGTTCAACTACGTGGAAGGTATTCAGTAGAAGGGTCTGGCTTACGCCACCATTTCGAAAGCTTGAGCTTCAACTTTCGTGGAAAGTATCCAGTAGAAGCAACCGGCTTGCGCCACCCCCTTCTAAAGACTGAGACACGTCGGTCTCGTTACCAATATAGATCCCCTAGTTGAAACCAGCATTTTGTTTCACAAAGAATATTTGTGATTTCATATAAGAAATCATGTATGTATTTAGTAGCACCAAACTGTAATTTTCTTTGATTAATTCCCACAATACATACAACCCTTCATGTGATGGTGAAGCGTAGTCCATCACATTTTCTAACATACACTCCTGTACATCTGATTCATGTTGCGGCAAGGCTACGGTAGCTCTTCCCCTTAGTGAAAACTTGGTTCCGGTCGGTGACCTTCGTTATAATCTTAGAACCAGTGCGAGTGTAGCGGATCACAATACGCTCACTCCAAGAGTAATCAAAACCTTATCCCAAGGCTAATTAATTCTTTGGTTTAAAACGTAAACTGTATATCTTGGTATAAATTGCGGCTAAGCCACCTATATCTAAATCTAGGGTTTCCTTCCTTATAGAGTAAACCAATTAAAATGTATAGATACTGTCAGTCAAGTCACATACTGACTTCTTGTTTAAGTGTAGCAACACCATTGTGTGGTCACACCACCTTGTGTGACCTATGCCCTTCATACCAGGGCACGTGAAACCCCGTTACACTCCCCCCCATTCAGATTGTGAACACCTATAGTTACATTCAACTGTCGCCTCGAACGAAGATCGCGTGTCTAAGACACCACAACATTATCGGACACTCTTCAAAAATTCTCTGCTTAATGATCTCTTTGTCGAGGACACGAAAGAGGACATCCAGCCTCGCTGGCATGAGTACGCCCGTGGGCAGAGCCCTTGTTCGTCTCCTGTACGCGGTGCAACTTCAGACAGCACGTCCGCGGCTTTAAGGGAAGCGCATCTCAAGCTCTCGTTAATCAAGTACCGCGCAGCACATTGTTAGCGACAGGGTCACGCGACCACGAACACAGACGCGATGTCTTCTCCCAACCGCGCACCGCGCCCGCCACGGATGATGAACTATCTCGTCGAAGAAGTCGACTA
>NW_020187244.1:2171483-2171851 GCF_900000015.1 Plasmopara halstedii
GTGCACCAAGTCACGCTTCGATCTATGTCCCAGTTGCAAGGTCGGGGTTATTGGAGGTTTTCAGCATACCTTCTCGAATACCCGGAAGTGGTTGAAGCCATCCGGAGAGAAGCCCAGCAGGTATTGCAAGATCTTCAAACCGCCAATAACCCAGGCAAGGTCTGGGAACAATGGAAGAAGTCGATCCGTCGACAACTGCAGGCACTTCAACGTAAACTTCGATTTCAGAACGAAGCTGCAGTCGAAGAAGCACGCAAGCCACTCTACAAAGCAGCGATGCGTTTCCGCGAAGATCGCCACTCAGAATCCTAGGCTGGATTTCATGCCGCTATGGAAGCATACCGGGACTGTGTGAACCGATCTAGCTG
>NW_020187244.1:2175935-2176052 GCF_900000015.1 Plasmopara halstedii
TATGGAACCTCCTGCCGTCTCTGCTGCCAAGTACGACACTGTCCAAGATGACGACATGATGATGAGCGAAGTGGGTTTACACCCGCAAGCTCAAGCACTAAACCCAACGCTTCCCTA
>NW_020187244.1:2176799-2176877 GCF_900000015.1 Plasmopara halstedii
GAAGACGAAAGGCAAGCGGTCACGCAGTGCGACAGACTTTGCCAACATGCTCATGAAGAGTCGACCGAGGCCTCTCGT
>NW_020187244.1:2184194-2184266 GCF_900000015.1 Plasmopara halstedii
AGCCACGAGATTTTCAAGATTTACGCGACGGTATGATCGTGCAGCTGCGCGCCCCCTCTATGAACAGTCCGC
>NW_020187244.1:2184276-2184422 GCF_900000015.1 Plasmopara halstedii
TCTCGAAAGAGTACATGAAGAATTACAAGGTTATATCTCCTGTTGACGTGTATCTTGCGGACGACGGCATTGTTCAAGCAGTGGGGATAGGAGACATTGTGATGACAATGACAACGTCAAAAGGAGAAAAAAAAGGTGTGCTGACT
>NW_020187244.1:2184432-2184596 GCF_900000015.1 Plasmopara halstedii
ACCTCGATGTCACGAGCTCCCACGATTTCGAGTCCGATCTTGACTCCAACGCCGTAATTAGAAACGCAAACGAGTCACTCAAACTTCCAAGAAGCGTGATAACCATGTCATCCTCAGTGACCGGGGCGCCCACTGCATCTAGCTGCTCCGCCAGAGTCTTCATC
>NW_020187244.1:2185681-2185918 GCF_900000015.1 Plasmopara halstedii
TGAAGATGTCAAAACTGGTCGCGTTTGTATCAGTCGCGACGCCAAATTTCTCGAAAACGTCTTTGATAGTGGAAGTCAAGATCACTTTCAAGATCAAGTTGCTGATGATGTTGAGTCAACTACCGATAAAGAAGTGCTGTCAGATGCTGTTAACCAAGACGAAGATACGATGGTACATGAAGACGGTGAGATCGAGCGATACAAGGCACGCTTGGTAGCTAAAGGATTCGCGCAGAA
>NW_020187244.1:2186409-2188014 GCF_900000015.1 Plasmopara halstedii
CGCACCGGGAGCGGAAGCTAGAGTTTCTAAAGATGTTAAGTACGTTCAACCTTCTCTAGGGTGACATTTATTCAGAATTAATTTTTTTCTTAATTGATTTATCTGTGTAACTATAGCTGCACGCGGTGAGGCTAGTAACACAAGGGTACCAATGGTCTCTCCTTCACAAATTCCCATTACTCTCATCAGTCCAGTACTTTGTAACATCTGAACAATGCCCATGGAACACTATACGTACACCAAGATATGTTACGCGCCATGTAACGGGGTTTCACATGGTGAGATAACACAATGGTTTGGGCTACACATTATGGTGTGAAACACATTGGTGTGGCTAAACTTAGCCAAGAAGTCAGTACGTGGCTGGAACAGCCAGTAGTTATGCATTTTGGTTAGGTTTTACATTTTGATAAGACAGACCTGTAGATTTAGATATAGGCGGCTTTGCCGCAAATAAACCGAGAAAATATAGTTTACGTTCTAAACGGAAGAGTTATCAGCCTTGACTTATGGTTGTAATTATTCTTGGAGTAATTGGATCGCGGTCCGCAACACTCGTACTGACAAAAATAAAATAGAACGTCACCGACCTTAACCAAGCTTTCTTTAAGCAAAAGAGCTACGGCAGCCCCGCTGCACGCCTTGTTACGTCAATGCTATCAGCGACTAAGTATAAAATGTAGATCACCGACCTTAACCAAGCTTTCGCTAAGCGAAAAAGCTACAGCAGCCCCGCTGCGCATTTTCTTACGTCCCTGCTATCAGCGACATACAATGATACATCCAAGGTGGTGCTCCACAAAGTTTCTTACCGCATTGCATAACAGAAACCATTTCAAGATAATATTTATACTTAATGATAAGTTGTGGCGAACGTTGTTCAAGATATTTGTTGTCAGCTTAGACATATCCACTGCGGACCATCCCCAAATAGATGATCTGACGAATCACGCTGGCAGCGTGGTAGAGAATGTCATTTGAGTTACTGGTGTCGATCTCATGGCGCACACCTCGGCCCAGAGGTAGGACCGAAGGCTGGTCTTTAAAGACGACGTTTTTAAATTCCTTTACCAACGGAAAGTACGAATTTAAGGGATTCCGTAGGATCGACGATCCACTTCGTGAGTTCAGCTCTCTCTTGGTGTCCCCAAAGACCGCTTCATCCAGAAGCGATGACGAGTTTATCTCCTCGTCCGGTCGTATAATGACCACTGCGCCCAAATCGCCTGCCTTCAGGGCACTACCGAAATCTTCAAGGGACATCTCGTCCAGCTCAAGAAGAGCATCTACTGCAAGCATAGCCTCGAGGCGGACGTCGCCATCTTCCTCCCCCGTCATACCGTTGACGAGGGTGTATAACTGTGCACCGTCAGCTACGGTAGACACTCCCTGGACCAGGGTCGACGCCCGGCGTCTTCTCGCTCTCAGCATAGCTGAGATCCATGGGCATAGGCCCGCTCGACAAGCTGTTGGAGTGTGCATTTCAGCCAAGACGTGTCGATTCAAAATTGAATTCGGCATTCAATGCCACATTCACCGTCTCTTCGAACGAGGACGGATGCACACGGAAGACTTCCATTCTGGCCACGCCAGTGCGGAGGCCTT
>NW_020187244.1:2188317-2211237 GCF_900000015.1 Plasmopara halstedii
GAGGGGATCTGCTGCCATGCCGGTAATGAGAGTACGCATCTCTTGGACAAAGTTCACCAATTTCTTGTTGCCCTGTCGGGCGGCAAGGATACGCGCTCGGACGCGATATGCCTGGTTGGGCGGCGAGAACACTCGTGAGAGCTACAATTTCAGCTCCGCCCAGGAGGGAAACGCAGCTTCAACCGAAGTGCCGCACGCCATTGCCCATTCTCGCGCTCGACCACCGCGCTTTGAGTTGGCTAGCGCTACGCGCTGTTTCTCGGTCTGGAGCATGGAGGTCGCGATGGCCATCTCGACCTCTCTCAACCAGAGCAGGATATATTCTCCATCCTTCCCCTCGAAGACCTTAACACTCACCATGAGCGGCTTAGGACGGGAAATATCATCCGTCACTGACGGTGGCGTCATAGACGCAAATGATGCAGACATCTTCTGCTGCAGGTGCTCTAGCAGCGCAACTTCGTGATTCTAGACGCGCACCGATTGCGTCGGGGCCTTGCGCAGCAAAGCGTTGCACGCCCTCAGGGCCAAGCAAGGACATCAGCTTTTTAAGTCCTGCATGCCCTGGGGCAAAAAGGAAAATTGTTCCATCCTCACCGAGGATCAGTCGAGAAGAGAAGAGAAGAGAAGAGAAGAGAAGAGAAGAGAAGAGAAGAGAAGAGAAGAGAAGAGGGTGTAGATTGACTACAAGTGGTACTAAGTGCAGCGAGGCTGCCGTAGCTTTGCGCTTAGAGGAAGCGTAAGTTAGGTCACTGACCTTTCGTTTTATACTTAAAACAAGTACGAGTTTAGCGGATCGCAATCTGCTTACTCCAATGTAATTACTACCTTAATCCAAGGCTAATTAACTCTTCCGTTGTAATCCAAAAACTGACGTTTTTAGTTTTATCTGCGGCAAAGCCGCCTAATTTTTCATGCATAGTTTTTCCTTAATATGTATAGTAAAATTTAAATATATGTACAACTACTGGCTATCCAGCCCCGTACCGTATTCTTGTTTGGGTGTGATCACACCATGCCCATCTGGTGTGACACACACCCCTTTTACGAGGGTATGCGTAACCCCGTTACACAACCATAGAACGTAAGATCCTTGGCCTTAGCTTAGCTTCCTGTTAGCAAAAAGCTACATCAGCCTCGCTGCACTTTGGCTCAAGTCGTACCGCCTCCTTAAGATATTGTATAAAATGTATTGGTGGATGTATTGCGTCGACATTTCCGCGCATTTGTTTATTCCTGATATGAACACATGCTAACCCGTTGCAATACTCTCCGTTGTCCTGAAAATGAGGTCTGCTGTGGCCAGAATGCAAGATGCCGTGGTCAGCACATAACATGGGTTTACATGAATTTCGACGTCTGTACTTTAGTCACAGACACATGCTCAGTCGTAGGTTATAAAAAATAAACCCCGTTTAAGACTTATTTTCTCGATCATGAATGTCCGATGTGAGATGCCTCTAAATCATCACCACGTGGATGAGCTCGATTGAGTTTCTCGGCGTTTTTTTGCTCCTGTTCTGTACACAAGAAGAGCGACAAGAATTACACAACACGCTTTTGTCGTCCTAGCCGCTTCTTACAGCCCTATCTTATATTCACACCCGTGCTTTTCGTAGTAACTTTAGTTAAGCTTTATTTAAGCAAAGAGCTAGGGCAGCCCCGCTGCATTCAGTGCTTGATGTAAGTTACAAATGGCATGTATTCTTCTCGAGGAAAGTTGTACTTGGGCTTCACTAGCACGTAATTTCTTGAAGGATACAGATGTATTTAGGGTCCACGCAGCTGATTCTTTGCTTGCTAGAGCCATGTAACGATTAAGCTTTTAGTACCGCTTAGAGCGCCACACCGCGCTCCATTCGCAAACGACACATTATACACGCGGGCAGCTGAAATCGCTATTGTATTACCACTTACTATGTAACCTCGAGTCTATCACCAGCGCCTGTTTTTCCAGCTCCTGTTGCTCATCATCAAAATGCTCGATAGTATGGCCGACCATGAAGAAGCTTTAAATTATCTAAAGAGAACAAACAATATTAGTACGTCCTTTTCGGAGACTTTTTTAATTTAAGCGGCTACCTTCGTATTAGCACGGTTTCGCTAGTACCTTTTTCGAATAGAATGCAGTTTTAAAAAAACATAACTTTGCATCAATTACGGATTTTCGGAACCAAATATTGCGTTACACGTCAATGGTCTTACCAAGGGGGTAGTATGTCCTTGTAAGCGCGCTTTCCATGCGAAGTGCGAAGCGGGTATGGTGAGAGAAACCAACATCGCTCTAGGCTGACGTTTTTTGTTAGAAAGGCTAAGGGGAAGTGGCGGATTGCACAAATCTATAATTCTTAAATAAAATCACTTAATACGGCGCAAACGCTGCTCGTGATAGTATGTGCTGAAGAACAGCATGTGATGGATGCACATTGTTAAATGCTCATAACATTGTTGATGACTATCATCGGCTGCTTTTAAATGACAAAGACTTCCTCTAAGTGCGGCAACTACTTCGAGCGGAAGCCACTGGGAGTAGCTGATTATGACAATAGGACTGACTAACACACCAACAACGTTTAATCAGGATTACTCACTTGCGCGTAGTGATCGAGTGTAGACACTAAAATAAGCTGTCCGCCAATTCGAAAAAGTTTGCCTCCGATAAAAACCCTTTTGAGGTCGCACCAGGGACTGCGAGCATATCCCACAAAGAATCAAGCCTGTCATTAATTGTTTAACGCCTCTAATCACAAAGAGGTTGATGAGACAGCCAACTACTTGCAAAATATAGCACCACCCCTCATCAAGTTTCTTAAATCGAAGTTAAACAATGTTGGATGAACCAGAAATGGTGGTCTTTAGACTGTAAGAGAAAGACTCATGTGTGTCTCGATTCTGGATCTTCTTATATACCTCGCCATTCCACCTCGTCTATGAATTCTTAGCATTTGTGATAAGTTACAGCACTCTGATATTTTGTGATACATTGCAGATTAAGCGTCGTTGAGCACAGCAGCGTCGTCATCGCATCTCTCTAGCCGAGATGACATCAGCTAGTCGATTGTGATTCTCTACTTAAATATGGTAGTTTTGAAGACCCAAAGTTTATATAATTATATATGTTAAAGGGCAAGCCTGTAGTGACATAAAATGTGCGTTTTATTGTAAGCACAATGAGTAAGATTAATGTGGATCCTTCTTTGTCGAATATATCTTTGAGGTAAGATATTCGCCAAGTCGGCTTATTGTGGGGGTGGATGATGTGGTTGGCGTTGCCTCGACAATGATTGCCGCAAATTACAATCGTGACGTCGTCAATTGACCAGGCAGTATGTACAGCATAGGGATCTGACGCAACCTATGATACGCTGCTCAGAGTTCTGTGAAGCATAAAGAGATTGAAGCTCAAATCTTGCGTACGGTTGTGCTTTTGAAATGCGATGCTTTATCCCAAGGCTTGCTGATATGCGGTATTGATCAATATAAAACTCAGCCTAAATTGCTGCATCCCGATGAGGACTTCAAATAGTGGATACTGTGCGAGGCACAATACAGTGTCAAAACACTTCGCGCCGGCAGAAAAGGACATGGATTTTGAGACTCATTTAGCGGGAAGGCTAAGCGCAGTGATCGCCTTTTCTTGGGGAACGACCGTGTATTTCCGGATAAAGGTGGAGGTATTGATTCTGGACTTGGAGAGTTCCTAAGTTTGTTCTCATAGGAGAACATATCCGCAATCCCACGTTGTTTATGATGACTATGGAAATGGTGCGGACACATAGGCTGGTAGCCGTATCTTAGAAGTTATGAGAAATAGTACAGCTTATATTACTAGAACTTTGAATGAGTATTATCCTTAATTTATGTACTCTTGAAAGAGCAGAGCAGAGAATCTCGATTCACTCAAGGTAAAAATGCACAAACCATTCTTCGTGCGATCATCGGTGTTCCTCTGAGAGCCAAAATTCTCCATGTGCAAAGTACACGGTAACCCGTTGAACTGTTGGCCTCCTCGCTATGCTCTACATAGGGTTTTACTTAGTAAAACGTACATATTCAGTAGCAGACTAAACTCTTTTTAAATGTCACACATAAAATGAAATGAATTAGGGATAAAATTTATAGATCATAAACCGCGTATGTTAGCTTCTAGCTTCACCGGCATCTGAATAAATATATCTGCGTAAGGAGGCATACGATCTACGCTGAGGTGGACTAGGAGTGTGTCTCTTCCTGAAATGGATCAGCGGGGGCAAATGTTGTAATAGCAAATCGATTCCACTTCTGAATGGAGCTTTCGAGCTTATTCTCTGTGCCTTACTTAACGCAGACTTTCTGGGGGCGTGCTGCACCTGCACCCTCGTTGTTAAAGAAATACGCGGGCACAATTTCAGATATCGCTAACTCAAAAGTACACATTAATGCTCAAAGGAATCAGATTGATTCTCAATCAGAGCTTGTTGAGCTAACTTATTTCTAATGTCATTCATAAAAATAACCGAAGCAGACGGCGAAACCAGGAGTAGTGATGTCTAAGGCAACGTTTGTGATACCGATGGCAGTGCTAAAAAATAATTTTGGGCTTATAGATGACTTCGCTGAAAGTGGCGCTTGAATGGAGATTTACACAGGTAGACTAGGTCTGTAAAAATTATTAGTAGGATGAGTCTTGTGAATGCTACGTTACTTCCCGCCCGCACATTAATTACACAATGTTGGGGTCATGCGTATTTGTTAGATCGCATAACTACTGAATTTCTCATACTTGTTGCCTCATCAGCTTCAAGAAAAGAAGCTTGTCGTTCTTCTGTGCAGACAAGTGAGCACAAATTTAGAAGAAACGCAATCAAAATTTTAAGGATAGAATGGTCAAACGTATTATACCTTGGCACACTTCGTGGGCTGCTCGGTATGATGTGATAGTCCAGCAATGAATTCTTAACAGCGGCATGCTTTGTCACCTTGTCCGTAAGCAAAGTTGAAGAGCATTTACTGTTTAACTTTCCATGTTGGAATAAATTACGCTTGTATAACAACATCAAAGCACAATGTTGTTGCCATACTCTCGTTAGGTCGAGTCGATTTTTATAAAAGTCGGTTGTACTCAGCAGATAAAAATATTCAGATCTTGAAATGAAATCTACTTGAGTTTGAAAAATGCTTATTAGCCTTGGAGATCATTTTCTTGCTTCAGATGTAGTGTGATTTGTCGCTGATAGTTTAGTGTGGTTTCATATGTAACTAATTTACCTGACAAAAGCAGCATTTGTGGTGCATCGCAAGCTGCTACTGCGATCCTGTCACTATGTCACACGCAGTCTGGATATAATAACGACTAAAGATTGAGAGAGCGCTTATACGAAGTCTACTTATACTCTATAATGTACTGCCCTAAGCGCGCGAAAGCTCGTTACTCTTTGCATCATTGTTCAAAGTCTTCCCTGCAAACGTCAGAATGACTCAAACACAACCAGGTGATATTCCTAGAAATTTAGTTAAAATTCACAAACAAAGGATCGCATCCACAATCGCAATATTGTCAATGAATATCTTGATAAGTCAGATTTCATGCCCTCGCTCTGGTTTATGCTATGATTGTAAACCTTAATTCATAGATACACAAGTCTCTGTGCACTTGCATTGAATAAGGTCTGCCAGTGTAAATTTCTTGCTCTTTCGTCTGCATTAAGCTACTTGGAAAATTTCAGACTGGGTGTTTTTTTTAATCTGGCTCTAAGTGGATCGAGTATATGCATAAATTCATCGATCAAACGACCTATTGCTCGATTTTGTATGTCACGCTCTCGAATTTGAGGAAAGAATCGCCGCATCCAAGCGTAAAACTCGTCAAACGATCAATTATCAAGCATTTTCATATGATGCTTTATCTTTTCAACTTGCGAATCTCAAGCAATCAAAAGTCAATGGCAAATATTGAGAAGAGTAATTTCTCTTCTTGAACGAGATTGAAATCAAAAAGTTGTGATGATCTGACGTTATTTTCTTTCCAGAAAACGAAACTACTGATAAGTAGTTAGAGAGCCACTTTTGATAACTGAATTTGACCAACGCATCGGTGCGAAACGCATAAAAGATCCAAAGACTCTATACAGGAGGACAAAATGACCGACCGAGAAAGAAAGCCTCTTTCAAGAGTAACTGCTTCAATTACATGAGCCCATTCAGCGATCTATCGTGCACCTAACATATAGAGCTTCGAATGGGAAGGATGGCTCTCTATAAAGCAACCTCTCAGCTCAAGAGGCATGTTCGTGCGTACGTTTCGTTCGCATGCCATCCTCGAGCATTTTCGATTAAGTTTGAGATGATGTGTTCGAACGACTCCAAGCTTTTAATTTCAAAGCTGTTCGTATCCCCCACTTTTCCTTTTGCTTTAAAGGCCCAACTCGCGATTTCTTACGACATCAAGTTCACTCTACTATGCTTCCAGTAAAGTACCTCATTGCCTTGAGTGCTGTTTGCGCTGCTCACGTGCAAAGCTACAGCGTTCCAGACTCGGAACAAACTGCGGTTTATCATCAAACTATCCCGATCATTGATCCGATCCTTCCGATAATTCCAACCATTGAAGAAGTGAAGGCAGACACTCCCTATCCTACGATTCCTCCAATTGAAGAAGAGAAGGCAAACACTCCCTATCCTACGATTCCTCCGATTGAAGAAGAGAAGCAAGTCTACTTGCCACCTCAGACGGAAGAGGCGTCGGTGACTCCGTGTCCTACAACGACCGAATCCACACCTCAGTATCCTGTTCAGGAGACTGGAACGTATGTTTCGGATCAGACCGAAACTGTACCAGAAACTCCATGCCCTGAAACGATTCCTACTTATCCTGTTCAGGAGACCCAAGAGACTATACCCATTCAGTCGGAAACCCCGTGTCCTGAAACCCCGACAGAGGTGGTGACTGAAGCTCCTGCTACTCCTTATCCTACCCAGGAGTCTAAAGAATATGTACCCGATCAGACCGAATCTGTGACAGCTACTCCGTGTCCTGAAACACCGGAAACCGTGACAGATACTCCGTGTCCTGAAACACCGGAGACTGTGACGGAAACTCCGTGTCCGGAGACGTCGGAAAAACCGACAGAGGCTGCAACTTTAACTCCTTATCCTGTCCAGGAAACTGAGACTTATGCACCTCATCAAGAGGAATCGACCCCGTATGTTCCTATTCAATCGGAAACTGTAACGTTACCACCATGTCCGGTATTCACTCTAGTACCAGATACGCCTGCTCCTCACTACCAAGAAACTACTCAGTATGTGCCTGAAACGAAGGCACCAGAAGAATCAACGGAGGTACCGGAAACGCCAGCACCGACAACTCCTGCTCCTCAGTATCAAGAGACTACTCAGTATGTGCCTGAAACGAAAGCACCCGAGGAGTCGACGGAGGTTCCGACGTTGACACCGACAACTCCTGCTCCTCAGTATCAAGAGACAACTCAGTACGTGCCCGAAACGAAAGCACCAGAAGAATCGACGGAAGTACCGGTAACGCCAGCACCGACAACTCCTGCTCCTCAGTATCAAGAGACTACTCAGTACGTGCCCGAAACGAAAGCACCTGAAGAGTCGACGAAAGTACCGGAAACACCAGCACCGTCGACCCCGTGCCCGGTATTTACATTAGTACCGGATACGCCTGCTCCTGAAGACCAAGAGTCTACCAAGTATACTCCTGAAACAAAGGCGCCTGAAGAGTCGACAGAGATTCCGGTGACGCCATGCCCAGAACAAGAAACCAAGCAGTATACTCCACCGGCGACGGAAACAGTTACTTTGCCGCCTACAAAGCAAGAGGAGACTGAGGCACCAGTAACCCC
Organism: Plasmopara halstedii; assembly: GCF_900000015.1. Taxonomy (NCBI): domain Eukaryota; phylum Oomycota; class Peronosporomycetes; order Peronosporales; family Peronosporaceae; genus Plasmopara; species Plasmopara halstedii. The sequence continues at coordinate 2,196,165 of NW_020187244.1, forward strand.
GTGCCCACCTACACAGCAAGAGGAGACTGAGGCACCAGTAACTCCGTACCCGCCTACCCAGCAAGAGGAGACTGAGGCACCAGCAACCCCATACCCGACGACAGAGACAGAAACTCAGACGGAAACTCCTGGAACGACCGAAACGCCAACACCGTCGCCGGAACAAATCGAGACCCAGGACGATGAAGTGGTCACTACAACTGATGTGTTGGACACCTTTTCGGACCCACTACCAACCCGCTACCTCCGACTGTAAGGAGCATAGTAGACCTTAACCGGATTTCTATTCTTGCTGTTTTACCGAGAAAGATCAGTCTTTGGTGCTAGACGGCTTGCATAACGTTTGTTTAAGCAATCAATACAATTGATACCCTTGATTTTAGACACTTTACTTCTATTGACCACACAATCGAACACTCACACTCACATTTGCAGTCTATTAGCTATGCAGCAGAATCTAGACTAGTAGCTCAATTCTAACATCAAGGGCGAAAAATCGATTGTTGACGTTCAAATGTCTTACATTTCGACTCTCTGGCGACTCGCTAGCAAAAGCTTTTTTGGCATAATGTCAATATTTATCGGGAACAAGTCCTTTTGAATAATTTAGCAGATCAAGCTCACTTCCTTCATGCGCCATACTCATCTAGCTGAAATTGTATCTGCACCTGCAAGTAAAGCCCACGTAACTCTTTGCCAATTTCTTTACCGTGATTGTCTAGTCTTGGTCTATTTTCATCTAAAAGATCCTGAGAAGAGTGAGAATTTCTTCTTGGACAGGAAATCAAAACTTACGACGAGATTCAAGGACCAAGCCGGACTGTTTGTTTCATCGAAGTACCCGTATCATGGTCTGCGGAGTCTTCCCTCTTTCTGTTTAATCACTCAAAATGCTCATATCCGTGTATAGAAATGGAAACCGAGCGCTCTCTCCTGAGATTTAAAAACTTTGAGTCGTCATCGCGTCTATATCGCGCCGAGTTTAAATTAAAGCACAAAGATCAATCATTGTCATGGAAAAGGCTTAATGGTTTTTACCTATAGCCCTTCCGTTTACGTCTGGAATCCGGGAAATCATGACAATTAAGTCCTCGCCCTACGAGGTAGCACAATCATTAATCTTTATCCCTTACGTCGTTTCAAACGCATTTGAGCATAAAGTGAATTACGAAAGCACGAAGTCTTTTTCTTAATTGTTTAATGCTTGTGTTTTCGCGTATAAGCGACATCTAATGAACTTTTGCTAAAAGATCAACCACTTCTTAGAAAGCCAACAATATTTCATCTCAAGTGCTGAATTCCCTCCCGCGATAAGGACCAAATCATTCAGCATACTGACGTAAAACTCAAAGCGTCAGCTGAATTTCCTTTTGCTTTAAAAGTCTCCGGTGATTACGTTTCCACCACCACAATTACTTCCATAGTTGCCACCAACACCAAAACCACCTTGATAATTGCCACCACTACATTCATCTTCACCATTAACACAATCGCATTTAATCGCTATAAGATCAATGCATAGTATCAGTCCCATCGATCCAAGAAACAGTCCTATCGATCCAAGTAGACACCATAGCCAGAAATGACCGTCATCATGCGATGAGAACGAATAAAAACACGCATAATTTGATACTCTACAGACAGCATCATCAGGGCAACAACAAGGACGACGTTTGCTTCGGCGGTCCAACCAATGGCCACAGAATTGACCAGACTTTGCTCGAAAAGCTTGAGAACAATCACCAGTAGTGGCGCAGATCTCACAACCAGACAGCGAGCTATTGCGCTGTCCGTAAGCCACTTGAAGCAGCACGATATTAAGAAGAATAGTGCACCAACGACTCATTACTGTCAAAAAGATTTCTTCATGTCCGATCACTTTCGCATGAGAATGCAACCATGTCCCAACCTATCAATTGTAGTCTCCCAAAATCATCTTTATTAACGTTGATTTGTGTGCTTTTAGATGAAACAAGAAATGCTCATAGCGAAATTATTGGAAGGATGGCAAGTACTCCTTTGCTTCTTTCGGTCTTATCAAGTCAGAGGTTGACGTGCACCACAGAATCGCGGAACCAAAAGAGTTTAAAAGCTAGTGAAGTTGGAAAGCAGAAGCGTAATGAAACTTGAACGTCAATCCAAAGGCATATTCAAAGTGTTGACAGCATTAACATTGCAATCAATCACAAGCTACAATAGATTCAAGTTACTTTACACTAGAAATCTTCATTCTTGTATCGTTTTTTGATACTTTCATCGTGTACAACTATCAACTAAGCGAAATAGCAATCTCATCATTCTTTAGTACTACGTCAATGCTGTAGCTTCGTTATTTGAAGTTTAGAACGTCAATTTGTATATGTAAAAAAAAAAACGAGGCACTTTGTCATTCTACAACAAAGCGACAAACCAACACATTCCTGTCGCTATAATTCGATTCGAAAGTTTGTAATCTCCACATTTTAACAACATAATTGTAAACTTTAATTTTCTATCAATATTCTTAACCTGAACAAAATCTTGAAACTTTTACTTTACTTTTTCATCCCTACTTAATTTCTAGGGTCAAAACTTAGATCGAGTCCATTAAAATCGAAGGCACTCGTTCTTCTATTGAAAAAATCGTCACAGGCTTTCAAAACAAATCGCCGCCTGCGTTGTTCAGCCAGTAATCAACTTGAGTTAATTACATGGCTATCGTCACTTTATGGGGGTGATGATCCACACACTTTTTGTCACTTTACGCAGCAGTGACACCCGTGGGTTTTGGCGTTGGAGTTGTGGCAGCAGAGACACTGGAAGTTTTCATGTGACTGCGATTTTTGTCATTCTTATGGTCCACAAAGAATTGGGCAGCATAATCAGACGATCCAGTATTCATGTCTCCAACTGACGTTGATGTGGGAAATCCTTGTGTTTGAAAATTATGGGCCGCAAAACCACGAGGCGATAAAAAGTCCATTTTCATTCTTTGTGGACCATGGGAATGCATTGTGGTCATATGGTTTCGTGGCAAATTCCCCGTTGTGGCATGTTCAAAGACATTACCCAAGTTTTCCAACAGTGGTGTAGCACCACCCCCAAAATGGGTATTTGCATGAAACGTCATTGGGGTATCGGGACCCATAAGTTTCATGTAATCGTTCATCATCGAGTCATCTGTTCCACCTGGTGTTCGATCTGTGAGTCGTGGAGTAGGAAAGAGCCCAAGTGTTAAGAAATTTCCCGTCCCACGGGAAAGACTGGGTGGGCCACTTGTAAGGAAGGTATCAAGACTAGGGGTACGTTGACCACTTGTTGGGGGGTGTACCCCTGCATTGGTCATAGCAAGTACACTTGGCAATTGCGAGTGATCAATTTGGGGGGATGGGAGACCCATTAAAAGGGAAAATTCATGACTTCGTGGCGTGGGGAAACTGTTGCCAAGTGGCGTCCGCAAATTGAATTTTGGCATGGTCGATGGAACATTAATTTTCAAAGGTAATCCAAATGGATTCGTCGATGGCATCGATTGACTTGATGGTACTTGAATCGTTAATGGATGAGGTGGTGCATGAATCTGTTGTTGAATATGTTGATGATGAAATTGTTCTTGTTTCATTTGTTGTTCACGTTGTTGTTGTTGTCGTTTTTTACTACTTAATCGTCCACCTTTTGAAATATTAAGTTCTGGAACTTCTTCTCCATGTGCACGTAATTCCATAGCATGACGAAAACAAATGGAACCCGAATGTTGCGCCGTTTTGTTGCATCCATCCACACGACATTCATGACCATGAGAATGACGATTACATAATCCACCCGCACGTGCATGTTGCATGCAACTATCCACTTTACATCGTCGTCCACCACCATGTCGTACACATTTCTGTCGTGCATGAGCTTGTTTCGAACATCCTTCAACAATACAAAAGCGTTTAACTACAAATCCACCATGTTGTAAACAAAATCCACCACCACGTGCATGAGCTTCACAATTATCAGCTTGACATTGTTTTTTGCCACCATGACGTACACAAAGTTTGCGTGCATACACTTGATTTGTACAATTTTCCACGCAACATTGTCGTCGATTTTTATGAAAGGCACATTTACTTGTTCCATCCACAGCAAGATTATCACAATCATTAAATCGACACTTCATTGGTTTTCCACTTAGACGTGAAGATGACGGCGTATCACTGTCGCTACTATTTCCGCTACTTGGGCTTGGAGTTTCCGTACTCATTGTTGTCTTTGTTGCCAAACGTGGCAATGCAACGACCAAAAGGGGTGTGTGTCGAGTTGCCAGCAACTTGCCAAATGACAACCTGGCGCCCGGAGCGGCTGTCGTCGTCTGGTACACTGGCCGACAAACGAGCCACTTGCAACGCCTTTATACGACGCCACGTTCTTTTTCTACCCTTTTTCCCCTTTTCCACTATGGTACCTTTGGTTCCCACTCTATTGCGATAAAATGACAAGAAAAGTGAGTTGATGGTTATAACTTGAGAGTAAGAATTAAATAGAAATCGAAAAGTTGAGATATATATAGAGAGAATGTATAAGAAAGAAAGAGATTTAGAAATGCAACTCATTTTGTGCTCTTTCCACACTTGTACCAGTATTTTACAGTACAAACCGCATGATCTTGGTGATCGGATAAGGATTGGTACCTTTCATACGGTACGTTGTTTTTTGAAAAATTGAAGTCGATAGATTTCGAATTTTTTGTTTAGATAATCAAGAAAAAGGTTAAATGGAATTTCGTGCTTTCAGATTCTTCTTTTAGTATTCTGGCCACAATCAAACAATCTGGTACGTCAGTCAACCCATCGTACACGATCAAGCACGTGCGTGCAAAGGATGCAGGAGTGGTGGGATATGTTGTGTTTGCCTTTGTTGAATCTCTGGCTTCATCCACCAGATGTTTAAGAACAAGGGATAGAGAGAGACTTTCACATCAAGAGTGTGAGATCGTGTCTAAGAATTCAATACACTCGATGACCACATGGTCGTACGAAGACAAAGCACGTCGTTGTGACCATGTACAAGCACAGCTGCGTACAGTACAGAATCGAGTCGATCGTACTTTTTGGGAATTTCTAAAAACTGATCATGTTCAAATACTCTCTTTTGGATGACTTGGATCATACTGCGATACATGTGGATATCTCGCAGATGATTCCTGAACAATAATGATACATGAGCTATCTTAGCCTGCCTGTCGTAATTGAAAGACATTGTGGTTGCTAAAGCCAGTCCGTCTTTTTTGTCTCGTCTTTCAAGCATCCGGATTTCTTGGACACTACTCTTGGTATTCGCATTAACGTCGAGTTCAAGGGTCGTACACGGCCGCCATATTAGTAATTTACGACAAACACGTGAACAAGATCTTCAAGCCGGAGAATTTGATCACGTTCTGCTTTGGAACTAGTTCTAAAGGTGTGGCTATGGCGGCTACGGACCCTTTTTGTAGCGCATGGATGGTGTCTATTTGTAAAAGGCTATTGGTGGTGCCAACAGGGATCTTGAAACTCTCGATCGTACAAATTTCTTATATAATACTTTGTATTGTATGTCTATGAGTACATTTTTAGGGGACAAGGCGTGCTTGAGATACCAGTTTTATGCACAGGATGAATGGACGATCTAACCTAAATCAGTGTGTTTGTAGCGAACGCAAAAGAACGAGAGCAAAATTGTATACTGATCCTAATTAGTTCATAGAAAAAACCTCACAGTACTGTACTGTGGATCCTAATGTAAAATTGCAATTTAACAATAAGTTGAGATTTTCACCAATAATCACAAATTATCAACAGACACTATTTACATGAACAGACAATTGCCAAAGATTTGAGCGATTCTAATACCGAAGCTAAGTTATAATGGATGTTTTTGAGCTTCATATTGACTGTAGAGATAAGCATCATAAGTTTTTTTTGGCAAAACTCATCCGAGCTACTGAAGAACTCGTTTTCATGTGGAAGGGTACACTCTTTCATTGTTGCTTCTATCGTCTGTAGCTTGTTTAATTGATCACATCACCAAAAAGGTCGAAACGAAAGGATGTATTTTACTTGTCTTTAAGTACCACACTATCGTTGATACGACGTGTTGTGCGTTTGTGAAGATTGTCTACTGCCTTTTTTGTAAAAAAAATGGGTTACCCAATTGTCGACAATTTCTTGTTGTTTTATTGTAGAAACACTTCAATTGTTAAGATACTATCATCAAATTCAGACGCGCTCAGAAACTTCCAGCATTGTGCTACTAAAATGTCATCATGATCTAGAATTTCAGTCTTCCTTGTTAAGTTTCCACCTTATAACCATCTCGGCGTCAACAATGTCCACACTCTAATTCCAGCTATGCGCTACTCTTATTTTCGACAACACGTTCGCCGAAAGAGGCACTTAGGGTAGAAAAGCTCTCGTTGAATTTACCGTTTAGACTGAAGCGAAAAATTGGACGATTTGTTAACTTTGCGAACAAACGCTAAGAAGTCAAAGACATGTCCAAGAGAAGATGAAAAGAAGTCAAAAATCTAGTTAAGAAATAATAGAAACAACTAGATCGTCTCCTTCACCAAATTATGTGCCAAGTATGTTTGATGAGATTTTTGAAATTTTGTAGAGGAATTTATAAACACAAATATCATTTTTCAAAATTCAATTTTAAAATCATTTTGTGATCTTCGAAACGTATGACATTGCAGATTTTGTAGGTCACTTTAGTCTTGTTGAGTGCTCACATTAGTCTGTCCGGCAAGTATTTTCTCAAACGAAGTTCCAGTTTATCTATGATGGTCTCAAAGTTGGCTGTTGCTGTCTGTTTGCTGTCAACAATGTGTGTAACAGAAGCGTGCTCGCAAGAAACAGAAAGGACCGAAACGTAGGAATCGTTTCCATCAAGGCTGTACGACGTCAACATGATGGGCAACACCGAAAGCGGTGGACAACTTACAAATCTCTCGATTCAAACACTAACATACTTCTTTATCAATGCTCGTTCTTATGTCAACGCACTTGATATCGTGTTCAGAGTAGCAAGCATTTTGATTATTGTCAGGATAGAAATATTGTCGTTGCTGCAAATCTAATCCAAAGATTCGACTCAAACACAGAGACCAGAGATTTAGTAAATATTTTTTTTAATTTTATACTAAATATTCTGCTTACCATTTTCAGTAATAAAGTTTTTTTAAAAAAAATCTGTTTTGATGTCTGAATTGAGGATAAATGTTCGCAAATAGAGTCCCATAATTTGTAACCGATGGTACTTCGAAGTATTACATATTTTCAAAATTGTCATGTGAAATTCGTGCAATTGTACAATATTGTAATTGTACAATATACAATATTGCAATTGTACAATATACAATATTGTATATGTAAACGCATGAGGTATAGGTAAACAACTTCATCGGACAGTGCGTACCCAGTTCCATAATTAATCAAGATGCAGGTCGCACTGAGATGTGTATGACAGTGCATAAGTTGAATCTTTAAAAAGCAGCCACTTTGTGGAATTTTTCACTTTGCTCTTTGCTCTATATCGTCTTTTATTTCGATCATCTTTGCGTCAGAATTTTTATACTACCTGAATTGGCTCAGTGATCCCTCGAGATATAACCGATCCTCTCAATCGTAGCCATTAAAGTTTTTTTCGGTGAGGAGGGGCTGGGTGTTCTCGGATGCGGATATCGCAGCGACCCTCCGAATTCTGACACAACACCTCCGAAGATGGAGGCGTCCACTGCGCTACGCCTTATCTCTGCATGAGGGTGCTTTTTTGACGGCAAAAAGTAATAAAAACGCCCGTGGAGTTCACGATGATGTCCAGCCCATCATTATTCAGCCTGACCTAGCTCAGCTTAGGCGCAAGAGTCGCAACGGCCTTTGCTGATCTCATCACATCTAAATCCATATGAAGCTGCTCGCTGATCATTTGGCCGCCTACATGTGCGGCTCTTCCGCTCGCACCGAAGGCAAAAAGAGCATCAGAGAGTAGCATCGCGAGTGATCGCTGACTCAGCAGGTCACAACTGCTCAGGCCGAACACCTGCGCTTAGAGCAGCAGCAATTGAGATCCTCATTTTTAAGAAGAGCTGGACTAATCTTTGGTACCGGTGGCTTCCGAGAGAGCCAAAGAATACCTAAGTTGAGCTCGGGTAAGATATACGCGTCATCTCTCATAGCTCTAAAGGCAATTCTTGTAATGGGGTAACACGTACCCTTGTATGAAAGGACAGGTCACGCAAGATGGTGTGACCGTACAAAGGTGTAAATTACGTAAGTTGGTGTAACTACAAAATGGTGTGGCTACACCGTAACAAGAAGCCACTACGTGGCAGGACTGCCAGTAGTAATGCATAGTAATTAGGTATTACTATATCAGATTTGGTACTATTATATTAGATAGGAAAACCTAACGTTTTAGATTATGGCGGCTCTGCCGCAACCAAAACAATTAAATACATTTTAAATTCTAAACGGAAGAGCGTCTTTACCATGGTTAAGATTTTAAGTTCTCTTAAAGGTAGCGGATTGCGATCCGCTACACTGGTTTTTGTTAGGGAACGTAAGGTCGGTGACCTTGGCTTAGCTTTCTCAGAGCAAAGAGCTACTGTAGCCCCGCTGCACTTGGTAGCAAAAGTAGTCAAGTCGTTACGATTGATTTTTGTAGTCAATCTACGTCTAAGTCGTTGCGACTGATTTTCTATGAGGATGGAGCAATACTCCTATTTGCCTCAGGGTATGCAAGACGGGCTGATTTCTCTGCTTGGCCCTGAGGTTGTGGAAATCAATGATTCGCAGATCTCGAGGCGATCAACGCGTGCCGAGAGGCGCTTTCAAATTATAATAATGCTCTGTTAGAGCACCTATGCAGCGGGGCTGTCGTAGCGTTGCGCTTAGAGAAAGCGAAATTTAGGTCACCGACCTTTTGTTCTGTACTTAGAACAAATACGAGTGAACACATTGTTTCGAAAGGTCTCGAGGCGATCAACGCGCGCAGAGATGCGTTTTCAAATCTTGATAATGCTTTGTTGGAGCACCTACAGCAGAAGCTGTCAGTGTCGATAGCGTCCATGACGCCACCGTCGACGATGGATGACTACTCCCGACCCAGACCGCTCTTTGCGAGCGTTACGATCATCGAGGGTAACGATGGAGAGAATCTCCTGCTCTGAGTAAGAGAGGTCGAGATGACTATAGCATCCGCCATGCTCCAGAACGAGCAACAGCGCGTGGCGCTAGCTATCTTTAAGCTTCGGGGCCGAGCGCGAAAATGGGCACTAAAGTGCGGTGCTTCAGTTGAAGCTGCGCTCCCTCCAAAAAAAGCTAAAGCGTCAGCTTTTGCTAGCGTTCTCGCCGCCTTACCAGGCATATCACGTGCAATCGCGCTTCCTTGCCACCCGACAGGGCAATAAGGATTTTGTGAATCTTGTCCAAGAGTTGAGAACTCTTATTGCCGGGATGGCCGTCAATCCTCTCCCCGATGCGGTCGCAGTGACCGTCTTTATGGAGGGCATCCGCATTGGCGCGGCCAGAATGAGAGTTTTCTGTTTGCATCCGTCTTCTTTGAAGAAGCGATGGATGTGGCATTGAATGCCGAATTCAACTTGAAGTCGGCACGACTTGGTTGAAATGCACACCCTCAGAGCTCATCGAGCAAGCCTGAGCCAACCGATCTCAGCTATGCTGAGAAAGAGAAGGGAGAGCTCCGAGCTGTCGAACAGCGTGTAAACATCCGACGGTATTTTGTATTGGAGACACCCGTCATTACATACTAAAACCCTTTATAAAATGGTTTTGTCTAATACCCCCTTTGGACTTATTGTCCCCTGCGCAAGGCGCGTCAAGGCTCGTCAAACCGACGTCCCGCTTCTAGCCAGTCTGATTTGTCGCGGGGAAACGACAAAGTGCCAGTAGGCGCAGGGCGCTCTACTGGGGGAGAACTGATTTCTGTTGAGCCTCAGGTAGATAGTGCAGCTGGGCTGCCGTAGCTTTTTGCTGAGAAGCTAATATAAGGTCACCGATCTTACGCTTTCCACAAGAACCAGTACGGGTGTAGCGGATCGCGATCCGTTACCTTCGAAAGAACTTAAAAACCTTACCCAGGTAGAGACGCACTTCCGTTTACAATTTAAACCGTATTTAATTGTTTTAATTGCGACAGAGCCGTCGATATCTAACACCTTAGTTTTTTTCCTGATTAGTTTAATTATGCACGATTAATGTAATAAAATGCATTACTGCTGGCAATCCTGCCACTTGTTGGCTTTTTTTACGATGTAGCCAAACCATTGCATGGTTACACCAGCTTGTGTATTCTACACGTATCTACCATTATACCATCGTGTGTGACCTGCACTTTCTTACAAGGACACGTGTAACACCATTACATTGTCTCCCATCAAAATTTCGAATACCCACAATTCGCATTTAAAAGTCGCCTCGGACGAGGCTCGCTTATCTGAGACACCGTTACGATTTTAAATCATTCTTGAACGTTCTCCGCTCAGTGAGCCCTGTGTCTATTACACTATACACAGGGCTCATTGAGCGGAGAATGTTCTGCAAGGGGTGCATCTCCGGGCAGTACGTCCGCGGCATCACGGAAAGCACATTTCAAGCCCTCGGCAACCGAGCGCCACCCACCGCCCCCGCCCCGGGCGAAGGATTTTTCGTCGAGGATTTAGAGGAAGTCGATTGTGAATCGGATACTCTGTTCCAGCATGGGAAGACGAGGAGGATGAGGGGTGCGACGTGAGCCCAGCTCGAATCCTGCGGACACCGTGTCCGTTCCCCGACCCCTCGACTCCCGGGGGAAGTGATTATGTTACCGATCGCCTCGACGAGGCACACGAGATGCAGATGAAGACTGTTCACAGGGCGGCTTTAATGCGCTCGTATCTACGTTTGGTCATGGACTATCGTGTGAATATGGCTTCCGCTCAGCGGATCCCGCTACTAAAGTGAAAAAAACGATCAATTGATCGTTGGGCGTCTGCGTATTCGGGCCCCCGGCCAATATACAAGCTGAGCTTGATCAGCGAAAAGTTCTCCGAGCTCGCTTTTTTGTACCACCAAAATTCCGAATGGACCGGTACCGCGCTCGACTTCGAGCTCAAAGAGGAGGCGCTCCTGTATCCGCAATGCGGGCTATTCCTGTGGTGCTCGCCCCTGGCAAAACAGCTGCAGATGAAGAGGCATCCAGAACTTTCGTCGATGTCTATTAATGCACAAGGAAGTGGACATGCGCGTACAGCGCCATATGAGATTTGAGTTTACCAAACTCAAGGCGCAACGCCGAATTCCGACGTTATGTCGCCCTGTGACACATGGAATAATCCATCACGCACTCATGAGCTCTGTGCTTTCTTACACAAGTGAGTCTACAACCAGGGCATAGCTTGAGCTCCACTCACAGCCCTCCGCCTTCCCGGGCTACTGTTAAGAAGCGCGGGGCGGTGCACGACGACGCGAAGCGTCATGATTCTTCTGATGATAAGCGCTGGGCAGTCTTGCAGAAGTGGAACTACAAACTCCCACAAGTTCTTGGAGTTTGGGTATCCCTGCCACTTCACAAGGTGTTGGGTTTCACCCTGTTGAGGACTTCGACCCACAAGGCGTCCCACGTGGTAGTGGACACCACCATTCTCATTGAGAAAAGTCGGCAGCGGGCGATGATGACTTTGTCGATAGCCGTCCAGTGACACGCGATGCTCATCGAGCGTTGGAGGACAAAGTCCGTCGTCATCGGCACTCCGCCGATCATCTTTCCGAGGTCGCCTACCGCTGTGCGGGAGTCTTCAAGAGCCTAGAGCACTTGGTGTATCGACTGCCTCACGTTGAGGACCATCGTGTTTTGTTGAAGTGGCTTCTAGCCGTCGAAGAGACGAATACGTCACTTCGTGCGACAATGAAGCGCCTAGTGCCGTTGGGAACGTAAATTGTTGCGCTCCTTGCTCAGAATTAGTTGCTGGTTCAGCTTCTGGGTGGCTGAGCGCTTGGGGATCTAGTGCAAGTGAACGCGGAAGCATTGGCGCCGGGGTGGGTTCCTGTACGGCTTAAATGTGCTTGCTCATCATTTTCAAAAGGTTCAGCGTACCCGCAAGGTTTCGCATGGCCACGACCTTAACAGGTCCAGTAAACCGTGGACGCAGCTTCGTCTTAAAGAATGCAGAAACTGCATGCGTAAGAAGATTTTAAGCATTTAATAAAACCAGGCCATCCTCTGCGAGAAGTGAGGCGACTGAGTCGCAGTGCGCAATGTCGAATGATCTTGTGTATATCACAAACGGCTTTGAGCCAAGCAGGTGCACCCTGAACTTGTCAAGTGCATACTTCGTCGCAGGTAATTTCCTGTCGTGGAATGGTTAGCTCTCTCCGCAGCCTTTAACCGGTGAGATTCGAACACGATCACCCGATCTCGCCCCTCAAAGACTGCTTGCAGCAGTGCATAGCCGATGGCGAAGTCCAAAGCGTCACAGACGACACCAAAAGATTGGGGTCCAACAACACCAGAATTAGTGCATGAAGGCGGCTTTCTTTGAGCCTGTCAAAAGCCTCCCGATGCTTGGTGTTCCAAAACCATATCTTATCCTTCTCAAATAGATTCGACAAATGGACGTACCTTTCCGCATAATTTGCGCTATACTTATGCAAGAAATTGACGAGGTCAAGCCACTTGCGCGAGTCCTTTTGGTTCTTTTTGAACCAGCCAGTCTACAATGGCCTTGACCTCAGCAGGATCCGCTCGAAGGCCTCGCTTGCCAACAAAGCACTCTAAGAAAAGGATTTATTTTGCGCCGAAGATGCACTTATCAGCATTAGCATACAGCTTATTCGTGCGCATGCACTCGAGCACCGCTCTTGATGTGGTTTTCCGCTTCTGTTTTCCTGTTCCTCGCACGACTGTGGACGAAGATATCGTCGAAGTATGTTTGTGCATACGCCCAGTGGGGCCTGAACAACTGCGTCGCAAGACGATTAAATGTTGCTGGTACATTTGACAGCCCTTCGGATAACTCCAGAGCATCCCGCTCGGAGTACTCACCGCGGTCAGCGGAATATCACTCGCTCTCATGAGCAATTGGTAATAACCATCGACCAAGTCGAGTGCGATGTACTTTGTACAGCCAACCATGTTGTTCTGGGGAACATCGTTCCTAGAAATCGGTGTCTGAGCCAGAATGGTGGCAGCGTTTACCTTATTGTAAGCTTGGACGATACACCACTTGCCGTTCGGCTTCCGGACACAAAACATGGCTGTCGAATGGGGAGACTTGCTCTCGCGCACCATTTCTGCCTTGTGCTTTGAGCGAAAAAGGTGTCAATGTCGTCACACTGCTCCTTGGTCAGGGGCCATTGGCGTGTTACGCAGTATGTGGTAGCCGGAACTAGGTCAGTCTCATCACGAACGCCTCGATCTGAATGGAAATCAATGGCGGGTCTTTGGAGACGACGTCTTGGAATTTCTCTACCAAAGGATGATACGATCCGAGGGATCCTCCAGGACCGATGATCTATTTCGTACGCTCAGCACCGTCTTAGTGTCTCCAGGACAGCTTCATCCAGAAGCGACGACGAGTTGATCTCCTGGTTCGGTCTCAGAATTATCGTCTCGGCTAAACTGTCTACCTTCAAGGCACCACCAAACTCTTCGAAGGACATCACGTCCAGCTCAAAAAGAGCATCCACCGCGGAATAGCCTCGAGGGTGATGTCACCGTCTTCCTTTCTTGTCTTACCGTTGACAAGGGTATGAAGCTGTGCGCTATCGACTACGGTAGACACACCCTGGGTCAGAGTCGACGCCCTGCGTCCTGTAGATAACATACGGCATCGCCGACTCCTCTCTCTGCAGAGGTATTACGTCTCATCGAGACCAGTGAGAACACGTACTCGGCGTCGTCTAGTGTCCCCACTGCTCCAATGAAGCCTTGATGTTATTAACAACTCCCGACGAAGAGTTGCTATTTCCGCAGTCTTCGTTCAGTGGATAACGGGCCACTCTACGCGCATCATAAAGGCCTTGCCCAGGATGCCTTGGACCTCGTCCGACTATGGCACTTTTAGTATGCGACATTTGCTTCAAAACATGAGCAGTGCTGAGTGGATTACGTGCCAATCCAAGCGCACCACAAAGGCCTCGCATTTGATGCCTCGGACCTCATCTGACCATGCCACTGTTGGCATGCAGCAACTGCTTTGTTCCTTTAACAGTGCTCAGTGGGTGACGTGGAATGGAACACCATGAGCCATGGCTTGATTGGAGGCCGAAGACCTTGGGCGCTACGCGCACGTCTTCTGGTGGAGTTTTATCGAGTAATTTATCACATTTGATAGGAGGCAGAAGCGCTATTGGCGCGGACACCGGACCGGGACGGTCAATGTGCTGGATATCAAAGTATTCGAGTTGTCGAATACCAACGGTGTTTTGGACAGGAGTCCCGAGGGTGGCTCGCGGGCTGGACGTGAAGTGGCATGTGACCCACAGAGCACTGCTAAAGAAACAAAGCAGTTGCTGCATGCCAACAGTGGCATGGTCAGATGTGGTCCGACGCATTAAAGACGAGGCCTTTGTGATGCGCTTGGAGTGGCACGTAATCCACTAAGCACTGCTCACGTTATGACGCAAATGTTCCATGCCAAAAGTGCCATGGTCGGACGAGGTCCAAGGCATCCTGAACACGGCCTTTATGATGCGCGTGGAGTGGCTTGTTATCCACTGGATGAAGACTGCGGAAATAAAAACTCTTCGCCGGAAGCTGTAAATAACATCAAGGCTTCATTGGAGCAGGGACTGGGGACACTGGACGACGTCGAGTACGTGTCTTACTGGTCTCGATGAGACGTAATACCTCTCTAGAAAGAGGAGACGGCGATGCCGTATGTTATCTGCCAGACGCAAGGCGTCGACCCTGACCCAGGGGTGTCTACTATAGACGATAGCGCACAGCAATCTACCCTTGTCAACGGTAAGATGAGAAAGGAAGACGGTGACGTCACCCTCGAGGCTATTCCCGCGGTGGATGCTCTTTTTGAGCTGGACGTGATGTCCTTCGAAGAGTTTGGTGGTGC
>NW_020187244.1:2211247-2253059 GCF_900000015.1 Plasmopara halstedii
TCTCCAAGAGTAATTATTGCCTTAACCCAAGGCTAATTTACTCTTCCGTTTAAATCCAAAACTGAATTTATTTTTTTATTTGCGGCAAAGCCGCCTAATTTAAATGTATGGATGTTCCTATATGTATAGTAAAATCTAAATACATGCATAACTACTGCCCAGCCACATACGTATTCTTATTTGGGTATGGTCACACCATGCCCATCTGGTGTGGCACACACCCCTGTTACCAGGGTATGTGTAACGCCGTTCCATTGGTTGAGAAACGACGTAATGATGTTTGCCCGTCAGTCTGACAGTATTTTGTGAGCTTTAAATTTACCGGCATTGTTGTCTTTTTGTCATTTTGAGCTAAATACATCTTCCTGCTGCCAACAATTCTATTAAAGGTGACTATACAGCCAGGCCGGTACTCGTAAATATTTATATGGCATCATGGCTTTCTTGTATCAGACGGAACGTATTGATAGCGTGTTTGGCGATATTGGAGCACACATCCTATCATTGCAGATTGCGCTGAAGTTTGTAATTTTCCTTTTGTGATTTGAACAGTATATTATACTTAGTTTGGTAAATCCTCATATTTATTTGAGACCCTAATGAAGCCGTTCTTGAGTTAGTGGGAAAAGGGACTAGAATTCACAACGAATGCACGTTTTTTGCGTCTGTTTTTAATATTTGCAAGATGCTATTGCATATTAAGGCTCTCGCTCGAGCACGGGGCGCGTGACACTCAACATATTCGAAATGAAGCCATCGAGTTCGAATCGAAGGGTAACAGGGCTGACCCTGCAGTAATTCATGCTAAAGTAGCACCTTGGCTACATTGGTCCCGTTGTCGTGGCAAAACAAGGACTGAAGTAAACAGTCAGCAATATAAGAGGACGCGGTCACATTCTAAGCTCAACGGAAGCTTACAAAAGCCGTACCACGACAACGCTGTCACGAGCCACTCAGACGCAAAATTAATGTTGCTTTAGTACAGCAATCCAGTTTGAGCCGCTCGGAGCACTACAGGTTGACGGATAATTTTGCACCGCCCGGTGAGCGCGTCTGAAACATAACCCACGTCCGTATCTGACGCACGTCAAGATTCAAATAGAAAGGGACGCGAGACTCATGTCGCCATTAGCTGGTTCTGCTTATGAGATAGTTGAATCTAACTGCTACGTGGAAAGATAATGAACCTGCTTACTTACCAGGATAATGACCAGTATGTTGTGAAATGGAAAAGTTACCATCACTCCGAGAACTAATGGCTTTTGAGATATAATCGCAAAACTATTGACAGCACAAACAGGCGGTAAAGTCGAGCGCCCACCACAACGCTGATGTCGCGCGATTTCGCTGCTCCAAAGTGATGTAAAATGAGCTCGGTGCTATTAAACACGGAACGATTTCGCCGACAGTGAATACTGAATCGCTTAACATATAGCCAAAATGTCCCCTATGTTGTTGACAAAAGCAACCTCTTCAAAGGTTGCTGCAACTCTTGAGCTTGCAGACGGATAATCTACTCTTCTTTTAAAGCACCAACGACAGCTGAAGCTATATGAGCCATCATTAGTAACGAGCTGGACCATGTCGAAAGCTTTGCAATAGGAAATCGTAGCCCTCATTATTATAGGCACTGTGTGCATAAGACCCATTTCGTGTAGAGGGGTCAAAGCGTACAGCCATCTAATTCTCCGACAAATTATCCTAGATAGGAACCAGCAATGTTATCTGGACTTTGGTAAAGGCGACGGTGTCGCGTCGTACTCGAGTAGTCAAGGTGTGACCATTCTCATCGGAAAGCGCCAGCCTTGTTCTCTTCTTTGTTATGCCCTAAAAGCTTACAAATGTCATGCCGATAAATGAACGAGCTCATAATGTGCGATTTCTGGGTGGCAATCAACATTTTTATTCCCAACTGATGCTTTTTCGAGCATCGCTGTAAGACATTAATGGCAATCACTTTCTACAAACAAATATGCACGTTTCTAGGCAAATCTCGCTTGTTTTGTCAGTTTCGTGGAAATTTTAAGATTTAACAGCGCATAAATCCAAGATTAATGGCTCTCGAAATCGCCATAATTTTGTGCTATAACATTTGGTCAAACACTCACAGCAAGTCAATGCATACGCCGCTATGAACAAGCGTTAAGATCGACATTTAAAAAATCTTCAATTTGAATTGTCGTTCTGGTAATTTTTGGTGTACATATTTAGAATACATAAACATGTCCAGATATCATAGTTATAAAGTATACATAATCATAAACACGACAATATATGCAGAATAACCCAACAGAATCGCTCAACTCATATGGTGAGGGTTGTGTTGCTGGCATTGTCAAAGCGTAGGCTAAGCTGCTTCTTTTTAAGAAATTCAATGACGTTTAGCAATTGCAGATCTCGTGCATCAGCTGTACCGGTACGCTCCAGGTATCGAATAACGTCACGAAATGCTTTAAGCTGCTCCTTTGCAGTAATCTGCTGACTGCCAGGTAGAGATTCATCGTCGGCGGACAAATGGGCACTGCCAATCCGAGACCGATCAACAATTGGGGCATTTGGCACGCGAAACTCTTCGTCGTTTTCTTTTGGGTCTTCAATCATATCCTCATTTAACCGTTTGTGAATGTCATTCTCCCAGCGCGAGTTTACTAAAATTTTTGTATTGACGACTCCACTGAGTTGCAAGCAATAGAGCAGTCCCCAAAGTTCTTCCTCCACATTCTTGTCATCGCCTCCATCCATACTTGAATCCAAAGTAATTGGTGCTACAATACCAAGCGGTTTCCAGGCATTTACAATCATTTCCCGAGATGTTTGTTGCCATGCATCCACAATCCACCCCATAGCTTGCACTTGTGTCACATGGTAGATATCTGACAGCCCATCTTCAAGATGGTCAATAGCAAGTGTGAGATGTTTGAGACGATACTTGCCTTTAAACGCAGTGAGAATTCCACCACGCATGGGTTGAACCTTCATTCCAAGATGTGGAGCAAACATGACTACACGTACATTCGAAAGAGCGACGCATCCCAATACATGGGACGGAGCATTGTCCATGAGTAATACAACGTTTCGGTGTGCACTGGCCATCCGCGCGTTGAAATCACGTAACCATTGCTGGAAAATAAAGACAGTCATTCGTGCTTTACTACTGCATACATAGTGATAGCCGAGCTGTGAGATGGAAGCCATTTTGATATTCTTGGGAGGGACTACATTGCCAATAATGTAAGGCTCCATAAGATCCGACGCATCTGCATTCACTGCCAGCAATACCGTCAATCTTGCTTCATCTGCCAGCATCGACTGTGCTTCATCTCCTTGCACGAGTTTATTAGGTGACGCTCGAAAAAATAAACCCGTTTCGTCCACTGTGTAGACGTCACTGGGCACATATTCGCGCAGCATCTCTTGAATTTGTTCGAGTGTCAAGTCCATCGAGACTGGTGGTAGCATGTAGTTAGGATCAACCGAGACACCATTGGGTAACATGCCGTTGTTTGCATCCAAGATGCCTCCGTAAGCTCCACCGTCTTTGACTATCCCTACGCTCATACTAGGCTTGTCATTCTGAACATTATTAATACGCTTCATAAGTCCATGACGTGCTTTAAATGAGGCCAACCATCCATTCGAGAAGCCAAGTTTGCCTTCAAGTCCCATTTGTTTGACAAGTTCCCGACCTTTAGTCTTAATCATATCTCCCGTAATATTTCCTTTGTTCTGACGCTCCATGACCCAATTAGCTAAGACTTGGTCAAAGTGAGCATGACGTGTAGGTCGAATAGTCTTGCGCTGGGAGCCTAAGACTCCCAAGATATTGTCTTTAAACATGTGCTCGTGTTTGAGAATGTTACTCATCGTAGGCTGTGTAGGTGCACGTTGTAAATTAAACTCGAGCTTGGCCCATCGACACAAATCTTTCTGTGTAATTTTAGGTGTACTACGATGTTTTTCACAAATGCGTCGCTTTTGTTCTACAGTCAAATTGCCGCTGCCATCGGCACGACGGCGACGTGGTTTGGCTTTGGATAATGAAGGAGACGTGGGGATGCCCATGGACACCGAAACATTCGTTATATCAGCCACTTGAACGGGTTGGACTTGAGCTTTAATTTGGTCTTGATGCTCCTGTACTTGTTGTGCCAAAACCATGTTCGTAGGAGTTGCATGGTGCCCCAAGCTTACCGAGAGCAAGCTCACATCGGGAACATAAGTATTAGGACTCGAAGGCATCGTGCTGATAAGTTCTCAAGAGGGGGAATGAAGGGAAACTGTCTCGTGGCAATTCCTTTGACATTTGATTCAAAACAGATCTCCCACGCACCACAAACTTTTAACACATAGCATATTTTATCCCACAGTTTTAATTGGATGTGGTGTGGTGTACATGATCGCATAAACTCGGATATTTTGCGCACACAAAGTTTGACAGTTTACGGGATTTTTAAAAACGTTCTATTTTGGGAATAGATAATTCCGTACTGCGCCACGCTCGGATGCATGAGCGTTAAGGCGACATCGTTTACTTACGCTTGCGCAATTGCTCACTATCAAATCATTCTTGTAGAATTACATATGAGTTCTAGAAGTATCAGTTCACAACAAAAAGTATGTATTATGGTGGGAGTAGCGTAATTTATAACATCCATTGTTTTTCTAATTTTCAGATATCAATTTCTTAACGGTGCAAATTAAGTAAGATTCTATTTCTTAAAGTTATACGTTTAGAAATGTGCTAAATGTTCTTGTTCTGCTATCTCGAAGAGATTCGGCCGTTGATACTTCTACAAGTCGAGGAAAGAATTGAAGGCAAAACGGTAAAAGGACGTACATCAGGCCAGAAACAGCACTGTTAAGCTGACGAAGAACCTAACGAGACGACGGCTATCATGAGTTTTTGTTTTTATTAGAATTACAAGGTAACGATTATTCAGATCGTAAGCGCCAGGCAAACCACATAAAAGCGACAGTAACAACCCATAATACCAAACTAAATAAGACATTAATGTCTATGCACTGCACCATCGTGGAAGCGAGTGGAGTATGCGGTAATAGCGAAAAGTCTTAACACTTTCGATAAACCGCGTCGCTTAGAATGCTAGGAGACTTGTCGCCAACAAGTGCGGCGCAGGACTTTTCAATTTGATTTGCAAGCTCTTAAACAGCATCAGCACAACTTTGTATGAGAAAGCGAAACAGTACTACAAGAGCAACCACGACATGGGCAAAAGACTGACACTTTTATGAAGTGTTGCGATGAGGAACGCGTCTGTAGTTCACAGTTCAAAAAACTGGCACGTTGTGACCGATTTCGACAATTAGATTGACCATGGATGAGCACAATAAAAATTGCAATTCAAACTGGTTCAGTTTCGGAATGCTCAATCAATTTTTTTAACTACCAAGTATGTAAATGGTGCTTTCTCCGTTTACATACTGAGTTAGGCCCATTACGTCTATGTCTTTCATACGTTTGACAAAATGGGGGGGGTCTAACTTCAGCTTAGATTCACTCAACTCTTATGTGATGAACTATCACATCACTTTTTCAGTGTCTTAAGAAAAACCGACATCTTTTCCGGAGACAATGAAGAAACGATTGAAAAACTCTGTCGCGAGTACAGGCCTTTTTCATTAAATTGTGCTTTTTTTAAAAAATAGCAATTAGGGGCGTGCGCTCAATATGAATACGGCAAGTGCGAAGCTCACTGATTCACTTAACGGATATGTACTGGAGCGGCACAAGAATAATATAAAGGCAGGTTCATAAGATTTCCAGTATGCTGGATTGCACCTTGTCCGGTGTTCCTGGCCAAGCTTATGGTGACCATTAACCGCTAGTGATATCAGTCGCATTGTGGTGAGTACTCCGAGCTGGGTGATTTGGAAATGTCTAGTGCTGTCGCACAGACTGTCGTGGGCGCCACCGATCTTGGTGACGCATCTTTATGAATCACGCACAAACCTAAATGATCAAAATATATTTGTCCAAAGTCGTAGATTTCGAAGGATCAAATGCAGTTACTTAGATACGACACTTGCAAGCATTACTCAAGTGTTTGAGAAAAAATACTGCTTGTCAATACACACAAGTGTGTCTTTGGCATCAACAAAATCCTATCTTGGGATGCTTCATTTGGAAGCATGGCCTGCAGGCAAATCATGTATAAATCAAGCCAATAAAGATGCACTAGCCTCAGTCCAAGACTACATAAGACTTTGGCTTGACGTTGCTAATTACTTGCACATATAGAGTGCATGCAGCGGGGCTGCCGTAGCTAAGCGTTTGAGGAAGCGTACTTTAGGTCACCGACTATTCGATCTTTACAAGAACTAAGTATGAGTTAGCGGATCGCAATCCGCTTACTCCAAGAGTAATGTTTGCCTTCCCAAGGCTAATTGACTCTTCGGTTTAAATTCAACAACTAATTCAATTTTTTATTCTAATTTTTGAAATTAAAATTTTCCTAAATATATTAAATATATATGACGTAATATAAATACATGGCTACCTAGCCACATACCGTATTCTTGTTTGGGTGTGGTCACACCATGCGCATCTCGTGTGACACACACCCCTGTTACCGGGGTTCGTGTAACCCCGTTACAGTGCAGATAATATCGACAAGGCACAAGCCCTCGCCAATCTCCTTAATAAAATATCAAATAGTGCTAGGGTTCAGTAAAAAATGGGACGTTAAGACCGTAAGGAAACGTCATAAGTGCCTCAATTTTTATCAGTAAAGATCATCAATCATCGTCCTGGGGTGTTGTTAAATCCAACGAGATGTCGATGAGCGTGATCGCGTCATCGCCGATAAGTCGCGCTAACTTAAAGTGGCAGAAACGTAAGTCGGTCGTGACAAGAAGAAGCTTGATCTGGTCAGGATACAACTACTTGGCTCGATGCCGTTTTTGATATGAGTACGAATCGTACATCAATACACACCTCCGTCTTTGCTGATTATACCCCCGAGATGAGGCGGAAGCCAAATCGTTCAACGCGGCGGTGGGTGCGTTTTTTCGTCTCCACGATTATTAAATGTCGCTGTCACAATGGCTTCGTCATCATTTGATAAAGGACGAATATTGCGTCAATACTACATTTACCGTATTATGTGTTGCACAAAAATCAGAATCGGGAATATACGAGCTCAGATACCGCTTTATCGAAGTATTTGGCTGCACGCTCGCACAATTATACCATGTCTTAAGGCTTGCAGCACTACAGAACTTCCCAACTTTGCTCATAATGTGCGGTGGTATCTTTTGATGAGGACCTCGAGTACAGAATACTAAACGAAGAGTATGACACCCTTTGCGTGGTAGCCTCAATAGATAAGACTAATGCGGTTCGTGAGCGCTATGTACTGGTGACTCAACATGTCTATATAAGTAATTATCTGTGTCGGCGCGTTTAAAATAGTCAGCAGGTTAACCATTAGGTGCGTGCTTCGGCGGCCAGCCTGTCGGCTTCGGCAGAGGTGTTGTCAGCCCCTATTTATGTTTTTTAGTCTTTTAAAAGCCGCACCCGGCAATTCCGGCATGTTAAATCGTCTGGGCAAGATGGCTCGCCTCGCTGCTGTCAGCAAACTGTAAGAGCTGATGCTTTTGCAAGCTTTTCCTTGACAGAGTATTCCTCAACATCGCTTGTCGGTGGTCATTGTTTTGGATCGAAATCTGCGCTTCACATCGAAGTTTTGACGAACTCGGTTGAAGGTGCTGGCATTCAGATCAGACATGTCAAACGCTAATTACTCGCAGAACGATCGACCAGAACGAGATGAAGAGTATGCTCCTATGCACTTGTGTTGAGAGGCCGTAGTGGCACTAACTCACCGAGTTTGCCTTTAAAACAAACTTTATGCCTATAAAAACTTTACTCCATTTTCTCGAATTTGCTTGGCTCGCACTTTCACGAATTGACTCTGGACGTGATACTGAGACGCTGTCGCAAAATCAGTGAATTTATCTCAATAAGCCTGGGTACTATACTTTGAGGGCGTGACGCTAGGCTAACAGCGTTTGATAGCAACAAGCCGCTACCAAAGGCAAAAGAACTACACACAAATTTGCTGTGAAGGAAAGGTATTATTCAAATCTGCTGACCCACCTTCCCATGCTACCTCTGCAGTCTGTGGTACGTAAAAGCGACAACGCTCCATCCATTGCGGTCTAAGCAAAGAAGTGGTTTGACTCACAATCATAACTTCTCGAAGAGAATACGAACACCAATCTTCGATGGGGCTTACTAATGCCTGTTTGTGACCCAGGCTTTATGGTCCAGTCGAATGAGAGCCTTGTTGAAATAAAGCAGCGCTTATATATGACCTGTAACTGAACAGCTGAACAACTTTTTGCTATTCAGCAGCAATACAGTCCATAGTGCTAAGGGTGCCTCACACCATCAGGTGCGATGGCGAAGCGCAGAGTGCATATCCAATACGTGGCCTGTATCAGTTTTGGCCGAATCTTGCAACCGTTGAAGAGAGTCGACATGCCAACAAAAAAGAGATAGCCCACGAGAGCCAGTCGCAAGAGAAAAGACCCTCGTTGGCGATGCTTGATGAGCCAGGGGTGATATACTTCCATGTTAAGCTGCGGACCGGTGGGTGCACGAGGAATTGGTACAGTATCTGGCGGGACTGATGGGATTCCACGATCACACTTTGACATAATTCTTCTGGCACTATGCACTTTTGACCTGAAACACTCTCGGTATATGCCTTTATTAAAGGATGAATAGTGTCACCTGTCAAGCGCGGGATTTCAAAAGCGAGGAGGCTCGTGGAGCTCTGTGACGAGTGAAAATGTGTATATCGTCTAACAAGTGATATATAATTGCGATGCTCTTCAGCATATTCAACAGTTGCGATGGAGAGTAATGTTTTTCTAAACGTTCATTTTTAATGCACAGGTGGTATCACTAAGTTTTTTACATTTGATCATTGACGATGCGCGAGAAGCAACATTTTGGGGATCGTTTTGCTTTTAGTGAGAGAGGGGCACGCACGCATGAGGATGAGCGATCAAGAGCTCCGCCCCGATCCGGCGATTATCTTAAACGCTCTGAAATCATAACAATGACGTACAAGTAGCAATAGTAACCGGCATACTTGTTTGATACAAGCGATAAACAGTTGTTCAGCATCCATTGCTGTTGCAAAGGACAACTATTTCTTCTTTATGGGTTACATGCGACACACAGCAATACGATCGATGTCAGAGGAGCCGAAACAATAATACTTTAATGAGAATTGGTGCACAATTACTCGAGTACAGTCTATAGACAAAAAGATTTTTTGCAAGATAAAAAGGTGCTCTTTACACACAGTAAGCGGAGCTCTTTAATTCCAGCATTCGTCAAAATTTGTGATTCTTGACTTGGCTAACTGTAATACGTATATTTTGAAATGTAATTTGTACCATATGAATGTCACCTGGATGTACCGATGACATGTAAAAAGGTAAATGGTCATCAGATTGGTTGCTGTTTCCTTAGTGCGTTAGACAACTGGCTCAAATCTGGAGCGGTTAGCATAAATTCAACCGTTTGATCGAAATGTAGCATTGTGCGAGCCGGAACCAATGTTGGCACAATGCAATTTCTTCCAATTATAGTGATTGACAAAGTAGGAAATATAAGTACGTGCGAGAAAATGGCGGAACAACTTTTTTCCTGACTAGCCAAATGCCTCGTCTTCTAACTTGCAATACGCATTAATGGATAAGTGACATTTCTACTGACCCATTTTACTGTCTAGCAGGCTCACAATCAAGAAAACGAGCATGGATTGATCGATGGAATAGAAGACCCGATTAGACTTGTCAGACGTTGTGAATTGACTCAAGAGGTGTACATAAAGTACGAGGCTTTGTCGTCCGTGATATTACAGTCACTCTTTAAAAATTGAGCGGCTTCATAAGCGTTTTAGCTCCAGCGACATGCTTGAAATTTGTTACGGTTAGTTAGATCTCGTCAGATGAGGAATCTGGCAGGAGTGGCATATCTGTTGAATGATAGCTCAGGTGAGCTAAATGATGATATTTACATAAGATTATGCTGGATAGTAACATATTAACCGTATTTACTTTAACTCGCACCAAAGCCACCACAGCACTGTAGCGTTGGCCTTAGCGCCGTAAGAGAAAATGGGAGATACGCGACACCCTAACTTGCGACATGATACCATAAATTTTAATGCTATGCCATTTGTCTCTTCACTACAATCACCTTACAAATTCTATTTACTCTAACTGTCATCTGCCTTTGGCAGTTATTAGATCGTACTTTGCTTTCGGGCTTGTAACGACTGCATAGTGATATCTCGGCGCTTGCGTCGTAACAGAACCACCGCCGTGACGATTCACATTTAGTGGAAAAAGATGATTTCATTTGTGCCCTGAGAAGAGTATTCCCTGCAAACGCCTTAAACTTTTATCCTTCATGTTGAAAGCCAGCTTTCTATTGCAGCATCAGAATGCTCACGCTATAGTAGCGAAGTGTTAATGTGTTGTGCCTTTATCGTTCATCCAAAAAGCACAATGAGATAGATGTTGGCCTTATATGTTTCGTCTTGAGGACTCGGCTTTCTGCTTCTTTTGCCTTCCGAGCTCTGCCGCTTGAGCTTATCGATAACATTGAGATCAATTACGGACAAAAACATACCCAACTGAGGTTACTAAAGCTTTACGGCCACATCAAACGCAATTCGGCTTCCTGGCAGAGGTGGGCCCGTAACTTGTCAATGCTTTACCAGGAACAAAGAGCAGAACACCTATTCTTCAGTTTCAGTAGACCCATGACTTGTAGTGCTCCATCCACACTATGCCAATTTTAAATTTTCTGGCTGGACCGAGGACCTAGCAACATTTAACGCTGTCGAGTCTCAGCCTTCTCTTGAAAAACACCCAGCATTTTTACCGGTGTCCCGGCCTCAAGACCCGAGGATATCGTATCCGTATTTGGCATCTTCGTTGCCTCCGCAAATTATCTTTTGTTTTTGACAGCCGCGCGTCGTACGCAAGTGCACGACGCTTTTGAATCTATAAAATCTTTTCAAACTTGACAAAGTCCGGGACATTGGTACCAGCAGCAAACAAGTCTGAGCTGTAAGTGCCACCTCTCCGAGAGATCGCTGCTTCTTTTATAGCTGCGTTCCATTAATCAGGACAATAAACAAGTACAATCTTCCCTAGTAAGCCACCCTGTGCATACTGGAACGTGACGTGTCCCCGTGATGAATTGCCGTCTGAGCCTGAAAGCTCGACCCTTTGTACCTCTCAGCCAAGTGGCGTGCAAGACGCAAATATTCTGTTTGCTTTAGAGATCATATGCGAGGAACCTCAAGCTATTCAGCAGCTAACGAGGACCGCTCCGCTATCAGGCAGCTACGAATTCTACCCACCCTTCCACAGCAAGAATAAGGTAACCTCTGGCGCGCTTGTAAAGCTAAATTTGCAACAATTCATCCTAGCATTCACATAAAAAATGGGCTCCTCACTTATTGCTACACCCAGCGTTATCTAGTAAAGTCGGTGGACGCAGAATTTCTCGATTTGAGCCGCATCGGGTCGGAAATCCTCCATAAAAACGATAATTGTTACCGCCCCAGTAGAGGGCTGGTGCCATTGCGACGATTAGAGTCCTTACTCCTAGACTATGGATGCTAGCTCTCACCTCTCTTTATGGGTACACAAGAACTTTAAATACACCCGATATTCCCGTTTAGGTGATGTAAACACCACACAAACAACGTGCCTTTTTTTGCATGCAATCTCATAGCTCGGAGATCGTGAAGCGCTTTGACACGATTTGGTGCAAGTTTAATTCAGGAACATCCTCGCTTTTCTCATTCAGATGGATACAATATTCCGTTCCGACCCTCGGAGGCTTAATTTATCATCAGCAGCGGGCTTTCGATGGGACATGTCTTTTTCTCCACTGGCGCCTGGTTGAGACGTTGATGGACTTGTCTTGCGAGCATATTCTCACAGCTGGCGAGCGTTCCCAGGCAAAGCACTAAAGCCGCTCCCGACTCTTCGGCATTCATTTCCTGACCCAGTCAATCCGGGTCTTAAAGATAGATAAAAGCTTGTTGAGATGGTCTCTTGTCCTAAGGGCACTTAATCAAGGTCATCCTCGCAGAGGATACACTCGGTCATGAATAATATCAAGTTCAATCGGTTTGCCAAGCACTACGCACAAAATTCTTGACCCTCAGGCTCCACATTATCGAACGCCTTGAGGTTGCGTTCGTGCGTTCGGAATCCAGTGTCTCTGAGATATTTAACACTTTGAGTTTGCTCCGCTATTACAAGAGTTCATATATCAAAAAATATAATTAGACTAATGCTCAAGATCTTCGTTTAACTTTTTCTCATCATATTTTTTTCTATTCTGACGTGGTACTGTTGCTCCTTGAAGGTTTCGGAATCTTCAAAAATACCGATACTCTGGTACTTGAACGACTACCCGTAATTTAATAAACACAATTGCGCCCAAATGTGTGAGGGTTGTTTATACAAGACGTGTACCGAAACACAAATTGTATGGCAGTTATGATACGAAACTTGATGATAATCTTCAAGGCAGTCACTGGAATTGCTCAATGCAAACATCTTTCTTTTGTGCTTATCATGCGATCTATTTCAAAATTTTATTATGTTGCATGAACAGCTCTATGAATAGTATGCTTTTTACGACAATGACTCTTTAAACAAGCTCTTTGACTCACAACGAAGCCACATCATCGGTTGCGAAAGAATTAACTTCACCGCGTCCGAGTTTCTCGTGCTGCTATTTGTAGTCGAGTACAATAAATCCTGCGGAATGCACGCTGAGATAGGTGACAGATTGAATGAGTGACGTCTCACATTGTCACGTCTGTAACTCTGCGATCCTGTTCATACACGGGTCAAGCACGTGTTCCATAGGAACATATTGAAATGATGTACTCGTTCGAAGAGTAGACAGAGATTTAACACTACAACCCGATCCCCATCATGCGTACAGATTACTAGCGCACAAACTGTGTCGCAGGACCACCGACTAAAACACTTTTCTCCCCTTTTGATTGCAGAGACATGGTCGGTTTCCGTCAAATGAGAGAAAACAGATAGATGGTTGATTCCCAACAAGTGTTCATCATGATCAAGAATTATTTTATCGATAAAGAAAAGAAGGCAAGCATCGTTTTTTTAGCCTAGAATTTCCTAGAGATTTCTTGATAAAGTTTCAACCGTTTTTGACAAAACTAGTAGGATTTAAAATAGCACATATCTTAAGCTAAAACTAAATTTATGCCACAAGAATTTAAAAAGTTACAGACACAAGTTGCACATCTGGATTCGAAAAAAAGCACCAGATATCGATTTGAATTTACTCGAGCTGTATTACTTCGTATGTCAGAGATCTGTTGGACAATTGTTTCTGTATATCCTGCACTAACATCCGGTATGTATCCAAATATTGTGTAAAACGTGGACAGCTCATTGATGATCGTTGCTGAAAACTTAAGATATATGTTAATAGCGAGGTTGAGTAAAGCGATTCGAAACGATCAAAGTTTAGTCTAATGTACTCGATACATGTTTGGATTCTTCGAAATGCGTGCTTATTCGCAGCTTCACAAAGAATTTGTCCTGGATTTATCAGAAGCACAAATAATATACTTACCAATAACATTTGAATGGCGTGTAGTCAGTCATCTATAATGTGTGGGCTAGAATCTATTCTACCAGTTCATAACAAAGTTACTTCAAAACCAGCACTGGTTCTACAATTCGCAGCTATTTCGGTGATAAAGGCTGCTCAAAGAATCTATAAAAGATCGCTATTTTCTGGTAGCACCTCCTTGGAGATCGCTATTTTCTGGTAGCACCTCCTTGGAGATCGACAAACTCTGGTACTCAAGGTATCTTAGCACTACAACTCTAAGCAGCAAATCAAATAGAAGCAAGGTACTGGATGCATAATTAATTCGTGAGATCATACGCTACTCTACGTGTATGCATCTATAGCTCGCCAGCTACGGTTTAAGCTCCATGGTGCTTGTCCAAAATGCTCTTTTCTCATTTAATGATTCTGTACACGATACCTGAACATGTGGTCCAACATGGAACTAAATGTACGATCCCATGTCGCACTCCCGCTTTTCTATGCACGTCGTGTGTGCGCGTAATCTGCTTCGGTCTTGACGCGCACATCTACACGACGTGCAGTCATTGGCGGACTGGTAAATGTACCGCCAAGTCTTGCTGGGTGAGCAATTGAATCATTTCGAAATTTAAGCAGTGCGGACAAGGATCATACCATCACTCTTGTCTTGGAATTGACTTGATGTCCTCGGGCCCAGAAAAAACGCCTGGGCACGAGTCTGGTGCGGCTCTCATGGCATATGGACCAGAGGTGCTACACAACTACGTTGCAACGCGCTTTGAGGCGGCATTAGGTCGTACGATGCCACAGATGGAAGTGCGCTTTGACAACTTGTCAATTTCTGCCGATGTAGTGGTCATTGAAGAGGATGAAAACAAGACGGAGTTACCAACATTATTAAACACAATCAAGAAGAGTCTTGTCAAGCTGTCTGCCAAAAAGCATGTTGTTCGAAAGGAAATTCTACGCAATGTTAGCGGTGTATTCAAACCAGGTACTATCACACTGGTATTGGGCCAGCCTGGTTCTGGAAAATCGTCGCTTATGAAGATACTTAGTGGACGCTTTCCACTTGAAAAAAATGTAACAATTGAGGGAGAGATCACATACAATGGAGTGACTCAGAACGAGATGAAGCGCCGTCTACCACAATTTGTAGCGTATGTGACCCAGCGTGACAAGCACTTTCCGACATTGACGGTCAAGGAGACACTTGATTACGCCCATCGGTTCTGTGGCGGCGACATGTCGAAACGTGCAAAAGAAAAGCTGTCTAAAGGTACCCCAGAGGCCAACAAAGCGGCTATAGAAGCGGCACAAGCACTTTTCGCGCATTATCCCGATGTTGTGATTCAACAGCTTGGTCTAGAGAATTGTCAAGATACGATCGTAGGCAATGGCATGATGCGTGGTGTCTCTGGCGGTGAGCGTAAGCGTGTGACGACAGGTGAAATGGAATTTGGCATGAAGTACGTGACTTTAATGGATGAAATCAGTACAGGCCTTGACAGTGCAGCAACGTATGACATTATCAAGACACAACGCAGCATTGCCAAGAGACTTAAAAAAACGGTAATTATTGCATTACTGCAACCCGCCCCCGAAGTGTTTGAATTGTTTGATGACGTGATTATTTTAAATGAGGGAGAAATTATGTACCATGGACCACGGGAACAGATTGTGAGTCATTTTGAAAGTTTAGGCTTCGAATGTCCACCAGAGCGCGACATTGCTGACTATCTCTTGGATCTCGGCACAAATCAACAGTACAAATATGAAGTACCATTACACTCCGAAATTGCACACCACCCTCGGCTCGCAAGAGAGTTCGCCGAGCACTACCGTCGCTCGAGTATCTACAACAACATGTTGAAAGCACTTAAAGCTCCGTACGATCCGAAATTACTAGAATACAAGAGCATTGACATTGATCCAATGCCCGAATTCCATCAAACATTCTGGGATAACACACTGACACTGATGGAACGTCAGCAAAAGTTAACAATGCGCAACACGGCGTTTCTTAAAGGTCGTGGCATTATGGTCGTTGTCATGGGATTAGTCAACGCTTCGACATTCTGGAAAGTGGACCCAACGAACGTCCAAGTGCTGCTGGGTGTGCTCTTCCAGGCAGTACTGTTCCTGTCGCTGGGCCAGGCGTCGCAGATCCCGACGTATTTGACTGCACGGGATATCTTCTACAAACATCGAAGTGCCAACTTCTATCGAACAGCGTCGTATGTCCTCTCATACTCAGTGGCTCAATTACCAATGGCATTCGCCGAGACAGTCGTGTTTGGTCCAATTGTATACTGGCTGTGTGGTTTCGTGGCTTCAGCGACCGCATTTACTATCTACCTGATCATGCTGTTTCTCACCAATCTGGCATTCGCTGCTTGGTTCTTCTTTATTGCGTCGATCTCGCCAGATCTGCACATTTCAAAGCCAGTTGCGATGGTAACGATTCTTTTCTTCGTTCTATTCGCAGGATTTATCGTAGCCAAAAGCCAAATGCCCGATTGGCTCGTGTGGATTTATTGGATTGACCCGATCGCGTGGTGTCTGCGGGCCTTAGCCGTGAATCAGTACCGCTCGCCAACATTTGAGGTGTGTGTTTACAACGGAATAGACTATTGCACCGAATTTGGTATGTACATGGGCGAGTACTATCTGTCGACGTTCAACGTACCGTCAGCCAAGATATGGATTACCTACGGTGTCATCTTCATGGTCGTGGCATACGTGTTGTTCATGTTTTTGGGCTGTTTAGTGCTCGAAACTATCCGTTACGAGAGCCCGGAACAAACAACTTTGACCAAGAAGACAAACGACGAAAACGAGGCTGGCAGCTACGCTCTGCTCGCAACTCCAAAGAAAAGTACGGCAAAAGACGCTTTTACGGTCGAAGTAAAGGAGCGCGAGATTAGTTTCACGCCGATTACGGTAGCATTCCAGGATTTATGGTACTCGGTTCCTAATCCGAAGAACCCGAGCGAGAATTTGGACCTGCTGAAGGGTGTTAGCGGCTATGCGACGCCGGGCTCAATGACAGCGCTTATGGGATCGTCTGGTGCCGGCAAAACCACATTAATGGATGTGATTGCTGGTAGAAAAACGGGTGGTACAATCAAAGGAAAGATCCTACTAAACGGGTACGAGGCAGACGACTTGGCTATTCGACGATGCACGGGTTATTGCGAGCAGATGGACATTCACTCAGAAGCTTCGACATTTCGCGAGGCATTCACATTTAGCGCGTTTCTACGCCAAGACAGCAGCGTGTCCGACAGCAAAAAGTACGACTCGGTAGACGAAGTACTGGATTTATTGGACATGCGCGATTTCGCAGACCAGATTATCCGTGGCAGCTCGGTGGAACAAATGAAGCGTCTGACAATAGGTGTTGAGCTGGCTGCGCAGCCCAGTGTGATCTTTTTGGACGAACCTACGAGTGGATTGGATGCTCGTTCAGCCAAGCTAATTATGGACGGTGTTCGCAAAGTCGCGGACAGCGGGCGTACAATAGTTTGCACGATCCACCAACCCTCAACGGAGGTGTTTTACCTTTTCGATAAGCTATTACTATTAAAGCGCGGCGGTGAGACGGTATTCGTAGGAGATTTGGGTAAAAAATGCTCCAGACTTGTCAATTATTTTGAGTCAATACCTGGAGTAGGTCCCCTTCCAAATGGCTACAATCCGGCGACGTGGATGCTTGAGGTGATTGGAGCTGGTGTGGGCCATGCTGCCGGTACAACTGACTTTGTTCAGGTATTTAATCAGAGCGAAGAGAAGCGGAACCTGGATGCAAGTCTAGCAGAGAAAGGTGTTACCATCCCGTCATCCCATTTCCAAGAGTTGGTGTTCACCAAGAAGCGTGCCGCCAGCTCTGTAACGCAGGCACGGTTCCTCATTAAACGCTTCATGAACATGTATTGGCGCACACCAACGTACAACTTGACCCGTTTTATCGTGACACTCTTATTGGCGTTGGTGTTTGGCCTGATGTTCCTGGAATCTGATTACACAAGCTACCAGGGCATTAATGGAGGTGTAGGTATGGTATTTATGACGACGCTGTTCAATGGTATCGTGTCTTTCAATAGCGTACTCCCTATTTCGTGCGAAGAGCGTGAATCATTTTACCGAGAGCGTGCCGCACAGACTTACAACGCACTCTGGTATTTTGTTGGCTCAACATTGGTAGAAATCCCGTATGTCTTTGCAAATGGCTTTCTCTTTACGTTTGTGTGGTATTTCATGGTTGGTTTTACCGGTCTCGGCTCGGCACTACTCTACTGGTTAAATATCTCGCTTCTGATCTTGTTGCAAACGTATATGGGCCAGTTCCTGGCGTTCGCGTTACCAAGTGTTGAAGTCGCTGCTATTATTGGAGTATTAATGAATTCGATCTTTTTCCTCTTTATGGGTTTTAACCCTCCTGCGAATGCAATTCCAAGCGGCTACAAATGGCTGTACACCATCACACCTCAACGTTATCCGCTAGCCATTCTTGGCTCATTGGTATTCGGACGATGTGACGTAGATCCGACGTGGAATGAGAGCACGCAAGCGTATGAGAACGTTGGGTCGCAGCTTGGATGCCAGCCAATCACGAATTTACCAGTGTCGATTGACCACATGACGGTGAAAAGTTACGTCGGGTCTGTATTTGGTATGTACTATTCAGACATGTGGAAACATTTTGGATACGTTTTCATCTTTATCGCAGTATTTCGCTTGTTTGCTCTCTTGTCTCTTCGTTTCCTTAACCACCAGAAGAGATAAATAAAGTTTTGCGCAATAATAAGTCGAGTGCAGTATGGTGAAAAAGTAGCTCAAGCTCAGTATTAAATATATGTCGTTAATTGCTCAATGATTGCTATACTGGGTCTATAACTTTTAGATGAGTATGAAGCTTCGATCTTTGCAATAGACAGTAGCTTGATAGTCCTTGTCCAGGCTGTTATTCTCGTCCATCTTATTTGACCCACTGATATCAGATGAGAAAAATTGTAAGCTGTAAGCACTTCTTTCACTTGAGAGCGTGGCGTGAAGCACCATCAACAAATTCGTAATCGATGTCTGAGTCAGTACTCTTTGATTCTTATTATGTTGTACACGCAATTGTAGCAGTCGTAGATCTCTCTCAACCTCTACTTCAAAATTTGGGTGGTCTGTTGACATTATAAGCACTTTTCGAGCAGCATCGTCGCTATTTCAGTTGTATCACTTAGGGGTAAAACTTGTATTTCTCCTTAATAAGCAACCTTAAGTATTGATGATTTCGTACTTGCGTTAGCCCATACTTTTTCTCTTTCTATTGGTGTCGATGCATCCTTCTTCTTGTCAGCCTATTTTAAGCCACTTGCCCACACAACTTCACAGGATGTTTATTAGTGATTAGCATCTTTTATGATAGCTTTCAGCTCGGCTTTGTTGAGATAAGTTTTGTCTCCATAGCTACCGCCTGAGCTGGGGTTGAGATCATATCTATTACATACCGACGATAATATATTTAAACTCAGGATCCGAAAATATACAATTGGAGTAAATGTCTAGCTGGATGCTTAAAGGATTATCATTATTCAACTCACTCACCTTTAAACTCCTTCTACTCCACATCAAGAGATTCTAATGATTCCTCAAGGGATTATTACTACCCAGCTGGTAATAGATGTATGCTGATGAAGTTGCTCAACCTTGGATCTCATTGAGGTGTATGATCTAGCGCGACGGACAACTCCTTCAGCGGGGCGACGCAAGCATTCCTTGTTTAACGTCCCTCTTAGCCCCAAACACCACGCTTCTCTGATCGAGCATGTTATAAGATTCACAGTTTAGCGAATCGTGTACGCGGTGTCTCACTAGATTGACCAAAGCTTCTAGCCTTTATTAGTTATCGCTCGCTTCGCCTCATCGTATTTCCTCTGACCTTTAGGGATGCGACTTCTGACTTATCGTGGAGTTTATGCAAAAAAAATATTCTGCGGCCAGCCCGAACCCTATGTATAATGCAATTTCTGCTTCTGGGTGCTATCGGTTTAGTAATCGTTGGCATTCGAGATTTTCAGGCTATCTTCGTTAAGCCCGTTAAGGTTCGATACAACTACCGGTATTGCAGTCAGCTCATATTAATGCTGCGTTCGATATTCGGCTTGGCTGGTTCGAGCATTCGCAACTTCAACGTCCGCATTAGTTGGCAGCAGACCTTCGACATTAGCCATGACTATGACTTTGACCACCTTACGAACGAGATCGTTAAGATTACTTCGATTAGCGATATTTAATTCTGAGCTAGTGAATAGTCTTCTTGGCTATAAGACATGGTCGCTGACCAACCGCTTTTATATCGCTGACGTTAGCCGCTGACGGAGTGTGATGTACCTCAGGTAATTCAGGATCAGGATTTGAGCGCTGGTTGCCAGGAGGGAACAATCAAGCTTAAATTGTTTTCTAGTGAGCAAGAGATTTGCTACGATCGTCTATCGAGTGAAATTCTTGATTTTACCATCGCTTAAATTTTCACATATTCATACCTGAATTCTTAGCACAAAAGCTAAAGCATTAATCTTAGTAATGTTCATGATTCGTATGATTTCTAATCAAACATTGCAAAGCTGATTTATTTCTTTGGTTACTGTGCAAGAGAGAGAAAAAATCTTTTCTGTTTTGTGGTCTTTGTCTTTGTTCATGGGGCAATTTGTACTATGCTACATAAACAAAATGATCTCAGATACTTCAACTGGCTTACGTTTCACGACTTGTCTCATAGACCAACATTCTTCAGCGTCTTCTCATTCCACAGATTTCGTTTTCATTCTTCAATTTGTCGTACGAAGAAAAGATGTGGACAGAACTTACTTTTACGCTCCTCTTGTGTGTGCTCACAGCGGCTGAGAAGCCCGCGACGAAGCGGTTTACAGCGCTCACACCACCAATTTCTCTTATCCAGGGAGAAGTAAGCAACACGTTTCATCGTTTTGCTATTCCAAAAGGTCCTATTGCCGTATATCGTTTTGAAGCGGAAGTAGTGGAAAAAGATGGGGATGGCAACGTCGTGCCTGTGGCCACGTACGACGCGTATCTTCATCACCACGTATTTGGCAGCACTCACAAGCAGTACGATGATATGAAAAGTCGCTGGGCTCCTATGAAACCAAAGAACTTCAGTCGTAGTGTGGCATTTGGTGCTGGCACCGAGTGTCGTGGTACCCCTCAAGAGTTTTATTTCCCGTATGCTTTTATGACTGTGGATGGAGAAGATGAATGGCTGGCGAATGTGCACGTTATCAATACACGTAACATGCCATCTGAGCGCGCACATCGATGTCTAGAGTGTCCGTGTACGTCTGAAGATGAGTTTACAGCTACGAGTGTGAATGGTATTCCTTTTCGCAATGGCAGTTGCAATGCCCAATTGCTTTATGAAGAGAATACTGTTTGTTCAGCCACTACTTACCATGGAGGTTTACGTTGTTGCGAGAATGCCGAGTTTTGCCTCGAGCACAAGGAACTCGAAGTAGCGGAGGGCAGCAAGGCGGTCTACTACTTGCGCTACTCGCTTGAATATGCTGACATCGTGTCGGAAAATCGTCCGCTTTATCTTGCAGCGTGTTGTGATGCATCGGGGTCTCTCGAATTCACGGGAAACGTCGAATACGACGTGCCACTGTGTGATCCAGACACGCACCCTGGTTGTGTGCACACTCTGTCGACACGCCAGCGACTGGATCACACTCCGTTAACACGCCAGCTGGTGGATGATGATAACGATTCATTGTACGCGTATCGTCAGCATGCAGGATCAGCACGTGACGTGGAGCTGGTGTATGCAGTTGGTCACCAGCATCGTGGTGGGCTTGGTATTCAGTTATACGACGACGCGACGGGAGATTTGATCTGTGCTTCAGTACCCAAGTACGGCTCTGGATCCGAGGCTGGCAATGAAGACGGATACATTGTATCCATGAGCAGTTGCACGTTTAATCCGCCCCGAAGAATGAGTACGACAGATATTGTTCGCATTGTGGCGCTTTATAACAACACAGTGCCGCACACTGGAGTTATGAGTCTTATGTACATCGCTTTGAGCGATTTTCCGCTGAATGAAACGGCGTTGGACTCAACAATGTCAACATCTACGACTCTATCGCATCAGTCATTGGCAAGTACTAGCGAAATGCTAGTAGCCGGCGCTGTGGCGGGTACGGCAGTTTGTGCTTTGGTGATGGTGGTGGTTACACGCTGGAAAAAGCGGTCGGGTTACACTCCTCTGGCGCCCCAATCCACGTAATGTGGCTGTTTTTTGATTTCTGTGAAGTCTCTTTTGATTTCAACCAGCAATTATATTGTTCAACAATTGGATCAGATTTTATGCGTTAGATACTTAAATTTTTGTTGCCTTTCGCGCAGCATGTTTTGGCTTTATGATCTGTCGCTTTTGTACCTTGCTGCTAGAACGAACTTTGGGCTTCTTAGAAAGTTTGCTGCTACTGGCAGCTTTCGCTGCTTTGCGCGCTGCGTGTTTGGGTTTGAGCTTCTTGCCAAGTCCAGCGGCAGTAGCCTCGCGCTTAAGCTTCTTCGTTACCACCAGACGATCTGCATTACCATCACTTTTTCGCTTTAAATGAATACGCGCCCGTGCACCAGCCGAAGCTCGTAGCCCTTCATGCTTTTCCTTAGCAGTCTCCTCGCCTCGCAAGTTTTTAAAGCGTTTACCACATACTTGAACACGCAACTCGCGAGATTCCATCTTGAGATTACGCAGTGTGAGCGTCTTAGCCACAAGAGCCGGAGTTTTGAGCAGCAAGTAGCCAAAGCCTTTGCCAAGACCCGACTCGCGGTCACGAATGAGACGCACATTATCAATTGGCTCGGGCTCTTCATCAGTCTTCAGACGCTTTAAGAAAAACTGCAGCATTTGTTCATCTGTGCACTTGAATGGCACGTTTCCAATAAAAACACTTCGACGGGCATCAATTACAGGATCGGAGCGATCCACACGAATCTTCTTGTTAGCAAGAGTCTGCAACAAGAACAATAAAAATATTTACTCTTTCTCGAAAATAAATTCATATCGTACCGATCCATTGAGCTTCAGTGCGGCCTCTACACTCTTTTCCTCGGCAAAAGTCACGTAGGCGTTACAATTATCTTTGGCTGTAGTCAAAATCTTTTTATTGGCGCATACTTTCATCATAAGCTTCTGATTGCCCGCCTCATCCACTGCACAGCCAGCAATTGGAAGATGCCGAAGACGCACATTCTCAACTTTGCCGCATCCAGAAAAGTGGCTCTTGATGTCCTTTTGAGTGGCATCCAGAGACACATTTCCCACAAATATGGTACGCCGCGCCTTCGGGTCGTCGTGAGTGGTTTCTCCTTCTCTCTCTCCTTCTCCTTCTCCTTGACTTTCTTCTTTCTTCTTTTTTTTCTTGCTCTTTTTCTTCTTTACGCCGATCTCAACAGCTTTCTCTTCACCATTTTGCACAGTCTTCTGCTCTTTTTGCTTCTCATCCTTCTTTGACTTGTTTTTCGTAATCTTCTTGTCGTCCACTGTCTTTATTATTCCCGTCTCTTTCTCCACAACCTCTAATGCTTGCGACGATTTTTTGCCAAAAAAAGCGGAACTTTGAGCAAAGCCATCGGCTAACGCATCTTTATTCTGATTCTTTACCTGCTCCTGTACCACTTCCACCACATTTGGATCCAGCGTGGCTTGCGCTGACTCCACGGCAGCCGTCGGCGTACTCTTCGCCTTGCTCTTCTTACCCATATATAAATGAATGGACTAGGTTTTATTTCAGATATTTTAAAAAGAATAGATAGCTCACAAAAATATCATGTTTTTAACTTGATTGACCAAAGCTGTACACTAAATGATCTACAGATCTAAACCTCGGCCTGAATAAACTCCTTAATAGCCTTCTTCTGAGCAGAAAAATCCCGTCCTAGGTCCGCATTCAGCTGCCGCACGATCTGCATAATACAAACAATTTTCAGTACTTTCATCTGTAACCTTCAGAAGCTTACACCAACTACCTTTTTCACTGTTAACTCCTCGGCATTGCCATGAGCAATAATATCTCGGATTTTGCTGCATAAATCAGCGTCTAAAGTCTTAGTGTTTGACTTTGCTTCTTCGTTAGCATCACCTTTGGACTTTCCAACTTTGTCTGAGGACTTATCGGAATCTCTTGCATCAACAGCAGGCTCTTTAGATTCAGTAGCAGATTTCTTGGCAATCGACTCCTCTGCAATAGTAGGCTCCACAGAAGTTGGCTGCTTTTCAGATTGAGGCTGCTTTTCATCTTCAGACTGCTTTTCATCCGTATCAGCAGTAGCGTCGGACATTTTCTCGTCTTGAGAGTCATCCTCCCCGTCGCTTTCTACTATAGGAGACTTTTTAGGTCGTTTAACGATTTTTCGTTTCTTCGTCGGCTTCTTCATTTCTTCAAATTCGCTAGATGATTCTTCGTCTTCGGACTCAGTAACCTCGAGTTCATCTTTCTCTTGATCACTATCAGCAACAGTCTTCTTTTTACTTGTCTTTCGCTTCTTCTTTGCAGGCTCACTGTCGATCTTCTTGGTAGCTTTAATCTTTTTCGCACGCTTATTCATCTTCTGCTTCTCCTTCTTTGCTGCAATCGCAGCCTTCTTTTCAGCAAACTTTTCCAGATCAATCACATGATAGTTAGCAATAGATGCGTTCTACGTTACGAAGTTTACAATAACAATATTTCGCACTTTTGTTGCCTGTGGATTGTAAAGCCAGTCAGCCAATCGGTCAAGCAACGTCTCCTTGTTATGAGATTTTCCTTGCTCCTCAAAAGACTTTTTAGACCGATCCACCTTGTAGACATCACAAAAGCACAAGTACAATTGAATAAAATCCAGTCTTATCTTACAAACAAGATTCATGCAAACACGTTCATACTGCTAGTAGATCCATCACTTCGTGCACAAACGCCATTTTCCACTTGCTCATTTTTGCCATAAGTTGCTCACGTGACTGCGAGCACAAACAACAAGAATCAATTTTTTTCGATTCACAGACTATGTCATAGATAACAACAACCTTTTCGTCCTGTTCGATAATTCCCGAAAAGTCAAGAATGTGCTCTTTAATCACTTTCACCTGCGTCAAATTTCAGTGTAAGCATCACATATAGAAACAACATCCTCTTTCACATTCACATACATTCTTCTGCTGAAAGCGTCGACCATACATGATGTTATAAAGTTGCTTAATCATGTCCACTTGCTTCTTACCGAGTGCTTCGATCTACACCAAGTTAATTAAAATTAACGCCCTTCTTTACAAATCTTGCAAATGTTTACATTGCCTTACATTGTCCGCAATAAATTCGATCTCTCGCAGTTTAATGCCTTTGCCCACAGGTGGCGAGAACACATCCGGATCATCACTTTTAGTTTGTGAGAATGTAAACATTTGCGTCGTCTTGCGCACACGACCACCTAAACTCGTAGAAAGTGCCAAGGATGAAATCGTTGCATCATCTTGTGAGTCCACTGTCAGTGTTGATTCAGGCATCTGCGCTGATTCTATTGTCATGGCTGGCTCGCGCGCTTTTGGCTTGTGACTCATCTTTGCCGCCACCAAACAAAAACTAAACATTTAGTATACTTTTTAATAGGTACTTAATTCTTACACATTTACTAAGTACGCTCGTTGTCGATGTCTTATCGATGACATGCTTAGTCTAGTGGTCTTTCATCTTGTTACCTCCACTAATACTCTCAGTAACAATACTATACTTTTGTTATCACCGGGATCACATGATGACAAATAACTGCATTTGTCAAGAATTTAAATGTTAAGAATCGACAGACTGAATCTTTCAGTCTCCAAACTATCCAGGACATTCTTAAAACTGTAACTTTGACAGTCACTTACGGACTGTATCTACGTCTACTCAACGTATACCCACTCACTCTTCGACTCTCCGACACGCCGTCGGTCCATGACGGAGACTGTAGACTACCATGCGCTGTCAGAGCAGAATACAATCTTGGGGCATCGTGCTCAGCGGGTGCGTCGCTCGACTTCATTAGACCCATTCTCGACTATGAGTACATCTAACAAGATGACACCACAGCCTAGTGGTTCTACTGATGAAGCTATGATGGATCTATTAGATCTTGAAGATGATTCGGTGATTTCTTTACCTCGTGGCACCCCCAAACCACTTCCAACTGCTTTTTTAGGATCTGGTTACGGCCGCAATTCGTACTTCACATGGCGTTTGCGCATGAGCACGTTGTTAGTTGCAACGCTTGGTACAGCAGGCATTGTAACTTTCTGGACATCCAATGATATTGGACATGGAGGCGTTTTCGTACGCGATGTGGGCTATGCTCTGGCTTTCCATCGCACTAAAACTACTGCATGTATTGCAGGTACAGATTATTGTGGAGCATGTGATACAATTGTTGTGTATGCCATGCTCGTGTATCACGTAGCACCGCTGCTGGTTATTATTGGTCTTCCTGCATCTGGATTGCGAATATTTGAGCCATTTCAAAGACGTCGAGACCTTGATGGAGGTGGACGTCAAAAGATTCAACGCTCCGTCTTTTTCCAAGGTTGTGAACTCTTAAGTGTCGTCGTATTGGTCTTTAGTCTATTGGTGATCTTGTACTATGTCTATGCCCTATTTCAAGGCAATAACTTTTATTGTAAACAAGTTCGTGCGATTCTATACGTGACGTTTGCCGTGGGGACATTTTTCGCGAATTTTGTAGTACTGACGTACTTTGCACGATTTCGAGAACATCTAAGTATGCAGCTAGGAGCGTTTAAAGAAACGGATCAGACTGGTGGCATCCGGTCACGACTACAACGTCGACATAAATACAAGTCGGAGCGTGCACGTGTAATAAATGATTTGCGAAAACATTTGTATAAGGAAACTTCACTTGGAAATTTACACAAAATTGAGACGCTTCTTCAGTACGCCAAGGAGCGTCTTGGTACAGAGTTTGCGCATGAAATGTACAACGATGCCAAGTTAGTGTGTAAACTCTTTGGTCGCTCAAAAAAGAATCCCCTACATGTGGCTGCTTATTTAGGAAATACTCAAGCATTGCAGCTCTTTGTAGAGGCTGGATTTCGAATTGATAGTTATGATAAAGTATCTCGTGTTCGCTTTACGACAGGTGATCTCTTTTGGACATTTGCACAAATTTTTGTATCAAAACCTTATACCATTGAAGATGAAATGGCTGCATCGATATTTCGTACGACACTTGTGACACCACTACACTGTGCTGTAAGTACAGGACAGATTCAAGCTGTTCAATGGCTGATCGAACACAAAGCAAATGTAAATTTGAAATCCCGAGCTTCATACTGGTCAGATCGACTCCCACCTCTCTTTGTAGCGGATAATCCAGACATAGTGACATTATTACTTGAAGCAGGTGCCAATCATCTTGAAGTGCCTGATCCAGGTCATATGAACACCCTTACAGTATTACAAATGGCCTATATGCGTGGTAACTTTCCCGTGGCTCACGAATTGGAGCAATGGGGTGCAGATGTTGCACTCACGCCTTTACACGAAGCAGCAGCTAAAGATAATACCACACTTATCAAAAAACTTTTAAAAACCGGAGCAGATCCGAATTGCGTGGGAGAATATGGATACACTGGCATGCACCGTCGTACACCATTACATTGGGCCGCGATCACTGGTGCCACGAATGCTGTTAGTATGTTACTTGAAGCTGGCGCGGATCCGGATTTTCAGGATATCTTTGGTCGATCTCCTTTACATTGGGCTGCACGAGTGAACAAACCAAAAGTTGTTGAACTGTTATTATCTAAAGGTGCCGATGTAAAGCTGCGCGATTATCGTGCCCATACTCCATTGTTATGTGCTGCTTCGTGTAAAAATGTAACAGCTGGACTGTTTGATTGTTTGGTCGAACATGGTGCAGATATTGATGATCGGTTGCCCAATGGAGATACTGCACTTCATATTGCTATGAAGTGTGAGCAGAAGGGTACAGCATTAGCTCTTTTGGACTCAGGAGCTGATGTCATGGAGACAAATCGAGATGGTTATCGTCCTGTTGACTGCACGACGTCCACCCAACTTCAATTTGAAATTAAACAAGCAGCTGGAGACCGTGATGTGATGATCAGTTATACGCATTCACACAGTATGTTTGCCTTGAAAATTCGTGATCATTTAGAACGTGCGAATATTACGTCGTGGCTCGATCTTATGGATCCTACTGGCATTGGAGGTGGATCAGTCTGGCGCGAAGAGATTGCACGTGGCATTAAGAATGCTGAAGTGGTGGTTTGTCTATATACTGAAGATTATCCGGTTTCCGAATGGTGTTTGAAGGAATTAGCTCTAGCGAAACAACTTGGCAAACCAATTATCGCAGTGTCAACTGAGAATGCTAAAGTGACAGATGAGATGCAAGTGTACATTTATACGCGTCAAATCATTCCGTTTGAATCAGCAATTACAAAAATTGACAACTCGAACAAGCGAAAAATAGTGTACGACTACGATGAAACGTTATTTGCTGGTCAATTTCGTTTGTTACTGGATGGTGTGCGTGATGAGATTGAAAAACAACGGGAAGCCAAATTTCATGGAGAAAATCGGCGTCATTTAGCTAACGGAACGAGTGTAACAGGATTCGCTGATAATATATCGGATTGGAATGCTGCGACTTTAGATAATATTCAAT
The DNA here is from genome assembly GCF_900000015.1 of Plasmopara halstedii. NCBI lineage: Eukaryota > Oomycota > Peronosporomycetes > Peronosporales > Peronosporaceae > Plasmopara > Plasmopara halstedii. The sequence continues at coordinate 2,239,650 of NW_020187244.1, forward strand.
TTGCTTTTGTATCACATGGAGATCATCATCATAGTTTTGTCAAACGATTACATGATCGATTGAACGATAATCAAGTTCGGTGTTTACTAGATGGCACACAAACGTACGCAGATATGACCGAGCGGATCCATGCTGCAAAAGAGGCGATATTGAAGTGTGACGTGTTTATTGTCATTCTTTCACGAAAAACTGTTAATAGTGAGCTTGTAAAAGACCAGCTAGCGTTTGCTGAAGATAAAGGGAAACCAATATTACCCGTCATGTTGAATGATATGGAGATTCCATTGGATAAACACTATACACTCTCAAGACTTGAGCTCTTACATTTCACGCCGGAATTGGGCTTCAATTCGAGTTTTATGCAGCTGTTTAATCGCGTTCGGGACAGTATGACACCTTCAAACGCATCATTTATTAAACCACGAACTTCAGCCCGTACAAACTTTCGTGCTGTTGCCCGAATGACGGCAATGGGACATGGACGCCAAAATACAAATTTGGCTGTCACAAATGCTGCTCGTGCTTTTTTGGGACGTCCTCGACTATCAGAAGCTTCGGTGACTCTCGTTTGATGAATCAAGTACTTTAAATTACTGCTAGATCTTCTAGCAATATAACTTAAAATCCAGTGTCCTTTACTAGAAACACAATTTGAATCCCCGTTCCCCGTTGTATTGTCTTGCTAGCTCCAGTCAGCATCATTGAGATGATATATGTCAGTCTATTGCTAGTCCAATTTACATAAGATCTGGCATGACTACTCACCTAATTTGATCCGATCTTCATCACGCTCCCTTGCTGAGATGTTCCATAGTAAGTGGTAATCTACACTAAAGATCAAAGATAAGACAAATTAACAGTGAGCGGCCTGCGAAACAAACACCAGCAGTACGTCACGAAATTTGGTTCAGTAGTTTTTACAAAAACTAATTTGAACACTTGACAGCTATTGCATAAAGCGAGTTGGCTGTGTAAAGTGTTTAAAGTGGTCGATAACTGTGATGGTGCCTTCAAGTGTTAAGAGTTGGCGAGCTTCAGTCTGAGGTAAGGAGAATCTATACGCACATATTCGTGCACATTCGATCAGTTCACTTCTGCATACATCAGTTTTGAGGAATGATCTATTAAAGGTGTAACCTCCTTTAAAATTTTCATGTAATAATGTACGAAAAAGATTCTGCTACTCGAAAGTGACAGACACATTGGCTTAATGGCTCCTCTGATATCTAATTGATCACAACGACAAGTATATGTGCATGTAACGCGGTCTTAATCTGCATCGAATCGACGATGTTCAAGAGTGATGTTAGTATAAATGTGTCGAAAAGTCTCAAATGATAAGTTGAGCCCTTCAAGCTTTCTCAATATCAATTACATCTGCAAAGCACAGCAACTAGTACCTGAAAACACGCAGCGAACTTTCATTTGACGTTTTGAAAATCATTTGAAGTCGTACGTTCATTGAATAGATAGATGCGAGCTTTATTTTCATGAGCGTCAATCATTTTGTACAAAGGCTCTAAGAAGACGACCAGTCTCGGTGAAGGCCTTGAAATATGAACAATATTCTGGTAAATCAGCATACCTCCTACTTAAAGTGATCTTAAACATTCGAACACCTTTCATTTTGATTCAGATGACTCACGCAAATACCGCGCAAAGTGACGATAAATGTCCTCGCCCGTGCTCCACGGAACAACTGCCGCCTTGACCATAGTCGGATATTGATCGATCCGGTCTATTAATCCAAATGAATGTCCATTTGCTTCATTCTCTCGTGCAAACACAACATCATTTCTACAATACATTCAAATAAGTATTTCAATCTTTACAATACTCAAGTACGACACGTACTTTGTTAAACGTGTTGCAGCACAAAAGTCGCCCGATCCATCACCGACATACAACACCGTCGTATATGGATAACTTTTACGCATATTATCGATGATTTGACCTTTGCACATGTTTGATGGACACCATTTACATCCATGAGGTTGAAGGCTTTTGGCATAGTACGGACGCACATGAAGACGCGTACGTCCATTAGTCATCAATTCGAATGACGCAGGATTTGTGACAATCTCGCTTACACTTTGCTCTAGATGATGATGAGTTAGCATGCTCTCAATATAAACCGAATTTGCATCGCTGACAATCTTAACATGAGCATGATAATGCTCTGCAGCGAGACGAAGCGCGTCAAGCATTTGTGATTGGATTGGGACACGACTTACTGTCGCTCGAATCATATCGGGGGAGATCTCTGGCTTATCTATTGCTAATTGTCTCAGCATATCGTCCATAATCTGAGTCCACGATTGTTCTATCTTGCGTCGATCGTGCAATGTGGCAAGAAGATCGGGGTGGAGTTTTTGAAAGATATAAGTGTCTGAATTTTCGTTGATCAAAGACCAGTCATAGTCGAAAATAACTAATACTTTGCTTGAGGTACGAGGATTGAGTTGAATTTGTTCATATGGACGCTGGCAAAACTGTATCAAGTAGCGGTAGATATCGTTCCCAGTGCTCCAAGATACAACATTGGCGTGGAGAACGCCAGGATTCTCGTCTATTCGTCGTTGCAATCCATAAGGCTCTCCAACAAGACGGGAGCGTGCAAGTACAATATCGTTTCTATAAATTGGATTAACTGAGTTCATCATGCTAGCAGAAAGAAATCATGAACGTACTCAAATAAGCGAGATGCGGGGCAAAAGTCTCCAGTGCCATCCCCAACGTAAACAATGCGAGAATATGATTTCTGGCGTCGAATTTCGTCTACGATGCTGCCTTTGCACATATTTGCTGGACACCATGAGCATTCGTGAGGCTGTAAATGATCGGAATGGTACGGACGAATGCGAAGTCTTGAGCTTGTATTATCCCTGTTTTCGAGCTCAAATGGGTTGGCAAAAACTTCAATCACATGCTTTTGAAGCTCTTGAAATGCCAGAAAACTGTTGATATAAAAGGTGTTTCCATCACTGATAATCTTCACGTCTGCATGAAATCTCTCAACTACCATACGAATTGCAGCCATCATTTGTGCTTGAACAGGAATTGCTGCAATTGTATCACGAATAAGCTCTAGCGTGACATGTGGCTTCTCGTTCATTAGAATTTGAAGCATTTCGTCGACTACTTTAGGCCAAATGGGCTTTTGAGCATATCGTTCGGCAATTGATTGGCACAATTCAGGATGAAGTTCTTTAAAAAGAAACACATCTGAGTTTGTGTCTACTAATGAATCGTTAAAATCGAAAAGAATAAGCAAGTTGTCGGTATCACGACGTAGGATTGAAGAGGATACAGTGTTGATGATTGCACGACGTGCTGGATCATGGTGATCAAACATTTTGTAGAATTTGAGTGCTTTAATGTTTATACCGGTCACTAATATAACTCAACTCTATATATATATTACAATGAAGTTAATTACATCCAATCACTCCACCAATATTTTTGAGTTTTGACAAATTACGTACGTATTAACTCGTTTGTAGGTGGTAAGCAAGAATTGGGCAGTAGAATTTGGAGGCAAAAGCTCCAGATCTTGTTCACGTTTGTACTTTACTAGGCTAGGACGGCATTGATCTGTTTAATGCAGTGTTGTGACAAGGTTGGGGAATGTAGAGTCTCCGATCGTGCTGAAATGAATCTTTTCGTTTGGGGCCTCGTCGAATCTGATTGAATTAGTTCAGTGTGGTATGACTATCGACAGATAGATAACCATCTACGGCATGCTGCAGCAATCACAGCGCAACAAAAAATGAACGAATTATTTGCTGTATTCAAGTGATTGAAGGTTGAGTTATCAATTGGATTAACGAAGTCCTGCTTTTGCTCCATGACATGCGACGTGGCAGTACACGGACGGTTGTAGATCAAGCTCAATTGATACCTAAGGCTGAGAGTAATTTTGTGATATTTGTGATATAATCCATATAATTTTTATTATGGACGTCGACTAGCGCGAGGTTGGCACTGAACGCAAGTGGCAGCAAGCAGAAAACTCGAAGAGGATAGAAGGCCATAATTACATTCTTGTCGCTTTATTAGTTGTTTCGGTAAATGGAGATTCCAATTTATTTGGAAGTATCGTCAGTCAATATCAATGGAGACCATGTAACCCGAACCTTAAGGCAAGGTAATAAGGAGGGGATAGATGAGGAGGAGTAGGCAATGAAGAGAAATTCCAAAATTCGTCAGAAGTGAATTTTTTGTAAGTGAGCAGTGCGAAGAAGAAAAGATGTATGTGTGTGATGAAGATGAACTACGAGTGTACCTCGTCAAGAAGGGCGATATTTGGCTGGATAGAAATGGCGACAATTCAAAGGCTTTGCGTAAGTGGATCCGCTGTTGTGAAATAATCAAACATACGTCTTCGGAGATAGAGTAAATCCCGATTTATTGAAGATTTCCCCGACATCCAGCAATTTCGTGATGCTTTAAGCCAACATACTATCGCGAAGACGGCATCGGTATCAACCAAAACGAATTTAGACAAGATTCGACTGACGGTTGTAAGAGAGCGCTATTCACAACATTCCTCAAAACACAACACGCACGCTCGTGCGACGAGTAATTGTGGTATCTAAAGGGTTAGCCCTGGCTGAACGAAAATTTACTGAAGCTGAATGCGGTAAATGTGAAGCATTGACAAAAGCAAACATGGTGACGGTTTTTTTTGCGCGATGGTTGCGTAAAGATAATGAGATATCGAGGCCTTGAACAACGCAATCCAAGCTTTAGCTTTCTGCACCCAGAAAAATTACGTGTGGTTTTTGAGTCCGCGAACGTCAGACAAAAAGAGCTGAACGTCTGTGTTAGTGAGCTTCAGAGCAGTCAGAATTAATCTTGAACCCTCCACCTTCGAGCCCAGACATCGCACAGATTCTAAGCGAACGTTTTCACTGGTACAATGTATTTCATTTTTTCGATATAATTATTGCCTTTTTTGTATGAAACTCCTAGTCTTATAAGGGCTAGTAATGCATGATCTATACATACTGAATCCTTAATTTTACGATCATTAACATCGCGTTCACAATCTTTTTGCGAGACGAAAGCCACCATCACTACTCTTCCAAATACCGAGTGTATAACACAATGGAATGAGAATGATCTCTCGCAGCATCGTGATTGTCGCTGAGACCACACCAAGTTTGGAACCTGGCACCTCTGTCCACTGTACCGCGACCTCCTGTACACAATTTCAGAAACATCTTATCTTTATGACAAAATCCATGAATCTTACCTTAATTGTCATGTTTTTGCTAGCAGCAAGATAGAGAAGTTCGACATCAAATGCCCATCGCTCAATATGCATGGGTGCAAATAGTATTCGTGCTGCTGTACGATCAAAGAGTTTAAACCCACACTGCGTATCTCGTACATTTTTGATGCAAAAAGTAGATACAATCAAATGGAAGCCATGCATCAGCAGGTTTCGGAGCGGGTTTCGCTTAGCGATCGCTTGCTCTTCAAGATGAGCACGACTCCCGCATACGACTACACCCTTCGAGCTTGCAACTTCGTCCATCGCCTTAGCCAATTTGTCATAATCTCGAATCTCCGTAGCATTGTCTGCGTCTATAAACAGTATCCGTTCACCTCTCGATCGCATGACGCCTTTGCGAATTGCTCCACCTTTTCCATGATTGTGTTGCAACTTTAAGAGGCGAACACGTTCCACTGAGTACTTTTGCACCTCATCCATAACTACTTCTACTGTTTTGTCCGTACTGCAATCATCCACAATGATAATTTCGTACGTGAATAGAGGATCCTTTTGTTTCTTTTCGTCCAAGAATACAATCGTATCCTTGATGGTGACCAGAATGCGCTGCTCTTCATTGTACGCAGGTATCACCACAGTCAACGCCACTTCAGCTCTTTCGTCTCCTAACGACGCAAATGATAATCTGTACGCACACAAAAACGCAAATCAATATCGTTGTACACACATATTTTCGTACAATAGTTGAGCGCACTTCTGATTGTTGGCATTCGGGTCTTGGTACGTTGCTTCTTGTGGTGGGTCCATTTCCAAAGCGAGCCGCTTGGCCTGGACGATAGGCACACAAATCCAATGAATAAACAGTGCAGAAAATACTGCTACAGCCCCAGATACGAGCGCTGTATCAAGCGCGACAAAGGTCAAGACCATGACAATGAAATGTGATGACACGTAGGCGAGTTTTAAATAATAGACCAAATTGTGATTTAGTCCCACATTTAGTCAAAATAGTGCACTTGGTTATACAAGTGAGGACGCATTGTCAACGTGAGATGTCATTGGTTTGGCTACACTAAGATGTACCCACTTATTGCTGTCGCCCTTCGTAATGAAGACACCCCAATTTTGGAGCACACCACGGTCGAATGGAGAGCGTTTGTCGGGAAGATTTTGTAAGTAAGTGATGGATAAGCGGCGAGAGAATTCCCATGAGGTCTATTGGCAAAGAGTTTCATGCTGTTACTTCAACGTGTGATTATATTTTGTAAAACACGCACCTGGTTTGTTGAGATGAGATAAACTTGGAAGCTTAAGAGCGGAATGACGATGAGTAGTACACACATAAGGAAGAACCACAAGATAATAAACAGTGTGTTTGTCTTGAACCAGTCATTCACATTATTTTCCTCTGTAAACGCTTGTGATGTCACTTGAATCATCACAATTGCTTCGACAATCTGAAGAAACAAATACAGCAAGAAAATGCGACGATTGTTCTCACCCACACAAGTTCCCACGCAGTCACAACTATAAATGTTCAACCCACTCACATGTCACGCTTCTAATAATTCAGTCACTGATTATTTACGTACTGGTGATCATACTGTCTCGTACATCGAGCGCAGTCCTTACTGGACACAAGCAATAACATCAACGTCGAGTTTAGTCACATAATAAAAACAATGTCAATTGTTATCCTACCAATGTTTCGTTCTCAATGGCTGAAACACATGACATTCGTTGCAAAAGTGCAAGTCCACGCTATTCCTCGTATGTTCATTTTCCTGTTCGTCACCTAATAATTCCGTGTCGTCTCTATCTTCTGTGACTACGTGTGGTGACTTGCTACCTTCAGTTGGTATTGTAGCGTGCACAGGTGCTAGCATTAGCCTCTTATTGAGATGTCCTGGTGACGAGAATTGCAGTATCCCGTAGCATATAATAGTCGCTCCTGCCGCAATTATATACGCTACGAAACGAGGGGTAGACAGCACTTGCGGACTCAATTCGCCCTTGACACCCAGTAACACGTAGCCGTAAACATGTACGCCTAGCCACCAAATCCTGGCGTACCACTTACGCAAGGTTGCAGCACGCACAGGGTTTTCGATATTCCTATTCCGCGCCATAGTGTGCGAAAAGTTTACTTGAAGAGGTTTTTAAAGCAAGTCTATATTATTGATACTAGCATGTTGCAAAACAAAGGTTGACGTTGCTTAAATCTATGAGCTTACATCATCCCCACCATTTCAGCTACTCGTTCTATATCAACGTCCACGCCATGTCTACATACCCGATAGAGAATTACTAACAAAAATAGTGTAGCCATGTCGACAAAACGTACCCTTTCAAGTTCGAATCTTCAGCTGATGACATTGCTGGTGGTGGTGCTACGTGTTCTGGCATGGCCATTGTAGCCTCCTTCGATGCATTGAAAGATGCTTCGGCAGACGAGAGTATCAGTGGCGCTCCAATTGGAGCAAGAGGTGTAGTCGACGGTACAGCAGGAAGAGATTGAGACGATGCTGACTCTAGTGGTGCAGCTTTGGTAGATAATTTGCCGGACGTACTGGTCTGCATCGCCTTTATAGCATCTTTCTGAGAAGTGCTGAATGTAAACGACTGCATACTGCCAGTGACAGATGATGTACTGTCGGTATATTGAACAAAGCCAGAGTCACGAGCCACTGGGTTCACGCAAGGGCCTAACTTCGTAGCCGCATCAGGAATATGCGATTCAATGTCTATAATCCATGGCGCTGTCTCCTCTTCTCGATCTGCAACAACGTAGTATCACATGAAAATCTATTTGAATATAAAATCACATGAGAACTTACTCAGAATACGCCAATTGTCGCCTGACTTGTCTGGGTCATTAAAGTCGTAGACTTGAGACCAATGATTGTTTGTTGGTTCTAGTCTTGCATCTGCGAAGTTCTGGCACAGATATTGAAAGGGTAATTTAAACATGACTGCAACATTTTGTCAAATACCCGTTCGATTCCGCAGTACGCCCCGTTAAAGGGAGCAAATGTCATTTCCTGGGATGTCTCGATGATTGGATCGGTTAAGGAATAAAGATAGATTGAGCAGTCCGAGCAGTCTCGCGTACGAAGCTGCTTACTAGTTGCAACACAATGATAATAGCGTTAAATAGTAATTTCAATACATATACAGAACTTGAAGTCATACCACGCGATTGTGAATACACAGTTGGTGCAATTACGAACGAAAACGGACTCTGAGCTGGGACCTACTCGCATTATCTGTAGTAATGCACAAGATCATCTAAACAATCAATTTAATCGACATTTTACCGACAAATACACGGCAATTTGACAAGTGATCGATTTGGACTTGATTAATATGGTCCAGCAGCATAACTTGGCATCCTTCCAAGTCCGAGACATCAAAAGCTTGCCTGTGTTTCCACCTTTAGTAATTCATCGGTATGTATTTTAATAAAATTCACAATATACCCATCAATCTGTCCCGGAAGCTTCATCAATGTTTCATTTACTTTGTTCCGGAACGTATACGTAAGCTCAAACTCATAGAGTCGCCAAGCCGCTCGATCTTCAAACTTCTTGCCATCCGATGCCGTAAAAATCATCTTTTGACTAAACGTCTGTTCAAGCCAAAGATATGTGGTCCACAACACCATAGTAACTCACATTTTCTGACGTGGCATAAAAAACGTCGCCAATGCGGCCTCTCATTCTCCTCTGCTTTTGCTTGTATGCATCAACTGTAAATAGCGGGACTGATACCTCTTCAAGCTTATCGGAAGGTAGTAGTTTAGATGGTGCTGCGAGAATTTCAGAGGTAGCAGCTTCCGATTCCGTCTGTTTGTCCGAAGATTCGTGCCCCTCATCGCTTTCCTCGTCGACAATATCGACTCCAACTCCCCCACACAACGGACACATTGTGTTTGTTTCTATCGCTATTAAAGGTCATGCGCAACCACTCCTTCGTACGGCTAGTGAGATGAAAGATCGAGGATACCGCGTATCCTTTGCCACCCACGACTCAGGAGAGGAGTGGGTGCGAGCTTACGGCTTACCGTTTCTATCAGCAGGCGAGTTTCCGATCACAGCCAAGGAATTACGTCAAAAGTTACAAGCCATGACTCGAGATGCCTCAAATTTTCGAGGAATTTTGACCATGTTTAATGACATTTACGTTCGAGCTGCAAGGCCCATGTTTGATGCATTGTTATCTCAATTAGATGACACGGAGGTTAATCCTAACACACCGGATTTATTAGTAATTGATATTGCGTCCGTAGGCGCACAGTATCTCGCGCATAAGTTGGAAATTCCGTACATTTTGAATTCACCGTCGCTGTTGTTTGATCTGGGCGGAGCACCAAGTTATGTGCCTGCTTGGGGCACAGGATTTCATGAAAGCATGTCGCTCTGGAATCGATGTATGAATATTTTATTTCCAAGATTGCTATCGGTGGCATTAACACCACCATTTATGGAACTAAACAAGATGCGATATGAACTGGACCTACCACCGTTTCGGTCTCAACATGATTTGTTTAAAGGAGCTCGTATCATTTTGAACACGGCGTTTGGCCTTGAACATCCACAACCTCTTTCACCGCTCGTGGATGCAGTAGGACCAATTATGCCGGTACAAGGTGGAAGTGCGAGCAAGTTGGAGCGTCAGCCACTACCAGAAGCGTTAATGGATTGGCTAAATGATCCAATAATAATCACTTCATCGCTAAAGCAAACTGCAGCTCGAGTTCATTCCACAGAGAATGAAGCCGAGACGGGGGCTGGCAGTGTTGTGTATGTTAATTTCGGAACAACTGCGTATCTTGACGAATGGCAGGCAAAAGCCCTTATTGAAGGATTGCTTTCGGATGTTGAAGACCAACCAGTCAAGGTCTTATGGATTCTTCCAGCCGATCAACATAGTACTTTACCGTCGAGTGTCCCGCCTTCTTTTTTGATCAAAACACCAAATTTTTCGCTGTCAAATTTGGAAGTTCTTAATCACCCAGCTGTTAGTCTAGTCATTTCCCATTGTGGCATGGTCTCAGCACAAGAAGCGCTTGTGATGGGCAAACCGCTATTATGTATCCCCTTTTTAGTCGACCAACCAGACGTTGCGGCACGTGTTGCAGATTCCGGTGCCGGTATTCTGTTGGACAAGAATTTGTTGTCAGCTTCGTATATCCATGCAGCAGTTGCCGAATTGCGTACTAATGTAACGTACACACTAGCAGCCAAAAAAATTGGTGCCATATTGGAACGAGCAGGAGGAACCACACGTGCAGTTGAGATCATTGATGCAGCCTTACGATTGGGATTTGATCATCTGGCGACACTAAACACGATTGCTCCATGGCACAAGACTGCATTGTTAGATGTCTGGGCAGTCTACGCGGCACTTATCTGCTTGTCGGCCGTGTGCGTGCGTATGCAGTGGCTAATGTTCTATCGCACGGTATCCAAAACCATTCGTCTTGTACGCAATTTCACTCTTGGGTTGATTCGTCGTGCTACGTCAATGATGGAATCATATGACGAAGTTCCTGAAGACAAAGATGAGTAGCTTTGATGAATGTGTTACGAAATAGATTGGATGCCATCTTGTCTACACGGTATGCAATCTAATACAATTACATTGCCACAAATTCCCTGTCCATATATTCATTTGATCCGTCCAGAAAAGATGAAGTGCCATTCCTGTTATCTAAAAGTCTTTCGTTGAAATGCTGATGATCTGCGGCATGACAACATTACTGTTTGAAAAAATGGAGTGGTGCTGCAGCTTTAATGTCTAGCATTCGTCTTTTCGTTTGCCCACAGGTTTAAGCCACGTCTGAAGTGATCCACATGCCTGTTTGTTACTTTTACAAAAGCTCAACTGCTGTGCACCCCATTCTTTTCGTTTAGAAGCACTAAAATGACTCGACGACTTCGTTGAAGGTGCTTGAATTTTACCATTTTTTCTGACCTCAAGCGCTCTTTTCTTCTCATCTAGCGCAAAGTACTCATCCAATCCCCAAACCAAGCGTTTCTTTACTTCAATCTCCTTGATCTTTTTGACATCTTTCGTCTCATGGGCATGAATGACAAAACTATTTAGATCCAAACTCGATTTTTTCTTTGTTCGATGACATCGATTTGAACTAAAATATTTACTCAGTATCTTCTGACTCTGCTTAACGTCATTTTTCAAACTTGACTCATTGCGCTTTCTTTTATACGACTTCAGCTTGTTGTAATCGTTGGCTTTATCACTTTGCTTAGCATTCTCCACTCGACTTTTTTTCCGTAGGTAACCAATATCGAAACCCTTTTTCATTTCATGTTTTCTTCGAACATTGCTTCCCCAATGAATTTCTTGATCTTCCATAGCAAAAGCACATGGTACATGTCTTTTATCTTGTTCAACCGTCGCTCTTTCTTCTACCAATTTGATTTGACTACTGCTCATCTGTATATTTTTTGCTGCATGCACTTTCAAGTAATTACTCATGATGTTCTTGCTGCCATTATCCACTTTCTCCATTGCAATATGCTGTCTTGTCGACTCAATAGCATCTTCAAGACTCTACATCCCACACAACCAAACATCATAAATGAAAACAGCATCAACAGATCCAAACAATCGCTTTACCTTTTTTAAACCAGCATTCAATCGAGCAGCACATGTTTCGCCTTTCACTTTTCCATCAACGAGTCGAAAAGTCCGCAATTTTCTCCATTTCGCATCTACAAATGACAAATTGTTGTCACTAAGTTCTTCTGTTCTTCAAAAACATAGCTTTTGTACCATCCGATGATATTTCAACGTCGTTCCGATCCCGTTTTCTCTTGAGCATTATCGTCAATGGTAACCTAATGCACCAACCCGTCAACGTTGTCAGTAAATGCAGCATTCTATTTCATCGTCTCATATTTCGTGACGCACATTTCTTGAGTATCAACACGGATAGGAAACTCGTCGTTAAGATGGTCGACATGTAGAACTTTCGACAGACGATGGCCACGTGGGTCTCCAGCTACAAAGGCCTATTGAGGCAGATTATAAGATATTGGAGGAAAGTAACTGGTAGTCATAATGCGCACCATAGAGAAGTACTCAATTGTATCGCCAGGAAACAACGTCTCGGTCCGAAGCTCCGATGCCGAGAGCCCTACCATAGTCGGAGTATGTACGTGACAAACCTTTCTTAAATACTTTAAAATTAAGTTTAATTTGAACAAATTCACAGACTATAGAAAGCGACATCAAATTCTTCGCGTTTTTTGTAATGTCCTGATTGAGTACTAAAGTGACCTGCTAAGATGACAACGTCCTCGATCATACTCCTTGTATGACCGTGCATGATCGATTACTTTGTGCAAATCGCCTCTTTTAAACATTTAGAACACAATGCAATGGCTTCCGCACAATCCTCCAATACTTGACTTACGTCTTGCAGAAAAGATTACGTTGAGAAATCATGGATAGTATGATCACTTACTGCATTTAAAGCTTCCTTGGATGGCCGATCAAAAAATTGAGCACACGAATTTTTCGCCAATTTGTATAACCTCAGCTCCGAAAACCAGCTCAAGGCAAACACAGCATTCAAGATTTTTATCAGCCGTCGCAAGCATGCTCTTGAGGATAGCGAAGTTGTTACTGCCATGATTACACGCGAAACAAGCATGTAATTGACTTCTGTACAACCAACAACATGTGCGTATTCCACTGTATCGTCTGGCATACATTATAAAGCGCTGCTGCTATTACTGAAAGATCCTCAGAAATTCAGACTTGGATGAAAGCGCTACTGAGATTCCAAGGAAATAAATTATACGCTGAGTCTGTTTAGAGGCCTGAATATTATTGACCTGCAACAGCTTGATGAGGTTGATAACTGCATCCAGATTGGTATTATGTATATATCATGAATGTGGCCTCCGGTGCAAGAGTTGACCGAACAAGGAGTATGAAGCTATGGATATCCTGTCACACGAGAATGAGCATCGTTCTCCCTCAGTCTAAGTGCTAGTGTCTGCATAGGAATTTTATTTTCTGTGAGCGGCGAAGAGTTACAAATCACAAGAACGATCAGTGCGAGATTGTGAATATTGAGAGCTTATGATCAGTTTTGTTGAGGATACAGCCTTCACGATGTAATGTGGCAGAGTTGCAAC
>NW_020187244.1:2253069-2253177 GCF_900000015.1 Plasmopara halstedii
TAGCTACACAATCTACCCTTCCTGCATATATGTAATTACCTTCCTGTGTACCCTGTTCCTTGGCAGCAGCCGCTCTCGAGCTTCTCCCTGCGACGCCACGACAAGATG
>NW_020187244.1:2253941-2254051 GCF_900000015.1 Plasmopara halstedii
TAGATGAAGTCTAGACTCATCAACTTCCAACAATCAGTTGGAACAGGCAACAGGCAAGCTCTGTAGCGGAGCAGACGCATGCCCTGCGGGCTTGACCCGCTGACATGTTT
>NW_020187244.1:2254653-2254795 GCF_900000015.1 Plasmopara halstedii
CGGGTCAAATGAAGCGATACTTTAGCTTGTTGCTTCCGACGGAACTTACGGCGTCTAGCGGTAAGTTCCTAGTGTCTAGTAGGGCTAAATCACCTACTTTAAACACGTTTAAGTTTCCTCTATGTTTGTCTGAGTACTCCTT
>NW_020187244.1:2254805-2254892 GCF_900000015.1 Plasmopara halstedii
CAAACCGGTCTCAACTCCGAGACCTGGGAGAAAGCGCTTTTCGAGCCTCTCCCCCACTTAAAACCCAAGACGGAGTGCCTCCTCTAA
>NW_020187244.1:2255658-2267342 GCF_900000015.1 Plasmopara halstedii
ATGGTTCAACTCTGTTGACACAGATAAAACTTGTCGCAGCCTTCTCTACGCCACTGTGTATGGAGTTTCTCCTGTTTTAGTGGAATGAGCTAAAATTTTCAGGGCTTTTCATGGGATGAGAGAGTGTTTGAATCGCGATTTCCAAAGCAACTCTCAGCAAATGACTGTTATTGCAAGTAGCAAGGCCTGTTCTGGTGCTTTAAAGGATGACCAAGGCACGCCCACGTTGTAGCGGTATATTTGCATAAGCAACATGTTCCATAGCGCTAAGCATCATATTTTACAGGATTTCGAGGTATAAATTGAATTTGCTTGTGTAAAAAAGTGACTACAATTGTATAGGAGTAGATGCCTGAGTAAATGCAATTTGTGCAATAATGTCACTGAGTTTGACTAATACTACCGGAAAACTTACAGAGGTGATTATCCGTCTTAGCTCATTCTATCATAGGATATACTCGAAACCCACTTAGCGCCTGGAACAGTCCAGCATTTTTAAGAGAACCCCTGCTAATTTGTACTTAGTTAGAAATGATCAAGAGTAATGACACGGGAACCGACACAAATTTTGCCCCTTAATTGTGCATTATAACATTTTCTCTCCTTGAAATCAAGTACATTGTAACTTGAAGCGGTTTTCAAGGAATAATCAGATCGACATGAAAAGCGCTTTTTTACGTTCAAAGCAAGCAGTGGGTATGGTAACAGTCAGGAACTCTCTCTGTTCAGTGCCGACTCTTGTCTTAGACTAATTAGTGGCAAGCAGCATTGATTGTGCATTTTATATAGGCTGAATGCAGTGACGGTGAAGGCCCAAGTTTCCAATAAATATTAAGTGAACAAAGGAACGACAAGCTGCATTGTCTACGGTACTCTCGTTTTTGTTAATCAGTGCTGTTCACTCATGCAGGTCCATGATATTTGCGTTACAACAGTAAGTTGAGCAGATTTCTCTAGGAGTGGCTTGTTAGGTGTCAGAGAGCACTGCAAAACACGAATAAGTGTCATTTGACGCAGCTGTCCACACTCACTGCGCACATGTACAGACCTATATAGCAATATAATTCTGCGAATCACATACACCGGATGGAGAATTGCCCGGACAAAAAAGCAAACAATTTGTTGGCCTGATTAAATAATGCGAGAATCCGCGACATAGGTCGCCTAAAATCTCACATGGGAAAAAACTCTTCAACACAATACTACACGGGAGTGCCCATACTCGCGCGTGGCCTTCCCACTTAACGATCGAAATTCGACGGGCTGTTTCTTTACGGAAAGGGTAGCCTAGTTTATTATGACCATCCCAGGTTCTCTCGCTCGGGTAAATATTTTGTTTCCCTATTTTCAGAGATTTAACGCTTGACATCAGAGGTTTCACCGTGAAAGCCCGTTAAAATTAAACGCTTTTGAACTGTATTCGAATATGTGCAATCAAACGAGCTGTTCGCGAACACCAAGAAAATGTGTTCTTTGTCTCGAAGAGGTTCCTTCCGAATACTGCACTGAAAGAATTATTTGGTTTATTGCCGAATGTCAAGGGTATCGAGAATTGTCTTAACCTACGAATTTATAGAAAATAAATGGAAAATATGCAGCCTGGTCAATTAACGCACAAGTATAACAAAAGGTATGGTTTCATGGCATGGGCTCTGCTTGAAAGGGGTGCTGAATGGTACTGAAGCTCGAAAGACAAAATGGTCTTCAGGCTATTTAAATTTTATATACCGGCCGCTATTCTTGTCATTCTAGATATGAGAAAGCCATTTAATTCTCGGTGATGCTTTGGCTCATAAAACGTCGCTTTCTTTCATGTGATGCCAATAGGCGTGAGGCGTCATTGCATTAGTTATAGCCAGCCAAAAACGTAGAAAATTTCAATACAAAAAACATGAAATATGCTCTTGTCAAGTTCGAGAAATCCTGCCTTGACTTCAATATGTCAGTGATTGATACGGACCATGCGTTCTTAAGGACACCAGCGTCGTAGTCACACCTCGCTTCGAGAAAAGCACGATGACTATCTTTTGCTGAGTATGCCTCCGCCGTAAAATTCAAGCCGGTGCCGGGTGCGCTTTCGCGCCACCAAGATTATAAATCATTTCATTGCATGATGGTGACCTCCACCATCGACGACATCTCAAATATCACGCACAATTGTCATCATTATCGAAACTGAGGAAGCCTGATGTTGGTTTTATCTAGAAGATCACTTATTTGAGCATCTTTAAATCGATACTTCCAGTCTCGCGAAAATTTTACAATTTGAATCCATTTGACACATTACGCATAGTTGTTCCTCGTAATAAGCTTTTGAAATATAATATTATTGTGGAGAGTCACAATACTCCTTTCAAAAGATGTTCCGGTTAAAGAATTAAATACAAGTCAGTGTGCATTCTATTCTGGTGGCCCAAGATCTTCAATTGGGATACACGTGTGAGGGTCTCTGTTGAGCTTTCAAAGAGTAGCGTTATGCCGTACGATTTGATGTTCTTTACCAGCATGCCGAAAATGTACAAATTCACATAACACTTAGATCTTTTATCGACAGAGTGATGGCAATGCATTCGTATACCTTTCGCTTTTGATGCTTTTAGTCATACTTAAATTTTACCGATTCTGCGACGCAGTCACGAGTAAAGATAAAGCTGATCTCCTGTTTTTTTTAAAAAAATTGTCAAAACAATTCTTTTTGGTAATCGTCTCGGATCAAGATCCAGGTATACAACCAAAATTTTCAAAGTTCTTGATCCCAGATCTGACATGTCCAGATCGAACCATCCAAGATCAATGATCAGAAGTTGCGCGTCAAGCGCTAGGTGATGAAAATGGTATAGCACTATATGTACGGCTCGTCGGCGATGTATATATATTCGTTTTTCACTGGGCAACGCATCTCATGCAATTCCACCCCCCTGCCATTTTTCGAATGGATGAATAAATCTCCTTAGTTCCCTGAGGCTTCCACCAGCTGCTTCTGGGGGGGTTGAAACGTGTAACGGGTACGTAGGGTATTTGATTGTACTTATACCTTACACTTATGTGCAATTGTTCAGATGCACTTATGTGCAAATGAGCATAATTAAAAGATAACAGAGTATTGCTACTGAAGCGGGCGATAGGACTCCGTATCTGTCACGTCTGTTGGGCACGTAAGCTGTCAGCCCAACGTCAAGCACTACATATAGTTTCTTATTGAATATACAAAACGAATACAAAATACGGTTTTCATTTTCTAATTCGCAAGATTCTTAATTAATGCCGTACTTTTTTTCTTCTTCGAGATTTACAAGATATAATTGGTCTCGTGTGATGAACTAAGTACTAAGCTGCTCAAAAAGCCTGCTCCTGCTCATCTATGAAGCAAACTAACTTGACCTCGATGCATTATCAACGCAGAATACTTGTGACGAAGCTACCTTCGTGAGCAGTGCACAGCATCCCTGTCGCGCTTCTTGACACAAGCTGTCGATCTTAACACCATGTTGAGAAGAGACTCGCTTTTCTGTGAGTATAAAGCACATAATGTAAACGAAATGTTCGAGTATCTATTCTTGGGATAGTAGTCACGCACAACAAATGACTGTCTGTGTCTGGTCGCGAGACATCGGCTACCCAAGGGTCGGGAGAAGATAATACTTACCTGGACGTCTAGACAGCAAGAGAGTAACCTATTGAGACACCCTAACCAGTTGTTGATGGGAACACAATCGGCGACAATTCTTATTGCCGCGATGAAGGAAGGTCCTCTTCTAAATGCGGTATTTTTATACTCGCGTGTATTGTTGTGAGCAGGTGCGGCTCGCGTCAAGTCCATCTGCATTTTCCATGATTCTTTGAGAATGCGGTTAATGTTGTAGTATATCCAAATTACAACTTTTATGTCGCAAGATCATGATAGGATCGGGAGGTGGAGTCTCAACGAGCCAAATGCGATCAACCTCGCTATACTAAGATGAATGAAAGAAATTTCTTAGCTGTAGGGTAGCGTCGCGATACTTGCAGCTGATCTACCTTAACAATGCGAGGCAACTGCGCGTTGTGAGCTCCTTCTCTTTCGACTAAAGAGTACAAATGGCTGGATATCGTGTAGTGTCAGCTGCCAAAATCTTTGCGACAAGCCCAGTTTGTGAAGTCCATCCTCCCGAGTTAGAATCGGGCTCTCGTTTCCCCGTAGACATCAACAAACTCAGCTCGATCGATAACGAGTCTCTTTAAGAAAAATTGCGATCCAGGCGCAAGGATATTGGCTCTCAAAATTGACGTCCCCGGCATTGCAAAGTCACAGGAAGGCTTGATAAATTTCGGGTCGTTGTGTGTCGCGCAACACGCCTAGATGCCAAGAGTAGAATGTAATTTGCTGAGGCATCGTATTTAACAAATATGGTACAGTATTCTTGCGTCTTGCAACGGGGCATGTTGAAAAATTCTGTTTGGTCTGATCTTCTGACAGAGCTTACTGACTCCGTCGGCGTGAGAAGATCTTGACTCCTGGATTCTTGATAAAATCTCTTTCTAGGTACGATGTGGCTTGAACGTCTTGATCTATGGATTCTTTTAGTGGTTCTTTGCGCCATTACCCTGTTAAGGCTGTAGAAGCCAGAATTTAGGGCTGGTGAGTCGTAAGCTTACTTCAGCCATGAGCAACAGCGCGTTTGGCGAGAACAGCAGCTCAAATAGCTTTGGTCCTTGACATAAGTTTTAACGAAAAGCGTCTGAAGAGCAACAATGCTATTGAATGTGATTTGACCAAAATCAAGCGGCAGAAGTCGTAGTAAGCCACAGTCTCACGATGTTACAGGTAGTACCGAACGTGTTTGGAGGGCTCCATAATTGTATTGCGATATTGCAAAAGCGAAAATGGACCTCAGTGTTTTGAGGTCCTTCGACAATATTGCTGGTGGGAAGTTTGATCGCAGCTAAGAATCAGAATCTATTTGTGCTGGAGCCGATAAAGACGAGTATGAGCGACTGTGTGTCACTGTCAACCTTGCCAGAGTCAGGAAAGACGGCCAACTGCAAGACGCAAAAAAAGAGTACTAAACTGCAAAGCTATTAAGGATCTCTCATTCATTTGAAACAAATACAGCTGCTAAGTCGGAGCTACCATGTGATGCACTATCCAAGCGAAGTAGTGAAGCTCCACGGTTTGGTGGTATGAAAGAATATGTTGCAATGAATGGAGCCAGTATATGCATATATCGGCCTAAAGACTGTAAGCTTCTTCTCATTAACGATCATTAATTTTAATAAATTATTTTTTAAAAGGATCTGCAAGACACGTAAAACCACGAAAACAGCACAGTCGGGACTGAAGGAAATCCTGGGCCTATCATGCAGCGGGGCTGTCGTAGCTCTTTCGCTTAGAGGAAGCTAAGCCGAGGTCGGTGACCTCCGTTCTATACTTTGAACTAGTACAAGTGTAGCGGATGGCAAAACGCTTACTCTTAGAGTAATCACAACGTTAACCCAAGGCAAATATACTCTTCCGTTAAATTGTAAACTGTATTTCTTTGTTTCATTCGCGGCAAAGCCGCCTTTATCTAAATCTATAGGATTTTCTGCTTCAATAGTAAGACCTAATAAAAATGCATAAATACTGACACTCCGGCCACGTACTGACTTTTTGTGGAGGTGAAGCCGTGATGACACCGTCTTGTGTAACCTATACCCTTATATATACACACCAATTTGTGTGACCCACCCCTTCGTAACCGGGTTTGTGAAACCCCGTTATATATCATCTGTCATCGACGACTTTTTCTCGAGACACTGATTACAGTGATAACAAGTAGTGGAGTGGCTATTTTTATGAATCCTACAAATCAATCATTCATTGACGTGGTGACAAAACATCCAATAAATATTTTGATTTGGTCCGGGAGTGCGTCATTGAATCTACTTGATTCCCGGAATCGAAAACAGCGTCATAAGGCAATGACCTATACCATGGAATTAGTATGACGTCATAGACGTCTTTTGTTCGTGCGAAGCACGAAGTACGTTGATGAGAGAAATTAAATATCCTCATATGAAGTCAACATCCCGCCTCATGAAGCTGACGGCGACTGGCGGGATATAAGCAGCTTAATACAAACACTAAACTGGTGTAAACCTCTTTTTTTGCAAAACGCGCCATCGAAAAGAATGGTCGGTTGCGGTTTATTCAGTACTCTCTATTTGCATAATGATAAGTCCTAACTTCTCATTAAAGTCAGTGATATAATCTGTGAATACTCCAAGCGGAATGCTCCGAGAATAGCAATTAGATTCGCAGGAATTGTCTTACACATCAGTGCAGCAAATACTTAAGTTACATTTTGTCAATAAGTTCAGCTATTTTGACAAAATTGCAGTCTGTTGTCGCGCAGAGCATGGCGGTCGAACTTGTACATCGATATCAAACTCTTGCGAGATCACCGAGTTTGCATAAACAGCCCTGAAAGCCAGGGCCATCATGAGGAATAATTAAGTCCGTCTCGAAAAGCACGAAGTCCCAGAAGGTGATTAAAATACTCGAATTTTCATCTGGTGCTTTTTCCTATTTGTGGAAGGGATTACACGACGTGGTGAAAGGAGAACCGCCACGGGTTCTGCCCCCAGATTATCGAGTTTGGTGTCGGATTGTTCCGTACTTAAAATAAAATACCAAGGGACCAATGTGACATAACTTGCGCTTCCACACCTGAATATCATTGAGTAAACTTATCATGTTTACCAGAAAGGTAAATCCAGGCCTGTAAGGCGCTTTTGACTTACCGTACGCGAGAAGATGATGTCACCCTCACAGAAATAATCACCCCAGGAGGATTGCTGCAAGTGATACTTGCTATGCATGCTATCCAATGCTATGCACCAGCATCAAAACGTTTTGTATTGACGCAGTTTCTTAGGCTTTATTGTGAATGTGAATGGACAGAATATGACGATATATTCGTCAATAAATTGTGCAGACCACAATGCATGGATATATACATTCGTATCGAAAGTTTGCTGAGCTTTGCATCATCAAAGTCGCTTTCATCATCAATCCAACATGTAATATTTTTGCTTTTTGGTACTGATGAAGTCCCGCCTCTGGGATGCCTCAGTCAAAGAGTAGTCTTTGCGCAAATCACACACAGATTCAGCCACAGTAAATTGGCTTCTGCCACCATTTGTAGGAATTTGTAAGATTGAGCACGTCTAAGGATTCAATGTTAGTAATACCGATATGGTCTGCATGCTCTAACATCTCCATATTTAGATAGTTAACGAGGCGCAAGAGAAGTCGCGTTATTGCGTCCAGATGCCGCCAGCTGTAAGCTATGAGCTACAAATATTCATTATTCAAAAGTTTAACTCACAGCGAAAGACTAGTGCGATCGTAGCAATTTCAGAATTCATATTTTCAGATCTAAGTTGTCTATATACTATTTGAATTGTGTCATGCCGAAATGCATCATCGTAGCCTCGCCACCCTCTGAAAAATACTCGATGATTATTCTTTGCTGAGCATTCTTCTGCTAAAGTAGAGGCCTGGTCGGCAAAGTGTGCAGATGAAAACGCTTTCCCGTCGTCCACATCTCATATCACAGTGGCAGCTACAAGTATATACAGCATCAGGATCAGACGCAACTCAAATTGCGTTATTAGAGATTTGATAAACAAAATGCTCTTAACCTCGAATACTATCAGATCTACATTTTTTGATCTGCGTTTTCGCCGCGACCGCTGTTTTAAGGCATGCTGTACTCAGCACGGATTCACTTGACGCAAAACGCGTTGTGTTACCCCTTCAAGTACAAATATATAGAGATATCACATCCCCCGTTTCCAGGAAGACTTCTCGGTAGAGAAAAAACGAATGGCATATTAAAGGCATTGCAGAGATGGCTCTATTGGAAAGAATGATAAAAACTAGGTGTACATGGGTGGGATATGTTGCAGAAAGAAGTCATTTCGCATGCAGAGGTGCCGTCAGTATGAATGCCAGCTTTTTAGTCATATGTCTGGATAATTTCCGGGTAATAAAATCGTATTTTTCAGTAATATTTTTAAAAACAGCAATCTCGCTGCTGTCACGCTCCCGGTGAATATAAAGCAAGATGCTTTTCCCGCAACTTTTGGACATCTAATTCGAACAAAGATCCCCGCGTTTACAGCCAATATCTGGTGAACGTTGCTGCACCATACTTGATATATTGAAAGCGGACAATTCCGACACCAGTGGTTAAAAGTAGCCTCGTAAACGACTTACACGCGCAAATCAACGACGTTGCTGGAGTGACATGCGTTTTTCTCCAAAGTTTGTATGTTCTAAAAACTCTCGGGTAATTTTGAGACTTTTACGATGTTGTTTTCTTCAATTGAAATGGTTCTAATCTTCTTGCTGATATCAGCCCAATCGAACGATACTATATATCTCAAAGAGAATGAGCCTGATTAGTCACCCGCGTGGCACTGAGGCTGAAGCATGGACATGGAAACGAACTGTAGATGAAGACTGAGCGGATGTAAGAACAGATGTCGTAGATAACATTGGTTACTGTGAATGATAAGCATGAGGAATGATGACTGCAAACTTTGATGAAGTCGACAATGACAGTAACTGACAGAATTTACAAAAAAACAGTTTACACAGGAATGGACAGTGTGTCGGTGAACTACGCGGAGATCGACGCAAATGAGACACTGATGAGGTGCAACGTGAAGCGGAAGATCGCTACATTGTCGATCAGGTACCTTTTAAATTTTGATAGTATACATTGGTCTGATAATGATTTTGTTCTACAACGTTATTTAATGCCTGAAAGGTTTTGATTTGTAAGCCTTTGTGCGTAGATTCATATCAAAGCTTTGCAGAAATATCATGAAGCATCTCAAGATATGATCCCTGGAAGCTTTGACATGTAGATCTTACAAACTTACATATGTCAACAACTGATAACGAAATTTGGTATGAAACGCACTGCACCAGCCAATTACTGAAAAAAGGTGTACAGCACTTCTCATCCTGATTGTAAATCTTTTAATTACCGGAGATCAAACATGGAGCGGAAAATCTTCAAATCAGCTTCCTGGCTTGAAAACATTTTTCTAGCAGCACAAATATTCGACGCGAGTAAAACTGTACATTCATTAGAAAAAGAAGTGCTCAAACATTTTCTTTTAAAAATTCAAAAGCTGCAGCTTCAAAGGCTTGATTTCTGTATCAGGCGATGCCACTGCTACCAACGAATTTTCTCTTGATACGATATAATGGTAAAGTGTACGACAGTTAGGCCATTCTCGAAATGAAGATAGCACAAAACCAAACAGCAAGCACAAGTAAAACAAGCAGAAATAAGCGATCCGCTACACTGATAGTAAGTATAGAGCAAATGTTGCCGACCTTAGCTTAGCATCCTTTAAGCAAAAGAGCTACGACACCCTCGCTGCGCGGGACTCTTAACAGAAATGTCTGATTGAGGTAACCATACCGTTCTCACCATCGGCTTGTTAGGGAGTTTCTAGATGTGTCTCAACAGTGCCCTCTCCAAAGCTGGTGAACAAGCTTTGATCGGCATTGTATGTGTACCAAAAGTGATGCCCCACAAAAATGTAATCGGGAGCGTTAACGGTGTTACACGTACACTTGTAAGAAAGAGTGGGGCGCACAAGATTGTGCGACCGTACATAGGTGTGTATTACACAGTTTGTGTGATCGCACAGTTTGTGTGATCACACAGTGGTGTGGCTCACCGTAACAAGAAGATACCACGTGGCAGAATTGCCAGTATATAAACATATAACTATATTAATAATGCTTGCTATATTAGTCAGGTTTTGCTTTTGAATTAGGGCTTACTATATCCATTAGGAAAACCAAGAGGTTAGATATTAGCGACTCTGCCGCACAATAATTAAATACACTTTCAATTTTAAAGAAGTGTTTCTTTGCCTTGTTGAAGGGTTTAGCATCTGGAGGTAGCGGGTTGCGATTCGCTACATTCGTGCTGTTACTAGTATATAATGTAAGGTTGGTGACTTTAGCTGAGCTTCCTCTAAGCAAAGCGCTACAGCAGCCCCGCTGCACTTGGTAGCACTCGAAGTCAATCTACGCCGGAGTTGCTACTTCTGATCCTCTTTGAGGATCGAGGAATATTCCTTTTTGCCCCAGGGCATGTAGGACGGGCTAAATAAGCTGATGTCCCTGCTGGGTCCTGAGGGCGTGGAGCACTTCGTTGGGCAAAGGCCTGAGGCCATAAGCATTGAGGCGTATTTGGAGCTCGGAAAAGCTTTGTTGAAAGACTTACAGCAGAAGCTGTCAGAGTCAACAGCATCTATAACGCCACCGTCGATGACGGATGATTCCTTTCGACCCAGACCACTCATGAGTAAGTGTCTTTAGACCTTCGAGGGTTTGGATGGAGAGAATCTCCTTCTTTTGATAAGAGGAGCCATATGGCAATGGCTTCTGCCATGCTCATAAAGGAGCGACAGCACGTGGCGCTAGCTATCTCTAAGCTCTGAGGCCGAGTAAGAGAATGGCACTAACGTGGATGCTTCGGTTAACGCTGCGTTACCCTCCTTGAAAGAGCACAAGCGTCAGCGTCTGCGAGTGTTCTAACCGCATCGTCAGCCATATCGCGTGAGATCCTGTGAGATCGCGTTTCCTTGCTGCCCGACAGGGCAAGAAAAAGTTAGGGGACTTTGTCCAACAGTTGAGGACTCTCATTGCCGGGATGGCAGCAAATCCTCTCCCCGTGGCGGTTGCAGTGACCGTCTTTATGGAGGGTCTCCGCACTGGCGTGGCCAGAATGGAAGTCTTCCGCGTGAATCGGTCTTCTTTTGAGAAAAAAACGATGAAAATGGCATTAAAAGCCGAATTCAACAGCAAGTCGGCACGACCTGGTTCGTTTTCACATCCTAAGAGGTCGTCGAGCGAGCCTGAGCCAATGGATCGCAGCCATACTGACAAGGCGGAAAGAGAGCTCCGAGCTTCGAGCAGCGTTAGAACACCCGATGGCGTTTTGTCCTTGGAGACACTCGTCACTTTTGGACGGGCTGTCCCTCGCGCAAGGAGAGTAAAGGTTCGTCTAGCCGACGTCTCGCTTCTAACCAGGTTAGTTTGCCGAGGGAAAACGGGAAAACCCAGTAGGTGCGGGGCGCCCTACTGGTGAAGAATTGAGTTCTGTTGTGCCTCAAAGAAGATGGGAACACGGAACTTGTATGCAAGCCAGGCTTGCTGGTCGTAAAAGCGACCGTGAAGGGCTTTGAGAGGCCATGGAGAATCCTTATCGAGTTCGGGAAGCGTGGTCTTGTGACACCGTCACGGTTCTCTTAGCGACGGGGACTTGTGTCACTGTATCGAGGGTCTCTGTGGACCTCGGTGTCAAGTCTATAAACTTTGGTAGCGTGGAACGATCGATAGTCTTAGACTTGGATGCAAGATATGGCCTTATCTTTGGTATGGCATGTTTATAACACCATGAGCCATGGATTGATTGGAGGCTGATGACCTTAAGCACTTCGCGCACGTCTCCTGATGAAGCATTGGTGAGTCATTAACCTTATTTCTGCTTGGAAGCAGAACTGCTATTGGCGCGGGCAGTGGACCGGGACGGTCAATGTGATAAAGATAGGAAAATCCGAGATGTCAAACACCGAAGGTTTATTGGACAAGAGTCCCGAGCATGGCTCGCGGGCTGAACGTGGAG
>NW_020187244.1:2267421-2267880 GCF_900000015.1 Plasmopara halstedii
GCAAATTTGCTTGCAACTTCTGACTTGTTTCGAAGCAAATAAACCATAGTAAAGTGTGAAAAGTCGTCAATAAACGTGACGAAATATCGTTTTCCACCAAAAGTTGTTGACTGCATCGGTCCGCACACATCACTGTGAATAACTTCCAACAGTTTTGTTGTGCAGTGGGTCGACTTTGGTAAGAAGGTTGCACGTGTTTGCTTGCCTAACGAGCAGCCGTGACAACGCTCCCACTGCTTGACCGAAGCAAGTCCTATGCCAATACCATAGTTTTTCCTCACAATGACATTAAGACTGGAATAGCCGATGTGACCAAGACGAAGGTGCCAGAGGTACGACGTGGTGTCCCCGTAGCATCCCAACGAACTCGTCACATTTGCTTCTTTCACCAAAATCGGAGTCATGCACAACTTAAACAACCCTTTTCCTTCACGCGCACCAATCTTCCAGCGTAGACCT
>NW_020187244.1:2267890-2267973 GCF_900000015.1 Plasmopara halstedii
TGATGTTGGTACTTTTCATAGTTGTTGATTGTTTTTTTGTAGACAGCCTTTGAACTGTGGATGTGGTCTCGAAAGAGGGAATT
>NW_020187244.1:2267983-2268116 GCF_900000015.1 Plasmopara halstedii
CTATATTTTTCACAACATTAGCTACTGGCAAAACTAACACATACAATCACTTCTGCGGCGTCAAACATTCAAGCAGAACCTCTTTCGCTTTAGTCTGATCGGAGCAATCGATACCCCTTCTGCTGCGTCTCAG
>NW_020187244.1:2268126-2268327 GCF_900000015.1 Plasmopara halstedii
TATTTAGGATTGTATTAGTATATTCAGGATCATGTGTACTTGAGATGAGACGACAATAATTTTTGCACGACTGACCAAATCGTTCCATTTTCAAATATCATAATCATAGTTGTTTGAAAGCATATTCTCAAGAACGAACGCTCCACGGATCCTAATGAACTATCTATGTGTTGAGTGTTCATCTCGCGTCGCTTTGAAACC
>NW_020187244.1:2268337-2268751 GCF_900000015.1 Plasmopara halstedii
ATTTTACAATAATAATTTTATACGTACGGACTTTTCGATGTGAAGTTATTCACTTCACCAAACTCATTTAAAATGACTTACTCGTATATCTGATACCATCAAGATCTCAGGCTACAAATAAGTTAGCAATTGATTGTTAATAGACAGTTTTCACCTGACGAACTTTACTTCGTAGTGATACTTGCGCTTGCGATTGTGCGCTGCAATTATATCAAAGAACAATTGAGCATGCTCACTACAAATCCTGGTTGTATCTATACAGTCCTCTTGTGCCTCTTGCTCTTTATTTGCGCATAGCCGAGCTGCAAACAGGCAGGCAGTGTCGTATGGTTAAAGATTTCCTCTTCGATAATTCAGAACTTTACATCTTGAAGTAGCTTGATCCGTCCGGTTGAAAAAAAGTTATAGCCGTGA
>NW_020187244.1:2268761-2268840 GCF_900000015.1 Plasmopara halstedii
AAGCAATATCACTTCTCTGTTTCTCGCCGTTGTTGCTCTATCAACTGGTACATCTGCTGAAAAAGAGGCTGCTCAGACA
>NW_020187244.1:2270762-2271156 GCF_900000015.1 Plasmopara halstedii
CAGTGAGGGGAGTGCTGAGACGCAGCAGAACGGGTATCGATTGCTTCAATCAAGCTAAAGCGAAAGAGGTTCAGTTAGAATGTTTGACGCCGCAGAAGGGACTGTATGTGTGTGTTAGTATTGTCAGAAGATAATGCTGTAAGCAAATATTATTGCTCCTTCAAATCAACAATCCTTAAGTTTGCGATCGATGATTCAATGAAATCGCAGTCTTTCCCACATTAATTCAGTGAGACTTACACAGCTCTCTGTTGTTTCGTTTAATTTATAAAGTTTCCGCTTCATCCAACAGCATAGAAGTGCAACACAGCTTACGCCGTGGATACATTTATGAACCGTCTATAAGTGATGTTGTTCTTGTCTTGGGTTGGTAGCCTCCATCACAGCAGTGATG
>NW_020187244.1:2271166-2271525 GCF_900000015.1 Plasmopara halstedii
CACAACTGACCAAATCGTTCCATTTTCAAATATCATAATCAAAAAAATCATAGTTGTCTGAAAGCATAAGTGCAGTTTTTAAGAATGCACGCTTCACGAACTATTTATGTGTTGAGTATTCATCTTGCGTCGCTTTGAACCCACAACTTGTGATTTTGGAAAAGACGATAAGGCAATAAGTTTTCAATTTTTAGAAGAGGCATCTTGCATCTTGCAAACGACTTTCAGAAAACAGAATGACGCATAGATCCCGTTTTTAAGACCCGATGTGCACGTAAGCTCACAGATCGAACGCGTCAACATAACACTATGTAAATCTCACTGAATTAATGTGGACAAGACCGCAACTCCATGAAATC
>NW_020187244.1:2271535-2271736 GCF_900000015.1 Plasmopara halstedii
TCAATGGACTCGGCGGGCAACATAAGTGCGGTGGTCTTTGTGGCTCGTTTGATCAAGATGGTTTGCTGGCCAGCGGTCCATGAGCTTGGACTTTGTGTTTGGCCTGCCAATGGACTCGGCGGGCAACATGGGTGCGTTGGTCATTGTGGCTCGTTTGAGCAAGATGGTTTGCCGGCCAGAGGTCCATGAGTATGGACTTTG
>NW_020187244.1:2276878-2277166 GCF_900000015.1 Plasmopara halstedii
GAAGCATGGGAGAGTCTTGGTTCCGATTAAGCGTCAAGAAAACCGACTTGGACAAGTTGAGCTTCGCGCCGGAGCCTCTGCAGTAGTCCTCCACGATCTCAAGTTGCGCCTGCAGGTTCGCGATCGAACTCGCAAACAGAGTCGAGTCATCTGCAAAGAACACGCTTGTGGACGTGTGGTCTGCGTTCAGACACACACCGTACTCCTCGTGGGAACTCAGCAGGTTGCCCAGAGGCTCGATCGTCAAGACGAAGAGCAGCGCAGACAGCGGATCGCCTTGCTTCACGC
>NW_020187244.1:2277176-2277331 GCF_900000015.1 Plasmopara halstedii
TGGCTTCCAAGTGGAATCAGATCGGCTGTCGGAGACCGTATCCTGCACGCTCGTCCAGTGGAAGGTCATGCCACGTAATATCCCAGCGCGTCTTGTTCCACCCGACCCAAGTCGCTCGCCACCACGTCGACGTCAGGCTCCACTTGAGCAAGTCG
>NW_020187244.1:2277423-2277721 GCF_900000015.1 Plasmopara halstedii
GCATTCTGCTTTCCCGGCTTATACTTCACCCAAAGTATATTCCGCAAAGAAGGATAGCCATCTAGCCATCTTCTGCGAGAGGTGGGGCAACTGAGTCGCAGTGCGTAGTGACGCATGATTTGTGTAGATCACAAAAGGCTTGGAGCCGAGCAGGTGGACCCTGAACTTGACAAGTGCATTCTTCATCGCAAGTATCTCCTTGCTGGGTAATTCTTTTCTGCAGCTTTGAGCTGTCAAGACTCGAACGCGATCACCTGATCTCGCCCCTCGGCGTCTGCTTGCAGCAGTGCACAGCCGA
>NW_020187244.1:2277731-2278270 GCF_900000015.1 Plasmopara halstedii
GATCAGGGTCTGGCAGTGCCAGCATTGGTGTATGTAGGAGGCTGTCGTTGACCCCGTCAAAAGCCTCTTGATGTTCGGTGTTCCAACACCATTCCTCAACCTTTTTCAGGAGATTAGATAATGGCCGGGCCATTTCTGCGTAGTTTACGCTGTTCTTGTGTAAGTAATTGGCAAGACCAAGCCACTTACGCGAGTCTCTCCGGTTCTTTGGAACCGGCCAGTCCTCAATGGTCTTGACCTTAGCAGGATCTGCTCGAAGGCCACGCTTCCCAATGAGGCACCCTTTACTGGAAACACTTCTGCGTTAAAGATGCACTTGTCTGCATTGGCGTACAGTTTGTTCGTGTGTATGCACTCGTGAACCGCTCTTAGATGGACGATGTGGTTCTCCTCATCCGTCCTCCCGTGATTCGCACGACTGTGAACGAAAATATGTCTGTGCATACACCCTGTGGGGCCTGAACAACTGCGTCACAAGACTAATAAATGTTGCTGGTGCATTTGACAGCCCTTGGGGCATCACCAGCCACTCCCAGAGC
>NW_020187244.1:2282155-2285938 GCF_900000015.1 Plasmopara halstedii
AAACCAAGTCGTGCCGACTTGAAATTGAATCCGGCAATCAATGCCACATTTATCGCCTCTGCAAAACGAAGACGGATGCACACGGAAGACTTCCATTCTGGCCACGCCAGTGCGGAGACCTTCCATAAAGACGGTCACTGTGACCGCCTCA
The DNA here is from genome assembly GCF_900000015.1 of Plasmopara halstedii. Classification (NCBI taxonomy): domain Eukaryota; phylum Oomycota; class Peronosporomycetes; order Peronosporales; family Peronosporaceae; genus Plasmopara; species Plasmopara halstedii. The sequence goes on from NW_020187244.1 coordinate 2,282,307, forward strand.
GTAAGGGGATCTGCTGCCATCCCGGCAATGAGAGTGCGCATCTCTTGGGCGAAGTCTACCAATTTCTTGTGTCCTGTCGGGCGACAAGGAAACGCGATCGCACGCGATAAGCCTGGTTAGGCGGCGAGAACACTAGTGATAGCTGCATTTTCAGATCCACCCAGGAGGGAAACTCAGCTTCGACCTAAGTGCCGCACGTCAGTGCCCATTCTCGCGCTCAACCACCGAGCATTGAGATGGCTATATTTACGCGCTGGTGCTCGATCTGGAGCATGGCGGATGCGATGGCCATCTCGACCTCTCTCACCCAGAGCAAAAAATTGTCTACATCCCCCTCGAAAACCTCAACGCTCACCATGAGCGACTTAGCATTCTCACGGAGGATCAGTCTAAACGACTCAGGTGTAGTTTGACTGCAAGTGCTACCAAGTGTAGCAGGGCTGCCGTAGCTTTGCGCTTTTAAAAAGCGTAAGTTAGGTCACAGACCTTTCGTTCTATACTTAGAACAAGTACGAGGTTAGAGGATCGCAATCCGCTTACTCCAAGAGTAATTACAACCTTAACCCAAGGCTGATGAACATTTTCGTTTAAAATCCAGAACTGACCTTATTTATTATTTATCTGCGGCAAAGCCACCAAATTTTAAATGTATAGATTTTCCCAAATATATATAGTAAAATCTAAATACATGCATAACTACTGGCTACCGAGCCACATACCGTATTCTTATTTGGGTGTGGTCACACCATGCCCATCTCGTGTGACACACACCACTGTTACCAGGGTACATGTAACCCCGTTACATCGTAGGTACGGTACTTCACATCCTCATCGTGAATAACCACAATTCGTGGCGTATCTGTCGAGTCAGTTCTATAACACAGCAACATACTAATCAATGAATATCGGTGCAATTGGGCACGTAGTCGCGACGACAACTTCTTGTTCGAATCTTGGACCTCCTTACTCCCGAGAGCTTGTAGCAGCGCTACGCACGTTCATCACCCGCCAACAAGAAAATTGTTGATTATGGTGAAGATGGACTTGCTATTTACGATGATGGAAGTGTGCGCTGCGCGGATCAAATCTGTCGCTCACGGCGTCGCCGTCGTGGCATAGGCAAGCTCATAATCGGGTCTGCGCGACAACGCATCAGCGAAAGCATTCTGCTTTTCTGGCTTTTACTTCACTTCGATCTTATATTCTACAAAGAAAAAGAGCCACGTAGTCATCCTCTGCAAGAGGTGAAGCGATTGAGTCGCAGTGCGTAGCGACGCATAATCTGTGTAGTTCACCTGCACGGCTGGGAGCCGTGCAGGTGAACTCTGAACTAGGCAAGTGCATACTTTATCCAGTATTTCCTTGTCGTGAGCTGGGTAGCTCTTCTCTGCAGCCTTAAGCTGGCGAGATTCGTACGCAATCACCCGATCTCGTCCCTCGGCGTCTACTTGCAGCCGATGGCAAAGTTCGAAGCGTCACAGACAACACTAATACGATGATCGGGGTCTGACAACGCCATTATTGGTGCGTGAAGGACGCTGTCTTTGACCCTGTCAAAACCCTTCAGATACTCGGTGTACCAACAGTATTCCGCATCCTTCTTAAGGAGATACAACCAATTTCGCATAGTTCGTACTATACTTGTGCAAGTAGTCGGTAAGGTCTAGCCATTTTTTGTTTTTTTGGAACCGGCCCGTTCACAGTGGCCAAGACCCTAGCGGAGTTCGCTCGAACGTCACGCTTCCCAATGAAGCCCTATAAAAGGGGTTCTCCAGCGCTGAAGATGTACTTATCTGCATTGACATACAGCTTATTCGTGCGCATGCATTAAGCAACGCCCTCAACTAAACGATGTGGTTTTCCTCATCTGTCCTCCCATACCCCGCACGACTGTGAACGAAGATGTCGTCGAAGTATATTGGTGCATACGCCCGGTGGGGCCTAAACAATTGCGTCACAGAACGATTAAATGTGACTGGTGCGTTTAACAGCCCTTGGGGCATCACCAGCAACTCCCAGAGCATCTCGCCTCGGGGTACTCACCGCTGCCAGCGGAATAACACTCGCTCTCATGAGCAATTGAAAAGAACCATCGACCAAATCCAGTGCACTTTCCCCGTTTTTCTGAGGAACGTCCTTCCTAGGATTCGGCGCGGTGGCAGCGTTTAGCGTATCATCAGCATGAATGATACACCACTTGCCGTTTGGCTTCCGGACACAAAAAGTGGGAGTCGAATGGCGAGACTTGCTCTCACGCACCATTCCTGCCTCGTACTTCGCACGTAAAAAGGCATCAATGACATCACACTGCTCCTTGGGCAGGGGCTATTGGCGTGTTACGCAGTCTTCGGCTTCCGAAGCCAGGTCAATCTCATGCCGCACACCTCGTTCCGGAGGTTGGACCGACGGCGGGTATTTGTAAACGTCGTCTTGAAATCCCGTTACCAAAGAATAGTACGGAACCAAGGGATCCTTCAGGATCAACGATCCACTTCGTGCGCTCCTACCTTCTTGGTGTCCTTCTGGACAGCTTCATCCAGAAGCGACGGCGAGTTAATTTTCTCGTTCGGTAATGACCACCTCGGCTGAATTGGCTGCCTTCAAGGCACCGCCGAACTCTTGGAAGGACATTTCGTCCAGCTCAAAACCAGCATCCACCGCGGTAATAGCCTTGAGGATGACGTCGCCGCCTTTCCCTACCGTCAAACCGTTGGCAAGGGTAAATAGCTGTGCGCTATCAACTACGGTAGACACACCCTGGATCAAGGTCGACGCCCTGCATCTTGCAGATAACATACGACATCGCCGTCCCCTCTCTATATAGGTTTAGCGTCTCATTGAGACCGGTGGGAACACGTACTCTGCGTCATCCAGTGTCCCTACTCCATGCTCCATCGGAGCCATGATGTTATTAACAACATCCAACGAAGATCTAATATTTCCGAAGTCTTCGTCCGGCGGATAGCGTGCCGCTCCACGCGCTTCAGAAGAGCCTTGTCCAGGAAACCTCGGACCTCGTTCGACCATGCCACTCGGCATGCAGCAACTGCTCTTATTTGAGCAGTGCTCAATGATTTTCGTATCACTCTCGGTCCGCGAACCGTGCTCGGGACTCTTGTCCAATACACATGGATCGATTGGATGTCAAAGCCTTCGGCGCTACGCGCACGTCTCCTGGTGAAGCTTTGGTGAGTCATGAGACCACCTCTGCTAGGAAGTAGATGCGCTAATGGCGCGGGCATTGGACCGGACGGTCAACGTGCTGGATATTTGAGTATCCGATTTGTCGAACACCGAAGGTACCCGTGACGTTCCAGATCTACCATACCACATACCTTGTATCCAAGTCTAAAACTACGCAGCGTTCCACGCTATCGAAGTCAAAGACGGCGAGGTCCACAAGGACCTTCGGCATAGTGGCACAAGTCCCCGTCGCTAAGCGAACAGTGGTGGTGTCACTCAACCGCGCTTTCAGCGACTCAGCATACAACTGACTTCCTTCGATCTTGGAGAGCATAATTGCCCGACGCCTCAGAATCTATAAGGAACTTCCTTGGCCTCTCAGAGCCCTTTGTGGTCGCTTTTACGACCAGCAAGCCCGGCTTGCATACACGTTCCGTGTTCAAGAGCAC
>NW_020187244.1:2286017-2286482 GCF_900000015.1 Plasmopara halstedii
TTCGGCGTACCAAACACAAAGACCAAACTCGTGGACTGTCAGCACCCAGTGAGTACCGGCAAGCTGGCGTGCGGCGCAGCCGCTTTTGGAGAGGTTTTTACCCGTTGACACGTCTCACACGTGCGCAAATAGGTGCTCGTCCGTTTGTACAGCTTGTGCCACCAATAGTGGTGACACACAGAGTTGTACGCTTTCTCACGACCAAGATGACCACTGAGTGGCGTGTCGTGAGCCGCATAGAGGGTGCGATATTTCAAATTCTCATCATGAAGAACCACGATTCGTGGTGTATTCGTTAAATCGGTGCTATAGTACAGCAACCCGTTATTCAACGAATATCGGTGCAATCGTGCTTGCACTCTTGATGACAATTCTTGTCCGAGTTTCCAAACTCCTTGCTGCCTATGGCCCGTAGCAACGCTACACACATCTCATCACCCGCATACGCGGTGCGGATCAAATCTG
>NW_020187244.1:2286701-2286972 GCF_900000015.1 Plasmopara halstedii
TCACGGTGCTCCAGCGCCTCGGCGTCTCAGCGCAGACGCTACGAAGAACGTATTTGATGGCGCGATTCACCCTTTCGGTTTGAACATCGGTCTGCGGATGATCCGCTTCGGCATATCCAACTTGGTGCCAAGCACCTTGAAGATAGTCGACCAAAATGTTTCCGTGAAACGGGGTCTCTATAAGAGACAATCGATTCAGGGAATCCGTGTTGTCGGAAAACACGATCTACAAACAGCGTTGCTGTACCGACTCCGTCGATGGTGTCTGGCA
>NW_020187244.1:2286982-2287380 GCF_900000015.1 Plasmopara halstedii
ATTTAACATGAGCAAGCTCATAGTCTGGTCTTCGTGACAACGCGTCAGCCAAAACATTCTGCTTCCCCGGCTTATACTTCACCTCGAAGTTAAATTCCGCAAAGAAGGATAATCATCTAGCCATCCTCTGTAAGAGGTGGGGCGACTGAGTCGCTGTGCGTAGTGACGAATGATCTGTATATATCACAAACGGCTTGGAGCCGAGCAGGTGGGCCCTGAACTTGACAAGTGCATACTTCGTCGCAAGTAGCTCCTTGTCATGAACTGGGTAGTTCTTCTCTGCATATTTAAGATGTCGAGATTCGAACGCGATGACCCGATCTCGCCCCTCGGCGTCTGATTGCAGCAGTGCACAGCCGATGGCAAAGTCCGAAGCGTCACAGACGACGCTGAAAGGA
>NW_020187244.1:2287390-2287822 GCF_900000015.1 Plasmopara halstedii
CACTGATGTTCGGTGCTCCGACACCATTCCACATCCTTTTTAAGGAGACTGGATAATGGCCGGGCCATTTCTGCGTAATTTACGCTGTACTTCTGCAAGCAATTGGCGAGACCAAGCCACTTACGCAAGTCCTTCTGGTTCTTTAGAGCCGGCCAAACTACAACGGCCTTGACCTTAGCGGGATCCGCTCGAAGGCCACGCTTCCCAATAAGCACCCCCAAAAAAGTATCTCTTCTGCGTCAAAGATGCACTTGTCTACAGTGACGTACAGTTTGTTCGTGTGCTTGCACTCGAGCACCTCTCTTAGATGGATGATGTGGTTTTCCTCATCCGTCCTCCCGTGCTCAGCACGACTATGAACGGAAACGTCGTCAAAGTATGTCTGTGCTTACGCCCTGTGGGGCCTGAACAACTGCGTCACAAGACGATTAA
>NW_020187244.1:2287832-2312002 GCF_900000015.1 Plasmopara halstedii
TATCATCCAGCATGCAAATAGGTTTCGGATGCAAGTTGGAGGGAACAATCGAAGATATACGAACGATCAGTGCATTTGTACGTAAAGGGAAAACCCGCGATTGTATCAAGGAAAAGGCTTAAATGAAAAAGTTTGTCGTGCAATTTGCACAAAGGAAGCCTGACTCAAAACCGCGTAAAAAGACGCAGAAATGTCGGGTCCCACGCTGTTTCTGTGAGCGATCCCACAGCCTTCAACGTAAATAGATGTTAAGCTTGCTTTGCTAGCTCAAGGATACATCCTTAAGAAATTTACGCGATCATGACAAACCAGATAGAAGGTACCTCTTCTTCGCAGTTTCCCCACTCGCTACACACACGCCGTCTTGCGGTCGCGTACGGTAGAGAAAGCGGATACCAGTTGCGTCACGATTATCTGAAGCTGAACTGCAAGAGTGCGCTTGAATAACAAGTGCTCTTTAATCTCGAACTCGCCTGATCGTACACGCACATAATGCGGAAAGTGCTGATTCTTGAAAACCTATCAAGAATGAATCGGCAAATGACAGAACGCAAATAAAAAGCAATTTGTTCTCATAAACTGAAATCAGGCGTTGTGCAAATGCTTGTTGTACGTCGCAAGCAACAAAATCTTGTCCTCGTCGACAAATTGGGAGTTTCTAATTATCAAAAAGTCTTTTGATAGTGCTCGTATCTACATGATTTGAGAAAGCACCACTTTTGGACTATACAGACCATCCTTCCGTACGCGTTCATAATTGTTTAGAAGCATCTTAACCCTACAACCCGACATCACGACTACCCACATTTTCGATACCATTATCTTGTAAAGCACTCCCGCCACTTTGTTAGTTGACTGTGTGGTAATGTTGAAAGTGCGAAGTCAAGTTATCGGCGGCTGTCTCGTGCACAATCTCCACACAAAAAGCGTGCAAGCATCGTATGCCAAAGATCTTCCACAATCAAGATAATAAACTGCGCCACCAAAGTTGCTGTAACGGGGTTACACGTGCCCTGGTAACAGGGGTGTGTGTCACACGAGATGTGCATGGTGTGACTGCACCCAAACAAGGATACGGTATGTGGTTAGGTAGCCAGTAGTTATGCATATTTAGATTTTACTATATATTTAGTATATTTAGGAAAACCTAAACTTTTTGAATTAGGATAAAAATAAATAAAATTCAGTTTTGAAAGAGTCGATTAGACTTGAAAAGGCAAAAATTACTCTTGGAGTAAGCGGATTGCGATCCGCTCACTCATACTTGGTTCTTGTAAAGAACGAAAGGTCGGTGACCTAAAGTACGCATCCTCAAGCGTTTTGCTACGGCAGCCCCGCTGCATACGCGCTGAACAGATATACGGTAACGCGACCTTCCCAAAAGCCATATTCGGCCCAAGTTGTGACAAATCGCTCATAAATCTCGTAGGAAGAGTGCTCATCGTTGGGAAGTTGGGCTATGTGAGTCCCTCGAGGAACTTGTACACTAAAGGTGCACGATACACGCTATTATGCTGAAGTCAGTGTTCACTGAATCACTTGCTTAAGTCGAAGCTGAGAAGTTGTGATAGAGGCAAGAGATTAGTAGCAGCCTGTACGAGAGAGAACCAACATCAGCGGGTCTGTTATTGTTGACGTCCTGCTTTACACTGTTTGTGTCCCCTAAGTCCTCACGAACTATAACAGCAAAATGAAGACACTGACGCATCAACTGCGCATCAATACATGGGTTGCGGCGACCGCCATTTAGTGCTATCTTTCTTAATATGCAAGTTTGAAATGCGACATATTGCGATCATGCTTTCGACTGAGCACGAAATAGCTAAGATTTTTCTAGCACCGCAGTAGAAACGAAACATGCTACGTGTAGCGCTACAAGCAAACTATAAGCATCGTATCGGCTATCAAGAGCCGACGACGTCGCCGACGATATCATGCCTTAAAGCCACCGTGAAATGCTGCTCACGGAACACAATAAGCGGGCCGTCAACGCACGCTTATTGCCGAGGTACTTCATTGTATCTTTGCGACCGGGCACCTAATAGCGGGCAGTATCGGATTTGGTTCAAGGCTGGCAGAAATACAACAGAAAGGTTAAATTTTGCATACAGTGCCCCTGCAGTTCTCGTTCTATGCTTGAGCTGATCATGCAGAATAGTGACGGAACTGCCCAGAAGATTTGAGTCGTCTGCGAAAAACGTGTCCAAGCTCTCGTGGTCCGCGTTCAGACGCTTGTCGTACTTTTCAAGTGGCTGTAGTGCATGGCCAAACGGTTAGATTGTCAGGCTGTAGATTAGCGCAGACAAACGACTGCAATAAAAAAGCTATTAGCTCGTCCATACCTAGTGGCGAGGGTATTTTTATGTGGAGGCTAGCGCGTATGGAAGAAGGTGATTGCTAGATTAAAACAAAGCTCAAGGTGAGCTGTATGAGGGCACTGTTCATAAACAGTCCCTCAGACACTACCCAAACGCTTGCGTGATAAGAAAGCGATGCCCGACGTGGAGGGAGAAGGACAGTCCCAACCCGGCCGAAAGAAGAACGACTTAATGCCTTTAAAACAAATTTGCAACTGAATAAAAGAAATTATGGTTTCTAGCTACACCCCCCCCCAAGGACTCTTCGAGGTTTTACAAAAAACGCTGGGTTCCTGGTTTATAAATGAAGGGTGTACTGAGGGAGAAAGCTGCAACTATTACAAGATATTGGTTGTACGGACGTTGAACTTCGAAAAGTTTGAACTTCGACTTTGTGGAAAGTATCCAGTAGAAGGGAAGATGTTATGCCACTCACATCGAAGGACAGACACACGTCGATCTCGTCACCAGTACAGATCCCCAAGTTGCAAACAAAATTCTTTACCACAAAGAACATTTTGTGACTTAATTATATGATGTCACGTATGCATTTAGGATCGCCATATAAAATTCCACAATATATACAGAAGTACATTGATTAGCCGTCGTTTAATGGTTAACTGTAGCCCATTACATCATCCCTCCTTAAAGTCAACAGTACGTCAATACTTGTGTAGACCTTTTGAAGCAATTCACTTTTTGATCGATAATGAAGCGATCAAGTTAACAAGCCAACACAAAAGAGCGTTCTTCGTCCAAACGGCAAAGAACAGTTCCAGAACTCTGTGATTTTCCTCCATTCCCAGCTGAAATTGGTACGTGGGTTTTACATGGAATGTTTTTTTCGTTGGCGTCGGATCAGCAATCGCGATGATCCAATCCAGCCCATCGCGACTAAGATTGACTCTTGGCGGACATTTGTTTGCCTTAAGAACAAGGACAAGATGGAAAACCTAATCCGCCAAGTCGGCGCTGGCAAGATCCCCAGTCAGGAACGAACACACCAAGCTCTGGTCATCGTATTATTGCCTCTAGTAACACTACAAGCTATTATTGTAGCTGCGGACCACGTCGGGAACATCAGACTCTAATGACTGACGAGGTTCCCATGTGTCCGAGTCCGATGTATAGCCGAGCCACCAAACTCTGTAGAAGCGTTGACGGTTCAACCGCTACTAATCCACGATAACGAGTCGATCGATTCTCGTGATCAACAATCGTCTCAACCATCCAACGACGCTATCCACGAGAGTCTAACAGCAGAGGCGGGGCTGAACGTGAAAACGATTGAGCAACTTTGGAAGTAGAAGAGCGCTCATCGCAGCCAAATTCGGGCATTGCAGCAGCATTGCTCGACGCTTGAAGATCGCTGCGAGAGCCTTTTGAACCTTGTTGCAGAGCAGAACGTGAAACTTGACTTTCTGACTGATGGTTCCACCCAATGCTTGGCTTTGGAGTCCCGTTTCGAAGTACGGTTTAAACAGGTTCATGGTAAACTTGTTTGACTCCGGAAGGACAAGAAATCTCGTGGGATTGCTCACGAACACCTGTTGCGCTCTTTTGAAGAGGCAGGATTTGTTCTCGAGATCTCCGTGGTTAGAATCACTTTCGCCTTCAAGCGTTGGATCCAGTAAAGGAGCAATCCTCGATATCTTTTAACGCTTGTACGCCGAGAGGAATCTCCAGGGTGAAAAGTTGGTTGCTCTTCGTGGAAAAATGATGAAACTTCATGATCAGCTCGATCAATTACCACAAATAGAGTAGGATTGGCAGATCCACTCGAAAGGTATGCATTTAGCCTACCCACATCAAATGTAGGATCTGAGCGCATTCGTGTGGGGATGGCTAATGTATATGCATGACCATTGCATTTAATCACCTTAACGGGTCCTATGAATCTTAATATAAGCTTCCTGCTTTCCAAGTTGGACACTGCATGTTCAGAAAAATTTGTCGTGGAAAGTAGTTCAAGATAATTGACGTTATACACCTTCTTGTTCTTCCTTCCGCTCTTATCTACTTGTTATCTTCAGATCCTGAATTTTGCAATTACGTCTCGAACAAACCAAGCAACGGATTGTATCTACGCAATACTGTCATCGACGTGCCGTTTATTACGACCTGTCATGTCGCCTAGAGGTCTCAATGAGTCAAAATTCGCTTTTAACTCTGTGACAGAATTTAGGTCTGACTATGGCTCTATAGCCATAGTTCTTCCCGTCAATTAAGGTAGGGACCTCGCCTATTATGGAAGCAGGTACTCTAGGACGAATTCCATAGCTCACATACAATGCGAATGATCTGTCGAGACATGCGCGAAGTTGTTCAGCGCAAACTCTGCAAGAGAAAAAACATCAGCCCACTCTTTGAAAGACGTCGCGTAACTACGCAGTACGTTTTCCAGGACTCGATTCACACGCTCTGTTTAACCGTCCGTTTCAGGGTGTGCCGCTATTGACATGGACATTGTGGTGCCCAAAATTCATAAGATTGCACGCCAAAAGTTTTAAGTAAAACGGGAGTCACGGTCAAACACGATCTCAACAGCAACGTCATGCAGACGTAAATAATTGTCTACAACGACCTGAGCTGTCTTCTCGGTAGAGATCTTGTCCGAAACAGGCGCATGATTAACCATCTTGCTGACGCGGTCCACTAACAGAAATTACCACTGCGTCCATGTGTATCACGCGGAACTCCGAATATGAAGTCCGTACTCACAGACTTCCAGTTTCAGTTGGCACTGGTGACGACCGAAGTGAGTTCGAAGATAACCCGATGATTTCACTCTCTGAAAAATCTCACAAGTTCCGACATACTTGCGCACCCACTTAAATATGTGTGGCCAATAGTAATCCTTGGAAAGACCAAGAAACGTTTTTTCACATCCGAGATGGCCGGTCACCCGAAGGGCTGTCATGGCACTCATATAAGAGACGATGTCGCAAACTTTCGTCATTTGGAGCAACAACTTGTGCTGTATCCCCGTGTTCAACGGCATGGTACAACACTTTGCTTTGTACTTCAAAACGGTGAACACGCTGGCTTGTGGGAGACGGATGACCTTGCAGTGCTTTGTCGGAGTGGTTATTGAAATACCTCAGCAAGACCTAGCATGTCTCATTCGACTTGTACCCTTCGAAAATATCTTTGCGCTTTAAAGTCGTATCTTATACTCTGATCGTCTGAACATCTTTGCATTGTCAACATGACTCGTGCTTGTTTTCACTCCTAGACTTTGGATTATAGCCTTGACAACGCATCAGCTAAGATGTTCGTATTACATGACTTGTAGTGTACAGCAAAGCTGTACTCCGCCAAGAAGGGCAACTATCGAGCCATTCTTTGCGATAAATGGAGAGGCTTTACTGACAGTTAGGCATGATCTGTATAGATCACAAAGCGCTCGTCTCCAAACAAGTACACACGGAACTTAACCAAAGCATACTTCATTGCTAGAAGCTCTTTGTCATAGACTGAGTAGTTTCGTTTCGCGTGCCGGACTTGTCGCGACTGATACGAAACAACTCGCTCTCAACCCACATCATGGTGTTGCATCAACGCACAAACCGATGACATAATCACTCGCTTCGCAGACCAAATGCCGTGGTTTGGAATTGAGAGAATAGGATCTTCTTCAAATCGGCAAATACCGCCTGGTGATTCTTTACCATTCTTACTCCACGTTCTTTTGTAAAAAGGTCGTTAGAGGATGCACCAACGCTGCATAATTGCGCGTGTATCTGTTCAAATAGTTGGCCAAGCCCAACCATTGTCTCGGCTGTTTCACATTGTTTGACACAGGCTTTGACTTTCTCCGAATCGACACGAACGCCTTTCTTGCCCAAAGCAGCCAAAAACGAGAATCTATGTTGCAAAGAAAATGCACGTTTTTAGATTAGCGTAGAGTTTATTCTTTGGCATAACTTGGAAGACCCGACGAAGATGATCACGATTAACATCGACTTCAGACTTCTCATCCGTTTTCTTGCTATGAACGACTATATCGTCAAGTAACTTGGTGCAAACTCTCTCAATGGACGAAAACCGATTCGACCATTTTGTTAAAAGTCGCGTGAGCGTTTTCAAACCTTGTGGCATCACTAACCCTTCCCATAGCATACCACTGGGGGTACTGACTGCAGTTAGTGTTGTATCTCTTTCGCGCATCCGTATCTGATAAAGCCAACCATCCAGATCAATCGCACTGAAAATAAACCGCCAACCATCCCATCAAGAATCACGTCCATGCGTGGAACCGGGGTCTGGTCGCATCGTTCAGTTTATCAAAAGCGAGAACAACGCGCCAACCACCTGTGACTTTCTTCACACAGAAGGTTGGACTACAATGCGGAGACTTACTCTTACGCACATGAGCAGCCTTCAGTTACTGCGCAAATTACTCGTCAATCGCAATGACTTGTTCTTTTGGCAACGACCATTGCCGTGTGATACAATACTTCGTACCAGGAAGTATGTCAATCTCATGACGATATCCTCTGTCAGATGGCAGTTCGTCCGGCACCTTGTCTAGGAATATATCAGCATTTTTCTTGACAAGGCCATACACGAATTTGTCTTTAGAGCGTTCCACGACTGCGCGTCAAATCTTTCCTTTCGTGTATTCTCATCACATACTTCTACAGTATTGATACGATTCTTCGACGATCGCACATATTTGCAAAATTTCGCCTTTTGGCAGGCTACGCTTCAGCGTCTTCTTGCTCATCAATGGCAGAAAAACAATTTTTGTCTAAACGTGAAGGATAAAATCCTTCACGTGACGAATAACATCGACGTCATCTTCTTCGTTGTAAGCCACAACTTTTTGTACCTTTATCAGACACGCAAAATACTTGACGGAAAACTGTTCTTGGAGGCCTTCTGATTCTGCTTTCGGGATGAGGATTTGCCTATGATCCCACTTCTCTTTATGCTACCATCGGCCATGACTTCCATGTCGATAGCAAAAGAGACAGTCTTTTTTGGCGCCTGACTGCTCCACCTCCAGTTAGTGTTTTTACGTCTTCTTGGGCTTGTCCCGTGAACATCGCACACCACAATATAATTTGGGACATCTGTGACTTCTTCAACAAATGCATACGTCCAAACTGTTTCGTTCGTCGTCATGCATCTCGAATTAGCGCTGCGCGACTTGACGACGACAAACATCATATTCATCCAGTCAGTGCTGGGCTGATAATGCTTCAACCATGACATACCTAGTATGATATCAAACTTATCATCGAGGTCGAGATGGATAAACTTGTCTTCACCTCGATAATCCTCAAAATTCATTGCCAAGTTAAATGACTTGCTTTAGTATTTTCATTCTAGATCCATTCGCTAAGCGAATGACCATCTCTTTTTCACATCAGGCAGGCTAGAGACTATACCCAGTCATAACTTGCGCTCGAACAAAGTGCTTTTGAGTCGCTAAAAAACGTATAATGAATTGCTGGCAGTGTAAATGAAAGCTCGTAGTGATTTCTTATAACCATCTACAAAGACTTCGTGGAAATTCAAAGTCGCACTTTGCCCAACACTTCCATCACGCATAGTAGAAACTGCATGTGCATCATGCACGTTGGGGATAGAGTTCTGTGTATTCACAGCATTCACAGTACTCTTTTTGGGCCCAGTAGGGAGCCCCGCTCCTACTGGTCGCTCCTGTTTTCTTACTCTTGGGAGCGCTCGAACCGACAAACTTTATAGCGTCCGCGGCTATCCGAACGAGCATCCTGTGTCTGTGCCCGACTCGGTAAAGACAATCTGCAGTTCGACTAGCGCGCTTGCCTTGATGCGAAGCCATTACTTGGCTTGCTTGATGCTAAAGTCTTCCTTCATGTCACGATTGATGGCTTCATCCAGCGTCTTGGGATACTCACGGTACAATTGATTCCGGATATCATCACTCAAGCCCGCCATGAGCGTTACGACTTTTCGTCGACGATGCTCGATAGAGCACACTGTGCATACTAGTGTAGGTCAAAACGACCTTGACTTGACGCGGGCACGGAACTCACTCTGTGGTGGCTCTAACGCCTTGTTTAGCTCGGCTTTGAAGTGTTCGTAGCTAGTAAAGCAGGTTAAATCGGCTAAACGCCTCCTATACGCCCAGCTCTTCGCACGGCCCGCAAGGTTGGACATTGCGAACAACACAAACCATCGTAAGAGAGGCTCGTTCTCTCCATCACCGTGCAAAGACACGTTCAGTTTCATAGGCATCGTTCTCTACAAAGAAGCAGGGGCTACGACCTACTTCCGAGGTTTCATAATCTCATGATGCATGAAGCTGACGGCTGCGTTCTTCTGGTTATTCCGCAGACGGCGATTCCAGTAAGCTGACTACTGCAGCTTCTCCGATGGCTTCTCCCATCCACTCGAGTGCCATCCATTCAGATACTAATGAGGAAACATCCCATTCGTCAGAACCTCAGTTTGCGGCACGGATGGACCGAGTGGTACATGATCTCCTTCCATGTCACTCTGACAAGGAGAAGAGTTTGGGCTGGACTGGAATGCACAACGTGCTCAACAGCCGCGTCGTCAAACTAAATTAGAGTTTTGTTGGAAAACCGCTCAAAGTGCTAGTCCCTCAAGCACAACCCACACGCTTGTGCGACAAGGAAGCAGTTTTCGACGGGAAGGAAGAAGGACAGTCCCGACTTGCAGGGAAGAAGAGCGACTGCAGACATTAAAGTTAATTTCGCAACTAAATGTAAATGAGTTATGGGTTCCTAGCTACATGCATAACACCCCAAGAGCTTCTAGAGGTTAAAAATGATAAAAACCTTGGGTTTCTGATTATTAATTCAAGGGTGTACTGAGGTTGAACCTCATCTTCAATTTAAGGGTGTACTGAGGTTGAACCCCATCTTGGGTGTACGGAGCTTGAACTTCGAAAGCTAGAACTATAACTTTGGTGTAAGGTATTTGGTAGAAGTGACTGGTTTACGCCACCCACTTCTAAAGCCAAAGACACGTCGGTCTCGTCACCAGTACAGATCCCCAAGTAGGAACCAGCATTCTGTCTAACGCAGATTGTTTGTGACTTCATAAAAGAAATCACGAATGCATTTGGGAACACCATACTGTAATCTTCATTTATTAATTCCCACAATACATACAGAATGTACATGAATGTACCTTCATATAATGGCTAATTATAATTGGGTGGATTGACCTAATTTAAAAAGACTTAAGGATGTGGCATCAATTCCTGGACAACAACTTGTACTAGTATAGTGCAGATTATGTTGACATGCACTTCAACACCAAATCTTAAAAAAAATCAAACAGGACTGGGTGCAGCAGATGAGGCGGCTTCTTAGGATAAAAAATCCCATGCGTGTCCCGAATCTGAATATCAGGATTAAATTGGCCATTTCATGTAATCCGTGATGCTTCAGCCTTCGCCGTAAGCGAAGCTTACTCCGAGAAAATACACATTCGCGTTTAAGCCTCGTTTGTTCAATGTGGAAGATGATAACTACCCTGTTGATCCCCTAGCAATGAGAGAAACCTAGAGAAATCCGTGTCTAGTTCAAGGTGCACCTGCCTGCTCTTAATGTCATAATTCGTTGCGCACAGTGACGTCGTCACGACATCAATCACAGAAATGGCGAGTTGATTATCCTTTTCGTTTTCGAGCCGTCTGACTCTGAATTGCCGCATGTTGCGAAGGCGACCTCACCCATCGATCAGGCGATACGTATGGCGTAAGGTTCAGACGCAACATATATATCGTCGCTTGGAAGAAATGTTGTTACGAATCTAGGTGCTGCTTTATCGAAGCGCGCGGTTGCACGCCTACATCGCTAGAGTTAATCCTAAGGCTCGTTGTATTACAACACTAACCCACGTGATTCTTACCATTTGTTATTGCCTCACGATGTGGACCTCAAGCGCGGGATTCTGTACAAGGCATATAATAGTGCTTTGGGTGGTCACCTAAAAAAGATTATATATTGCTTGATGCGCGCTTTGTCTTGGTTGCCCAACATGTATAGGGTAAGCATGTATGCGCGCACGTGTCAACATCTGAAAGGTCTGCCGCATCCGTAGTCGCCTTTTGCCAGTCTTCCAGTTCCGGTGAAGTGTTGGCAGTCCTTCAGGATAGACTTCAGCTTCGGTTTTGCAAAAACGCGTCTCGGTAAACACTGACATTGTGATCTTTGTGGACCATCAGAGCAAGATGAGTTATCTTGCAAAGTTAAAGCTTCCACTGTGCAAACTGCATGGCAACTAGATTGCAAATCAAATCAGTTTCAAAAGACGTGCGACCGCTTTACCAAAGAGCGGAACCAAATGCATTTAAAGTTTTTGTGCACTATTTGTGCCTTCTTCTGTTAACCGCGACCTATTTCTTTCAGTAGAATGTTGAATACCTACGTTTTACCATATCTAGTAACAAATCATCTCGACATTATGACTTGCACCTAACCATAAACATCATGAACATCTTTAAGCGGATTGTATTAAATGCTGATGCTTAAATACTTACGAATGATTTAAAATTACAGAAAGATGGATGTGATTTCTGTACAGATATTTTGCGCAAAAAGTCGCTCTAAAGTCTCAAGTGTATGGACACAATAGTACGTACTATTGTGTACTATACGTACTATACAAAGGGTAACCACTCACTTCAGACCACAACGTTAATTTAATGGAGGTGTACTATACTATACGTACTATACGTACAGTACACTTACTATACGTACTATACGTACAGTACACTAACTATACGTACTATACGTACAGTACACCTCCATTAAATTAACGTTGTGGTCTGAAGTGAGTGGTTACCCTTCACTGTCATGTAACAGGGTGCTTTGTTTACGAAAGCTTTTAGTTTGATGATACCGTAGAATATGAAGAGATGGGCTAAGGACATTGAACTTTATCCAGTTGTGATTCTGTGGAAGGTACGTTTAATGATATGGCTATGTTGGTTTTTGCACTAAATGTTATTTTTATGTTTTTTTATGAATCAGTTTAGGCATCGAGGCAAATTCCAAGGTTACATAAAAGTTACCCATTTATGTAGCGTTGTACCTATGTGTGTTCTTATGTATCCTTAATGATAAAGTACCGGATCAGATAATTCTGAGTGGTGCGCACCTGCTACATGGCATATACAAGCCAACCTGCACGCTCGTTAACCTCTCGAAAACCCACTTCACATTTTCATTTGACGTCTTCACCGCTAACCATAGTGATATGCTGCTGTCGGTATTCGCATTTATCGTGACTCTGTCCATCTGCGTGCAAGAGTATGACGCGAATCCTTCCTCTATTAACTCTGATAAGTCTCGTGTTACATCGCTTAATCCCGAGGACATGGAAGTCTTGGCAAATTCACCTGCTGGACTGCGCAGTGGGTGGAAATCCCATGACAGGCAGCAACGCCGACTAATGGTAGGACAAACGGACGATCTAACTCGACCGAAAGGTGCAGTATCTCAAAATCGATTTGGTCTTGAGCCTAAATGACTAACTTTGGTGGATGTAGGAAATTCGTTATTTACAATTGAGGAAGAAATAATGGATGTGAACAAGAAGCTTCCTCAGCCAGAAGCTGAGCCGCATCTTCCTGTGAAAAAATGACTAAATGGAATACCTTTAAAGAGAAGGATGTGCATATTCTCCAGAATGAAATCAAACCGCAAGCCCAGGGGTTATCAAAGAAAGTCCTGAAATCCTACAGGTGCCTCAGAAATTAAATCCCAAAAAGCTTACCTTGGGTCATCGCCTGCAGTCGCTGTTCTATAGATGCTTTAAGGGATTTTAAGGTACTTTGCTGTATCGGAGTTGGTACAAAGCGAGAAGACTTTGCTTTATTGGTTGTATTGCTGGTACATGAATGTCTTTGGTAGCGTTGTTCTTTTAAAATGTATTTCCGCAAAAATTTGAGTTGCCTCACCGTTTCCTTTTCTTTTTTCGCATGGTGAGCTGTTAATCGATGAAATCTATCGATTCAAGACGTTACAATTACTCCACGCATCAAATGCAGATACTAACTGGCATAATATAGGTGACGTGTGATTTGACTGCAGGCATACCGCTGCGGCGGTGGTGGTGAGAGACATACGCAAACATTTCATATTCTGTGTTCAGCACGTAAAGACTTCAAGTTAATAAAAATATGATTCTTCAAGCCAAATGAATATTTATAAAATCATATACGCTCTATAATTCGACGACTTAATGTGATCAATGATCGATCGTATACTACGCTCAAATAAAACTACTAAAAGTATACATATATCACTATTACCTTATTTTGGGTTCATAACGTGATATGCTGCTTAGTGTTTTTGTCGTTCACAGCCACGTACCGATTGGCTATACGTCTTGATGAATCAGCCACCGTCAGCCTCAGCGTCGACTTGCGCAGTTCCATGTATCCCTGCGGCTGTATGTGACAAAGCAAAACCCACCAGGGATCAGCAAACTTAGGTCAACATCGCATTTGAGCTTTTAATCATTAGCATGCTAAATGCGAACAGATGAATAATGCAAAAAACATAAAGAAGTAAGCTTGAGCCTAAAATGAAGTCAGACAATACCGCTGACAGATAATGAGTTGTGGTGAGTATGAGCTGAGCAGGAGTTCATGAATATTGTGAAAGCTAATCAATCAATTAGTCATACCATGTTCGTTCTCGCTCTTGCACCTATCTACTTTAGCCACCGAACTGAACACCACCAACGTGCTCAAGTCAACCCCAACTGAGATATCACTGCACTTGCATGTACAGCAAAGGACCACCTAGAGCTTAAGCGGCTTCAACGGTAACAACACGGCTTGTCGTGCACCTTACACAGAGAAAAAAATACTTATAAAGTCCATGTTAACAAAAGCACATACCCAGGACGGACCGATACCGATAGCCTTGAAAGTACCTGGCTACATTGGTCGTTTGCTATATCAAATGCAGCGGATACCTATTATTAATTATGGATACCAAGTGTATACTCTTTTTAAAAATGTCTTGATTGCTTGACCGGAGCTAATAGTCCGAATGTAAAACAAATATCGCTTTAAAAACCCAATCACCATTTTAAAAGTGTTCATATGCTGATGATTGGCTCCCTTGAAGTGTAATGTATATTTTGTAAGACTGTTAAACATTGTATTTAGACAATTGCACAGACCACGCTACGGTTCGTAATATGTAATGTCCCCACCAGGACGTTATCCACACTGGTGCTTACATTCTTTGATTTTTTACGACAAAGTGCGATGGTGAGCGCTCAGAGATTCCGTACAATTATTAGAACTGTAGCACCTTACGTACATGCTCATGTGTGCACCTATATTTAGGGAGTCCTTCCTCACGTAACAGGATAAGCATCCAAAAATGGCGCGGTCCTTGCGACCAACGTCCTTGAAGATCATACTGGGCGAGAAGGCCGAGGTGTTTTCCTATGAAATTATCGTAGCTATTCTTTTAGTTCTGACCCGATATCTCCTCCCTCACCGAGAGGCACACAGTCGATCCAATCAGTAGACGCTCACTGCACTTCTCCTATTCGTGCTAATTTCTTACGGCAGTGATGTGACACTCCGTCGCGGAGATCACGACACTGTCCGGATCTTCATCAATGACCTAGAAATTGGCATGAAGACTAGCTTCCCGTCTAAAAAAATAGAGGTGTATCGACTCCTGAGATATCGACACATCGAAAGTATTATTTAAAACAGTCGAACTTAGTTTGCCGCGATTGAACAGATCGCTTTCGTACGTATAGCTACTGAGATGCGCGCTGCGCTTGGCGATCTTTACATTACCCCAGGATAGATAAAAGCAGACGTTATTTTAGATCATATGTTGCATCGGAACCAGGGCGATATTGCCAAATCAGAACCCTAGGCTTTCATGAGTTCTCAAAGTGAGATTATCCCTTATATTAACTGGTGTCCGCTCTGGCGGGCCCGCCGGCTCACTACCCGTTCTGCGAAAAAGTGGACCACGTCTTGATCATTACGCAGTGCTTTCTGATGACGACCCTAAAGCGTCTGGCTATCGCAAGACCCTTTTAACTCTTGCAGCATACCGATTCTCTCTAAAAGTATCGGTTTGCGTCTTACTCAAAAATTGAGATATCATTTGGTCCTCTTTTCTTCGACTGTATATGGTCCGAAGAAGCGCGATCTGACATGGTCCTATAGATGCATGTGCAGATTGGATAGCTGCATTTAGCTAAAAATATCGCCTCGTCCATTCTCAGTTTTGATTCGGCTGCTATGACATGACATGATGCTCGTTTCATCTTAGCCATAGAATCCCTGCACCCTACTAATAATGGTCAGTCGAGATAAAACCACTGCATTAGTTAACAAGTCTAACCGAAATCCTAACAGCAAGTCAGAATTGATCGGTAGGTTCTCCTTCACAAAACCGAAACACATTCGTGGCAGTGCCAATGGGACCAGGGGTTAACCAATCCATCTAGAAGGAATTAGTAAGGGCTGTAAAGGCATGTACTATTTCGTTAATTTATTGAGTAAAGTAGCTCGCTCAGCGCATCGATCTTTCCGTCCAAGTGCGTTAATGAAAACCTATCAACACAACTGACACGATCCTTCTGGCCATCTGGCCGGATTGGTCAGCGGCTAACCACATCAATCTAATACAAAGAACCTTGACCAATGTTCACCCTAGAAATTGCAGTCAAATTCAGTACTTTACCCAATACAATGGGCATCGGCAAGACATTTACTCGAAAACCTTCGTCGACGAATACCCTCGGCTGTATCCTCAACGATCGCCTTTTCACTGACAGCAGCAAGAGTGGTCATATTTCTCAGACGGCCCGCAGAGACGACGCTATCGGTACTTCTTGGCGCTTATTTCGGAAGATTGAGAGTAAAGTCGATAATTGTGTACAGCCCACACCTTAACATATCGATAGGCTGGCAAAAAAAGCCGATGCATGTGGCGAGGGTCTAATTCGTCGCCATGTTTCACAGATGCGTACATGAATGCTCACTAAAATATACATGATGACCTTCAGTACATATCACTTAAAGGTAATATGTCCTTTCGTTGGTATCATTAAATGTACCGGGTACTGTTATGTCTACCTGAGGTCCTTATTTCACGTTGAGTATCATGCGTGTCAGTGCTGTAGTGCAAAAAGAAAAGAGATAAGAATTGGAAGTGCAACTTCATAATCGCTCGCTTCGATAATATAGGATCTGACTTTCTAAACGTATTCTTCTAATACTTTCAACAACGAGCATATGATGCGTCTCACTTGTACGCTGTACACATCCCCTCACCGATGGACAACTCACTATCGCTAGACGCGACATATTATAATATGACGACGCGGAAGCGCATCCCCCACTACGTTAGTCCGACACGTCATATTATTCTTTCTACCTCTATGAGAGAAGTGGTGGCAACGCCGCTGTGTCCGTAATAACAAACGGTATATAGACAAGGCAATGCAATATGATCTTGACAAGGGCAAATTTTAAGCTAGTAGTTCCTTGTCGTAGACGAGTATTTTTTTTTGGCAGCCTTAATCTCTTGCAACTCAAAACCGATTATGCAATTTTAGTGCTGTTGACCAGAGACACACGGGTAGAAGTCTTAGTGCAATAATGATGACATTCAAAATGTGTTGGGAGCGGAAGTGAAACACTGATTAAAATTCCTCCTGAAGGTCTTTAAGTGACTGGTTGGCGTTCTAAGATACGCTGTAGGACATCTGAAGCACTAAAAACGCATGTGATTTGATATCACAGCTGCTGACAACGTGACGAACGTCAGAGTGCGCTTACTTTGCATGGAGAAGGCGTTGTTTAACTAGATTGAGCAGTAGGGGGCCGCATCACATAGAAATTAGTGCGATAGGGATTTAATGGGTCAAGTTTAATTTTCATTGGGGAACTGGTCCTCTAATAGAATTAAAACTTGACTCCTACTGACAATTAAATAGGATTAGAGCATAGCTAATGTCAAAGATAAAAGCGTCATCACCACACGGAACGGAGTTGGTAGAGCCAGAAAATAGGCACACATGACACTTTTTTCAGGGACTTAAATACGTATCTTCTGTCCCACACAGCAATATATGACATCGTTTTTGGGGATTGGCGAGGGCAGTTTCGAATTGTAATTTACTGAGTCAGTAGTTGGCTAGGCCGAAGCACTTCCCCTAGTTTATTTCTTACAGAGGTACGAACCATCTACAATTACCTTTATCATTGTCAAATTCTCCCGCGAAGCATTTTCCAAAATAAAGAAATCTCTGAGATGAACCTCATCGACGCCAAAGACACACATTCTTACACGACACTTGAACACTGCTCATACGTATATTTTAGCTCCTTACATCCGATTTCTCGTGCACTACACAACTATAGACGAATAAATCGTCGTATTAGGTTTGTGCGTAGCCACGACCTGGTCTGACAATTCCGTCAGCAAACCGTTACATCGCCAGCGCGTAAGGCATGTTGAATGGCATAACAAGCCCCCAAACTATTCTGAACAAAGAACTGATGACAATGAGAAGAATGCAGTTGATACGATTCAAGGGTGCTGAACTATATACAGCCGAATTTGCTATTCTATAGCGCATCAATCCTAGTAATTGGCACATGCGCTGGATTTGTGGCTACATTTAGCTTATTATAGACATATGTTTATATTTCGCCACTTGCAGCTAGCCTTTTGACACAGAATGATTGCGCCGAGAAAGGTGATTTGCAATTTCCTGACAAACCCGCTTCGTTCTTTGCACAGAAAGCATTGACGGCGCCACACTGCGTGCATAATAAGGGCATTTTAACGAAGCTCATACGACTGTGAATCGGAAAGATTCTTTTGTTAAATATAGCTAGCTAATCTACGCAAACAATGTATGCAGTCTATAAGATATAATTGCGACCACTTTTATTGTTTTATTCACAGTCAAAAGGAAGTAAATTTATACTCTTACAACATAGTTTTACATTGGCCAACTGAAGTCATGTAATGATTCCGCTACTACGCACCAGCTGGACGTGCCCCCACCTTTTCTAAATCATCCATGTGAATCTAGATCAATCGTGATTCTTCAAGCTCGGTGGTACGATGGCGAATCGCAGATAGCGAAGCTAAAATCTGGCGGAAATCATCCCCAAGCGCACACCGTGACTTATGGAAAGAGCCGACGTGCCGCCATTGTTAGGTGAACGTACGAGAAGTAGCAGCTGGTGGGTCGGCCTTTGTCAGCACCACTCAATGAGCAAAGGATATACCACCTTTAATGAAAGAATCAGCAATACGGCGGGTACACCAATGTTTTTACCCCCGACATTCAGAAGAGTGAAAATAATGTCTCTATCCAGTGAGCCATTGGAGCTCATGGCATCGCTCCTTTACTATTTCCCTACTTCGTTACGACTTCCATGATGGTCTGACCCTAATGGTATTGTGCACCATAGCGGATACGGATGTTCTCAATCGCTGCAGCTCCGAATGTAGTCAGTTCCGCTGAGGAGTGGTGGCTTGTGGGGATAAGAATAACCAGTAAAGCATCTTTTTGGTGTCTTTTAACTCTTGGTAGATCAAAACATCCGCGCATTTAGACGAGAAAGAGCTTTGCTCTCACGCAGAGCATCTATAGACGGCTCAATACCGTAATCGCAAGGTGATGATTGAATAAATGTGCGTGTATTTTGCGCTTCCAGATGAGCAAGGAAAAATGTCTGTGTCAGCTCTAGAATGAAGGTGACGAATTGGACATCCACGACACAGGTCACTCACTTATCGCCGTCGAACGCCTTAATAAATCGCTACCTGTGTTTAGTCTGGGTGGAGGGGTATGCTCAAAATTTATATAGTTACCAAGACCGCTCTTATCGAAGATCACTTTTAGCATTTTCACCGAGAACTGCTTGGAAGGGGCCGACCTAAGGACCGCGCCATGCCCAGAGGCTAATAGTTTGAGTAGCAGGCACGGTTGAGTGCAAAAAGTTCGATGGAGACGGGTTTCTTGTCGTGAATGCACTTTTTATCGTAGTGTAACTGAAAGACAAAAAGAATTTGAGCTCAAGTCGATATACATTTTTGATGTGACGGGTTCGGTTTTATTTTACACATACACCTTTTGGCGCAACTGCAAACAGAATACTGTAGAAATCACATCCGAATTTATAATGGTAATGCAAACGTGAAATCTCATTATTATTTTCGAAGAATCGCGAATCTGTAAAGACGAGATCCTTATACCACGTGATATACTTACCGCACGTCGAGGTGATATAGCCAGTTTTTGCCTGAGGCACAATAAATATATAGACTTGTTCGTAGTCCCGGTATAAGTATAGATCAATTTCAATAAAGTAGAGCTAATTGATACTGATATAAAAGTGACTTTGATGGTTCTCCGTTTCTTTTTTAGGTTAATTGCTGTAAGCCCCGCATCTTTGCTTGGTTGTCACATTAAATTCCAAACGAAGCTACATCCGTGCAACCGATCAGCTCGATAAAAAGTAACAATTGCTCAAAACTGTAGTTGTATCAGTATGTTTCTCTGTGTCGTTATGTTCATTTAAACTGATGATTTCATGCCCATCCATAATCCTATCACAAACATCAAGTTAAGTCTACAACAGTTTCGATAGTTATACTTGCGTAGTGCTCGTTCAAAATGGCTTGCTTGTAGGCTTACACTCACTAAAAAGCATTCTTTCGATTTGAACCCTTTCGACTCAATAGTCATAATAGAGATATAATCGTGGCAACAACTGTAATAGGATAACCCTCAATTGCACATGTTGTGTGAACGACATAATTTTGCGTGTGATCAACATTAGCTATATATCTTGCATAATGAGTATTCCTTAATTATGTTTTACTTGGAGGCAATAATCAGTTTAGGGAAGGTTAAAGGCATATTTGGCTGCAAAATATGTCACTACACCCTTTTCCTTCTCGTTCGCGTACATTGACGACTCGAGCATCAAATGGTGAAGCGTTTTAACCCATTTCACTTTTCATCAGTAAGTACATTTATAAGGACGGGCACCTCCCGTTTCATAAACACGGAGGAACGGGTCTAGAGATATTATTCTTTTCCCCAACGTGACCATTTTTCATTGCCTGCAACCTGCTACTGAGCTCTTATTTCCAGAATGCTACCCGACCCTCCAGGTATGAAATATGTACACCGAATTGGAATTCATCATTCTCCACTTTGAAAGAGGTCCCGACACCATAGTGAGAACATGAATCTAGCGAAATTTGTCATCTCCTGGCATCCTTGTATGGCCAACGAGAGCTTAAAACGGTCGGTAAGGCGGTGCAAACACCTGTGACATATGGAACGCTTTGAATCTCATCATATTAAAAAGCCCCCACCGCTGGACAGTGAATGTTAATGCTTATTCGCGCTCTCGGTCTCCTAGCTTGTAGACCGTAAGCGATACTAGTTGTTGCCTCGCTTAAAACATATCCAATCCATGGCTATCCCAACTTACTCAAACAGTGGAGGCCTTTTTCTCCGTCTCTTCTTTCGAAAGGCTAGGCTTTGAATATCAGCGGCTTTACGATGCGTGCCAGCCGCGCTTAGGTTATGGAAGTAGTTGAATACTTAGCACGTAGCTAGTGAACGCCTCTCGGCATATTATTACCACTTACTTACGTAAAATAAGCCAACAGACGCGCTACAGCCTCGCGATGAGTACAAAAATATAGAGTGGCTAGCTGCTCAGATATTTAAAAATACAACTATCTTGCGTCCCACCCTCACCGAAAAACAGTCCTTTCACGATTTGGTTGCAGAAGACTGCGTATGATTGCAAAAGTATCGCAATTGCCGTGCGCCTTGTATAAAAGATGCTTTGACTAAAAAGTACATATTAAATGATTCACGAAAGTTAGATTCGTAAGATCAACCCAAGAGCGACTTTTAAAGCCTAAATTAAAATCTGCCGTGCTATTTCAAGAAAACATATATTGAGGATAAATTCTATTTCAGCAAGAACCAAATATATATGTTCTAATTTCTTGACATTTTCCGATTTTTATTGGCATGAGACGAACAGCCCACGTGAGTTAGTTGCGAGTCCTATCATCGTCAATTACGATACTTCGATAGTTTTGAATGTTTACAATCAAACAAAACTGTAATAGGAATTCATGCAGTTGTACAAAATCTAATCTGTACAATTAAATATATCTGTAAGGAGTACGTACAATGCTGTATTTCCCGTACAAAGTGAAACTCACCACGGATGCACCTTAACGCATCTTGCATTTCCTGCCCAGTCCAGTGAGCTCATGTCGCTCGATCATTCGACAAAATTCGTCGCACTCATTCAGGGCAAATATTGGAGCTTTGTGGTGGCTGTCACATTAACAACAAACCATGGCGCATCACATACCGCAAGTGGATCATTCTACTTACCCTACGCCCAATCTCCATATACGTATCTCTACGCTTGCTTTAGGCTCTCTCTCAGTCATTCTGTATGGACGTGGTGTAAATTTCTGACGAAAAGTACCTGACACCAGCTCCTTCAAAATTGCAAATTATCGAACAAAAAAGAAACATGCGTTAAGATATAGAAATGGTGAGTGGCGAGTTCGATTTTTCAAATTTGCAATACAAGACGGTTTGTCATCACGATTGATGTCACGCCTTGTGATTTGTCTTACCTACTTAGCATCTGTCCGCCGCAGACTTTTCTCAATGAGAATTGAAGCGTCCACTATCAAATAGAACGCCTTGTGGGTCGACGTCATCGACAGGGTCGGACCCAGTATCTTGTGAAGTGAAGGGGATGCGGGATGCCCAAGCTCCGGGAACTCGTGGGAGATTGTGGTGCCACTTCGGCAAGACTGTCCAAACGTCGTGGATGCTTACGACCGAAAGGACCATGACAGTCCGCGTCGTCGTGCTCGCCTGTGCTTCTCGTCGGTAGCCCAAGAAGCCGAAGGGCCATGATCTGCGATCAAGTAAAGGCCCTGAGCTGCTGTGGTTGCGGACTCACCCGTGAGAGAAACCACAGAGCTTGCGGGAGCGTGATGACTTATTCTGCGAAGTCAGCGTCGCGCCTTAAATTTGGCAAACTCAAACCGAAGATGGCGTTCTACGCGCACGACCACTTCCTTATAGCTCCGCTGTAAATGAGCGAGGAAATTTTTCGTTGCCGCTGCACCCATCGCTCAAAGAGCTCCTCATCATTTGCAGCGGATTTGCCTAGGGCGAGCACCACAGGAATAGTTCGCATTGCGGGTACAGGAGCGCTTCCTTTTTGTGCTTGAAGTCGAGCGCGGTATCTACCCTTTGGGATTTATTGAGGTACCAAGAAGCGAGTTCGGAGAGCTTTTCGATGGTCAAGCTCATCTTGTGTAGTGGCCGAAGGCCCTACAACGTAGACGCCTAACGATCAAGTCATCGCGTCTTTCTTTACAGTTGCGGAATTTGCCGAGTGGAAGCCGTACTCCACTCGAGGGTCTATGACCGAATGTGAATACGAGCGCATGAGAGCCACTCTGTGGGTAGCATCTTCTGTGTCTCGTCGAGGCGACTGGTAATAATACCAGTTCCTTCGGAAGTCGAGAGGTCGGGGAACGGACACGGTGTCAATAAGGTTCGATTAGGGCTCACATCGCGCCGTCAACGCGACTCGCCCTCCTCGCTTCCCATTCTGGGAAAGGAATATCCGACTCGCAACTTTCTCTGGATATTCGACGAGGAAATCCGTCGCCCGTGGCGGGTGCGGTGTGAGGTTCCGGTTGCCGAGGGCTTGGGATGTGCCGGATGAAGCTGCGGACGTACTGTCCCAAGATGTATGTATCCCTTGCAACCAGCTAGACTGGGTATTTTTCGTGTCATAGCCGCAGGGCTAGAAAATGGTTAAAGATGGTGCTAGGGACGTTACGGTGTCTCAGACACGCGAGTCTCGTTTGAGGCAACAGTTAGATGTGAATTGTGGAAACTCACAATATTGATGGGGGGAAGTGTTAAGGGGTTACACCGACTCTTGTGTAAAAGGGTGAGTCACATAAGATGGTGTGAGCATACAAAAGTGTGGACTACTCAAGTCGGTGTATTCACGCAATGGTGTGGCTACACCGTAACAAGAAGCCACAATGTGGCTGTGTCAAAAGGTATGCATATTAATTAGGTTGTGCTATTTATTTAGGAGAATCTAGGTTCTAGATATTAACGGCTGTTCCGCAAATAAAACGAATAAATACAGTTTAACTTATGAACGGAAGACTTGGTTAATGTTTTCGGTACTCTTAGAGGTAGCGGATTGTGATCCGATACACTCGTACTGTTTCTAGTATAAAACTTAAGGTCGGTGATCTTAGTTAACTTCCTTTAAGAACGAGCAACGGCAGCCTCGCTGCTTTCCTCATCCAATGGGGACATTTTTCTGTCTTGACCCTCAGAGTTCAAGACGCTCAGCATTAGCAATCTCATGGTAGACACCGTCTGTTCCTTTACCAGCGCGATCCTCAACGTACCTCACTAGTGCATTCTTAGAGCTGATGAGTGCCTCAAGACGAGCGATTACAGCCTCTCACCAATCTGCTAATTTCATTGAGACGTAAGATAGACACAAACTTTTTCACGGGAGCAAGTATTCTAACATTTAATGTTCCATATTCACAAAAATATAGTCTCACTATTGATCGGCCGTGAAATCAAGCTCAAGTGCTATCAGGGTCAACAAGGTTGCCGCACACTTTGCACGGAATTTTTATCTCTCTTTCTTTGGGTTAACAATCGCACAGAGAATGAGTCCGTGTTCTACTAGCACGTGCGTGATCGAGCCCCTTCGATAAGTAACCCTGTTATGATGCTATGCTATTTCAAGTGTACATGTGCTTGGATTGATCCTCGAATTCCATATCCGTATTAGTTTTTGGAATTGTATGTTTCGGCGGAAAGCGATGTCAGTTCCCGCCGCAGCAGTCACGAAATTGTCTATCCGTCATGAGTGAGCTGGTCCAGGCTTGTGGAGACCATTTTGCACTTTCACAAGCGCGTGGGTTGCATCGCCTCTCACCTATCTCATTTTATCGTATCAAATCATCTAAAGTTGCTCGCAGAGCTTGGACGGCAACTTACACGCTCAATATGATGCATAACTAGGCACTTAAACGGCTGATAAAAAATAAAACTTTAAGCTTCAGAGTCAGCAAGAAATCACAACAATAAGAAAGAAGCCATCCCGACCAGCAGTGAGACTCCAATGTATCGGAAAATTGGGCGTATCAAGATCTGGCACATAGTATCCGATTTAAGCGGTAGAGTATTTCACCTGCTACTTGAAGTTACTCAAAATTTCGTTAAAAGACGGTAATTTATGAGTAATACATGTATATACTAATTCGGACTACGCGGTAATGACGACGATTCAAATTTGTATCCGAGGTGTGACTATAATCGGTGAATGTACTGTTACTTGAAGCGCTCAGAATATTGCAAAAGTGACGGATCGAACGACTGAAAGCCGAATATGTTGCGCTTACGCACTGAACGCGCAAATTCTCTCTCCGCGGTGATGTCGACTTGGTTGGTCGCCGTTTGGTGACTCGCGATGCTCTTCGAGCTTTCAAGGACAAAGTCCGCCGTCATCAGCACTCCGCCAAGCATCTTGCTGAGGTCGCACACCGCTGTGCGCAAGACCTCGAAAGCTTGGGGGACTTTGTGCACCGACTGCCCCACGTTAAGGATTATCGCGCACTGTCGGCATGGCTCCTAGCCGTCGAGCAGACGAATACGTCACTTAGTGCGATGGTGGATCGCCACAGTCGTGTGGTGCATGGGGGGACTAATGAAGAG
>NW_020187244.1:2312012-2312097 GCF_900000015.1 Plasmopara halstedii
GCGACTGCGCGCCGCTGAGAACCCCGACAAGGTGTGGGAGAAGTGGAAGAAGAACATCAAAACACAGCTGCAAGATGTGCAGAAG
>NW_020187244.1:2312107-2312344 GCF_900000015.1 Plasmopara halstedii
AATCTCGCTTTGCTTCTTGGAGCACTGGGGTTCCGAAATGGGAGATCTCAACAGTTCAGCAGGAGGAGATCCTCCACGTGATGAAGTCATGCAGCGCAAGCTTCTCGACTCGATCGTCCGAACTGTCTCGAAAGTCGATCGTGCACTGCTTGACGCACCAATAATAGCTGCCGATCTGACAAACGCGATTCGGCACATGAAAGCGACATCCTCGCCTGGCATGGACGGACTGACCGC
>NW_020187244.1:2313308-2313439 GCF_900000015.1 Plasmopara halstedii
CCGATGGATAAAGCTGTTGTACACGAATCCACAAGCACATCTTCTGATCAACTGGAACTCCCTGCCCGCACTACATCCGACGCGAGGCGTGAAGCAAGGCGATCCGTTGTCTGCGCTGCTCTTCGTCTTGA
>NW_020187244.1:2313449-2314147 GCF_900000015.1 Plasmopara halstedii
CGCGGACAAAATCGTAATCGTATCAGACATGCAAGAAATGTCGGCTGCATGCAAAATATTACCGACAACAGCCAATAATGACTTCGGGATGGCGACTCGTACAAGAAAAATCAAGAATTAAAATTAAGAAAAAAAATACCCCAGCGGAATGAAGCAATGTAATATCTTAGTCAGGGCCGAGTAATGCCGTGCAATAAGATAATACATAGCAACTTTCAACTGAGCCAAAGGAGCGTCAGGGACATGTATGACAGTAACTTGGTCATATAATATTACCATACGCCAGCTTCGTTGCGCACGACAAACAACTTGTTTAAAAAGCATAAAGATTGCCTCAGTGCGACAGAGTAACAACTACGGTCTTAGTGCTCCCTGCCAGGATCGAACTGGCGACCTTCAGATTATGAGACTGACGCTCTACCAACTGAGCCAAAGGGGCGACCCGGTGGCGTGGGTCAAATGGTCAATGCTTCTGGACCTTACGCTGTGTGGCGCGGGTTCGAGCCCCTCAGCGGACAAAAGCGTAATCGTATCATTCATGCAAGAAATTTCGGCTGCATGCAAAATATTACCGACAGCAGCCAATAAAGACTTCGGGATGGCGACTCGCACAAGAATAATCAAGAATTAAAATTAGAATAAAAAAATACCCCAGCGGAATGAAGCAATGTAATATCTTAGTCAGGGCCGAGTAGGTA
>NW_020187244.1:2314157-2314615 GCF_900000015.1 Plasmopara halstedii
AAAGGATAGCCATCTAGCCATCTTTTGCAAGAGGTGGGGCGACTGGGTAATCTGTGTAGATCACAAACGGCTTGCAGCCGAGCAGGAGAACCCTAAACTTGACAAGTGCATACTTCATCGCAAGTAGCTCCTTATCATGAACTGGGTAGGTTTTCTCTGCAGCTTTGAGCTGTCGAGAACTGAACGCGATCACCCGATCTCGCCCCTCGGCGTCTGCTTACAGCAGTGCACACCGATGGCAAAGTCGGATGCGTCACAGACGACGCTGAAAGGACGATCGGGGTCTGGCAGCGCCAGTATCGGTGCATACAAGAGGTTGTCTTTGACACCGTCAAAAGCCTCCTGATGTTCGATGTTCCAACACCATTCCGCATCCTTTTTAAGGATATTGGATATAGGTCGGGCCATTTCTGCGTAGTTTACGCTGTACTTGTGCAAGTAATTGGCAAGACCAAGCC
>NW_020187244.1:2314672-2315269 GCF_900000015.1 Plasmopara halstedii
TGTGGGGAGGTGCCGGGGTTGCTTGCGCAGGAGTCGAAAATTGGGAAATGACACGTGGCTGAAAAGCTCCCAAATAACCTTTCAAAATTTATACCCTCCCATTTTCGCATATCATTTTTTAAAAAAAAGTATGATTTTATGCAGGATCGCGCACATTTGTGATACCTGGAAAGCGTTTGACAAAATCACCGAATGCCGGGTTAGTCTTCAGCTTTTGCACCACCTTAAACAGTCGTTCAACTGCGTCCTCCGCGAGTAGGCGCCGCTGGAGGTACCGAATATGAGCGAAAAAAGTCGTGAAAATCACCTGGATTGCTGCGAGCGCCGGTGTGAGTTGTCGTCCGTCGAACAGACTCCGATCGCGGTCAGACCACAAGAAGTGGATTGTTACTGCGTGAAGAGTGTGCCAGACGTTGCCAACCACGTCTTCACAGGCTTCCCAATCGTCGCGTACGCGCTTCTTCTTGGCCAAAGCAATATCGAGCCACCTCGGACGCTCAACGAAGAACGGTGATACCAGCTCAAGCACCTGCCCCCAGAGCTGCGATGGGAGCGTACAGTCGAAGAACAAGTGCTGCTCAGTCTCGATAGCGTCAC
>NW_020187244.1:2315279-2315348 GCF_900000015.1 Plasmopara halstedii
ATTTGAACACAAATACACCACCAAGGATGTTGACCTTCGTGCGTTCCAGCTTCATGCAGGCTTCTTTAG
>NW_020187244.1:2315358-2315459 GCF_900000015.1 Plasmopara halstedii
ATCGGCGGGGGATGTGGAGGCGGAAGTGATTCATCTTCGGAAAGGGGGGTAACGACTGGAGCGGATGGCAGGGGGTTGGGGAGTACTTCTGGAGATTTGAC
>NW_020187244.1:2327304-2327465 GCF_900000015.1 Plasmopara halstedii
TGTGTTTTCAAGAAAAATGTGTGCATTTATATTGGATTTTTTACGTACTATTAGATTGTATATTAGAGTTGATAGGATATGTAGTATTTATTAATAGCTAGGTTAAAATTGAGAAGTCATTACGTCTATAACTAATAATATAGACAACTTTCAACTGAGCC
>NW_020187244.1:2339314-2339600 GCF_900000015.1 Plasmopara halstedii
TGATCGAGCGGCCCTTGACGAATCCCTTTTGATCGGGGTGGATCAAGTTTGGGATAATTTGCTGGAGTCGATACGTCAGTGCTTTAGACAGTATCTTGACATCTACCGGGATCAGTGCGATTGGACGGTAGTTGCCGGGTTGTGCTCTAGACCCCTTCTTGTGGAGAAGCACGACGACAGACTTGCGCTGAGACGGAAGCAGGATCCCGCGCTGTAGCTGGTCATGGGAGACGATACTCAAGCATTCACCAAACACTTTTGGAGCCACCTGGTAAAAACCAGCAGT
>NW_020187244.1:2339610-2339798 GCF_900000015.1 Plasmopara halstedii
ACACTGGGTCAGAGTGAAACAAAATGGGTTGGTTAAGACCATACCATACACGCTGGTTCGTCGGAAGGTCATGCCATGTAATCTCCCACCGGGTTTTATACCACCAGACCCACGTCATTTTCCACCAGGCTGAGATCAACTCCCACTTGATCATCGTGCCATGTCGAAATGGGGACACCAACAGAAAG
>NW_020187244.1:2340726-2340836 GCF_900000015.1 Plasmopara halstedii
CCACCAATGGGTAATCAAGAAGGCAGCGTGGAAATTTCCAGTACCCTTTGTCGTGCAACTGTGATCCAGGTTTGAGACGTACACTGTGGGCTAGGTGGTCGCCGGCATGC
>NW_020187244.1:2342110-2342183 GCF_900000015.1 Plasmopara halstedii
TACGTAAATTATCACCGGGGAGCCGTAATATTATACAACAGAAGATGTATTGTATTAGGAATGAATTAGCATA
>NW_020187244.1:2342193-2349757 GCF_900000015.1 Plasmopara halstedii
AGGACATCTCGTCCAGCTCATGAAGCGCATCTACTGCAGGCATCGCCTCGAGGTGGACGTCGCCATATTCCTCCCCGCCATACCGTTAACAAGGGTGTATAACTGTGCACCATCGTCTACGGTAGACACACCCTGGATCAGGGTCGGCGCCCTGCGTCTTGCAACCAGAATACGGCGTCGCCGTCGCCTCTGTACAGATGTTCAATGTCTCGGTGAGACCAGAATGATCACGCATTCCGCGTCGTCCGGTACCACCCTCACTGTCCGCTCCTTTGGAGCTCCGATATTATTTAGAACATCGACGAAGAGCTGCTAACCTCGCAGTCTTCGTCCAGTGGATAATGTGCCGCTTCACGCGCATCTGCTGGGCCGTACCAAGGATTCCCCGGCCTTTGGCCGACCATGTCACGCATGACATGCAGCAACTGCTTCGATACTCGAGCAGTGCTCAGTGGGTTACGTGCCACCCCGCGATCAGCCCGCGAGCCACGCCCGGGACTCCTGTCCAATTAACCGTTGGTGTCTACAAACTCGGACATTCCAATGTCTCGCACGTTGACCGTCTCGGTCCAGTGCTCTCGCCAATAGCGCTTTTGTCTCCTAGCAGAAGCGGGTAGATGACTCACCAAAGCTCCACCAGGAGACGTGCGCGTAGCGCCAAAGGTATTTGACCTCCAATCAGTCCATGGCTCATGGTGTTCCAGCCGTGCCATTCCTAGGATGAGGTCAAACCTTGCATTCAAGTCTAAGACTAGACAGCGTTCCACGCTATCAAACTCAATAAACTTGACTCCGAGGTCCACAGGAACCTTCGGGACCATGACACGTGTCCCCGTCGCTAGGCGAGCAGTGACGATATCACCCAACTGCGCTTTCAGCGCCTCAGCATACAGCTGACTTCCTTCCATCGTGGAGAAAAGCAAAAAATCAGTTCGTGGCTGGAACAGCCAGTAGCTAATAAAGTCCTACTATATATAGGAAAACCTAAAAAATTAGATATAGGACGCTTTACCGCAAATAAAATCGAGAAAATCAATTTACATTTTGAGCAAAAGAGTTAATTATCTTGGGTTGAGGTTGAAGATACTCTTAGAGTTAGTGGATTGCAATCCGCTACACTCGTACTGGTCTGAAGTTTAGGGCGAAGGTCACCGACCTTAACCAAACTTTATAATAGCAAAAGAGCTACGGCAGCCCCGTTGCACGTGGAAGCGCTTGTAGTCAACTCAAACCTGAGTCGTTACGACTGATCTTCTATGAAATGGAGCAATTCTCCTCCTCAGGGCATGCTTAAAAAGGTGATGTCTCTGCTTGATCCTGAGGGTGTGCAACACCTCGCTTCGCAAGAATCTAAAGTGGTCAGCGAGCGCCTATAGACATTTTCAAGCTTTGGAAATGCTCTGAGAGAGCACCTACAGCAGAAGATGTCGGCGTCAATTGACGTCACCGTCGACAGCGGATCACTTCTCCTGACCCAAGCCGCTCATGATGAGTGTTGCGATCTTCGAGGGCAAGGATGGAAAGAATTCCTGCCTGGATGAGAGAGGCTGAGATAGCCATGGTGTCCGCCATGCTCCAGACCAACCAACAGCGCGTGGTGCTAGCTATCTCCAAGCTCGGAGGTCGAGCGCAAGAATGGGCACTAACGTGCGGCACTCCGTGGACGCGGCGTTTCTCTTCTGGACGGAGCTGAAGCTAGCTACAGCTTTCACGAGTGTTCACGCCGCCTAACCAGACATATCGCGTGCGATCGCGTTTCCTTGACGCCCGACAGGGGAAGAAGGAATTGGTGGACTTTTTCAAGAGTTGCGTACTCTTATTGCCGGTATGGCAGCCGATCCTTTTCCCGAGACGGTCATAGTGGCCATCTTTATGCAGATCCTCCGCATTGGCGTAGCCAGAATGAATGTTTTCCACGTGCACACATCTTCTTTTGAAAAAGCAGTGAATGTGGCATTGTATGCAGATGTCAGCTTTAAGTCGGCACGATTTTGTTGGAATGCACACTCTAGCAGCTTCGTCGAGCGAGCCTGAGCCGATGCAACTCAGCTATGCTGAAAAAGAGAAGGCAGGGCTCCAAGCAGCTGAGCAGAATTTTAACACCCAAAGGTGTTTTTTCTGTGGAGACACCCGTCACTCTCGGGTTGAATTTACCCTGCGCAAGGCACATCAAGGCTCATCGAATCGACGTCTCGCTTCTTACCAGTCTTCTGGTTTGTCGCGGGGGAAACGACAACAACTAGTAGGCGCGTGGTGGCCTGCTAGGGACAAACTGAGTTCATTTGAGCCTCAAGGAGCAGAGCGCATCCCGTGCTCTTGAACACGTAGCGTATATGCACGCCGGGATTGCTGGTTGTGATAGCGACCGTGAAGATCTTTGAGAAGCCATGGAAGATCCTGAACGAAATTGTGGCGTCAGATAACTTTGCTCGACGCTCCTTTATAGAAGGAAGTCAGATGTATACTGAGGCTTAACGACGGGATACGTGACACGATGCCGAAGGTCTCTGTGGTCCTCGGTGTTAAATTTCTTGGCTTTGATAGCGTGGAACGCTGCATAGTCTTAGACCTGAGCCAAGGTATGACATCATCCTTGGTATGGCATGGCTGG
The DNA here is from genome assembly GCF_900000015.1 of Plasmopara halstedii. NCBI lineage: Eukaryota > Oomycota > Peronosporomycetes > Peronosporales > Peronosporaceae > Plasmopara > Plasmopara halstedii. The sequence continues at coordinate 2,344,805 of NW_020187244.1, forward strand.
AATACCATGAGCCATGGATCGACCGGCGGTCGAAGACCTAGGGCGCTACGCGCACGTCTCCAGCTGGAGCTTTGGTCACTCATGAACCCACCTCTTCTAGGAGGCATAAACGCTGGACCAAGACGGCCAATGTTCTGGAGATCGGAGTATCCGAGTTGGTGATAACTGAAGGTGTATCAGACAGGAGTCCTGAGCATGGCTCGCGGGCTGAACGTGGAGTGGCAGGTAGCACTCTGAGCGCTGCTCAAGTATCGGAGCAGTCGCTGCATGCCATTCGTGGCATGGTCGACCAAGAGCCAAGGCTTTGAGGACGTGGAGTGGCACATAATCCACTGAGCACTACTCAAGCATCAAGCAGTTGCTGCATGTCACGAGTGCCATGGTTGAACGAGGTCCGAGGCATCTTGGGCAAGGCCATTCAGATGTGCGTGGAGTCGCACGTTAGCCACTGATGACGACTGCGGATCTAGCAGCTCTTCGTCGGATGTTGTTAATAACATCAGGGCTCCGGTGGAGCAAGAAGTGGAACTAACAACTGACGACGCTGAGTGCGTGCTCACACTGGTCTCGCCGAGACGTACGACCTTCGTGAAGAGGCCACAGCGACGCTGTATGTTATCTGCAAGACGCCGGGCGTCAAACTTGACCCTGAAACTGTCTACCGTAGACAATAGCGCACAGTTATACATCCGCACCTGTTTGAACACTGTCCATGAAGACTTGTCAACGGTATGACGGGGAAGGAAGACGGCGACGTCACCCTTGAGGCTATTGCTGCGGTGGATGCTCTTCTTGACCTGAATGAGATATACTTCGAAGACTTCGGCGGTGCCTGAAGGCAGGTGATTTAGCCGACGTGGTCATTTTACGATCGGAAGAGGAGATCAACTCGTCGTCGCTTCTGGACGAAGCTATCCTGGGTGACACCAAGAGGGTGCTGAGCGCACGAAGTGGACTTTTAATCTTAAGGAATCCCTCGGATCCGTATTTTCATTTGGTGAAGGAGTTTCAAGAGGCACAGACACCAATTTCGAGAAAGGATGTTCTCCTTGGATGTACAAAGTACAGTGCACTCGATTTGGTGGGTGGATATAACCAATTTTTATGAGAGCGAGTAATATTCCCTTGACAGCGGTGACTACTCCGAGCGGAGTGCTCTAGAAGTGGCTGGTGATGCCCAACGGCTGTCAAGTGCACCAGCAACATTTAATCGTCTGGTGACGAAGTCGTTCAGGATCCACTGGCGTACGCACAGACATACTTCGACGACATATTCGTCCACAGTCGTGCGGAGCACGAAAGGACGGATGAAAAGAACAAAATCGTTCATTTAAAAGCGGTGTTCAAGTGCATGCACACAAATAAGCTGTATGCTAATGCAGATAAATTCATCTTCGGCACGCGAAGAAACCCCCTTTTAGGGTGCTACATCGCGGAGCGTGGCCTTCGAGCGAATCCCGCTAAGGTCAAGGCCATGTTGGACTGGCCGGTTCCAAAGAATCGCAAGGACTTGCTCGGCCATTGTCGAAACTTCTTAATATGGATGCGAAATGGAGTTGAGACGCCGAGCATCAGGAGGCTTTTGTCGGGGTCAAAAACAGCCTCCTTCATGCACCAAGACTAGCATTGTCAAGCCCTGATCGTCCTTTTAGTGTCGTCTGAGACCCTTCGGACTTTGCCATCGGCTGTGCACTGTTGTAAGCAGAAGCTGAGGGGCGAGATCGGGTGATCGTGTTCGAATCTCGATAGCTTAAAGCTGCAAAGAAGAAATCCCCAGCCCACGACAAAAATTTTCTTGCCATGAAGTATACACTTGTCAAGTTCAGGGTTCAGCTGCTCGGCCCTAAGCCGTTTGTGATCTACACAGATCATGCGTCATTACTCACTGCGGCCCAGTCACCTCACCTCTCGCAGAGGATGGCCAGGCGGCTCTCCTTCTTCGCAGAATATAACATTGAAGTGAAGTACAAGCCAGAAAATCAGAATGATTTGGCTAATGCATTGTCACGCAGACCAGATTATGAGCTTGTTCATATCACGAGGGTGACGTTGTCCGTGACGATTTGATCCTCGCCGCGTACGCAGGTGATGATATGTGGGTCGCGCTGCTACAGGCTCATGGGGCCAAAACTCGGACAAGAAGTTGTCGTCACGACCGCGGGCACGGTTGGACCAAAAGTTATTGAGTAATAGATTGCAGTATTATAGCACCGACTCGACGGATACGTCACGAATTGTGGTTCTTCACAATAAGGATTTGAAGTACCGTATTCTCTATGAGGATCACTCCACTCAGTGGTCATATCGGTCGTGAAAAGACCTACAGCAGCGGGGCTGCCGTAGCTCTTTTGCTTGAAGTAAATCTTGGTTAAGGTCGGTGACCTTCATTCTATACTTAGAACCAGTACGGGTGTAGCGGATCGCAATTCACTTACACCAAAATTATCTACAGCCTTAACTCAAGGTAACTAAATTTTCCGTTCAAAACGTAAACTGTATTTCTCGGTTTGATTTGCGGCGAAGCCGCCTATATCTAAATCCGTAGGCTTCTTATCTATCATTAAATGTATAACTACTGGCTGTTCCAGCCACGCACTGTCTTCTTGTTCAAGTGTAACCATAGTCACACCATATTCTGTAACCCAAAACTTTGTTTGTTTACACCGTATTGTGTAAACCACATCATTGTGCGGTCATACCATCTTGAGCAACCCACACCCTTCCTACTAGGGCACGTGAAATCTTGTTACACCTAAAGCTCTGTGAGTTGCCATTACTGGTGGCCCAAGCTATACAAATGGACGAGCACCTATTTGCGCACGTGAGAAACATGTCAAGGGATGAAACCTTTCCGAATGCGGCGGCGCCGCTGGCCAGTTTGCCCGTAGCCTCCGGATGTTAGCAGTCCATGAGCTTGGCCCTTGTGTTTGGCCTGCCGAAGGACTCGGCGGGGACCACGGGTGTCGAGGTCTTCGTCGACTGTTTTAGCAAAATGGCTCATCTTGCGGCGGTGCCGGACACCATCGACGTTGTCGATACAGCGATGCTGTTTGTGGATAGTGTCTTTCGACAACATGGACTCCCAGAGTCAATTGTCTCTAACAGAGACCCACGCTTCACTGGAAAGTATTGGTCGACGATCTTTAAGGTGTTGGGCACCAAGCTGGATATATCAACAGCGAACCATCCGCAGACCGATGGTAAAACTGAGTGTGTGAACCGATCCGTCGAGGACATCCTTCGCAGCGTCTGCGCTGTCCATGCTGCTACTCGTAAAGTTTGCTCTGAACAATGCATTGCATTCATCAACCGAGTACACGCCTTTCTACATGAAACCCATCCTCGCGTCCCGCTGACGCCGCCATCCTATGGCTCAGTGCTTTGTGTGGGAGAAATAGCTGAGCAGCTAGGTGATGACAGCTTCCTCACTGTTCGTAAGGAAGTCAGTGACTTCCTGTCTACCAGACTGAGTACGATTGCGATGCGATGACTGAAAGCCAAGACATGCAGAAGGAATATGCAGATGGAAGAGGTAGAGAAAATGTTGAAATACTTAAGGTTTGAGACCTGCTTTATTGATTGCTAAAAGATTTCTACCCATGCAACTTCTGTTGTCTTTAAGGAGAAGTTCCGTCCACGATTTATCAAAAACTTTCAAGGTTGTGGCCAAGCGAGTCCTTGCGTATTTGCTAAACCTTTTGAAAGGGATGCACACCCACCGGGTGTTTTATGTGGGCTTGCTCAAGCCGTACCGGGATCCAGCGCAAGTGAACGCAGAAGCTAATCCAGCAACTGGTGTTGAGCACGGAGTGCAACGATCCCCATCTCCAACGGCGCCAAGCGCTCCACCTTCGCATGAAGCGACGCATTCGTCTGCTCAGCGGCTAGGAACCGCTTCGACAGATCGCGATAGTACTCAACGTGAGGCTGCCGGCGCACAACGCCCTTCAAGCTCTCTGGACCTTTCGTGCAGCGGTATGCGACCCCAGCATGACATTTAACGAAGTCCAATCGCGACGGACCCCGTCATCATGACCTCGAAGAGCATTGCGAGTTACCAGACGGCTATCGACCCAGTCCTCATCGTCTGCCACCAACTCATCTCGTCGAGAATGGTGGGTCCACTATCACGTGGAACGTATTGTGAAACGAACGTCGTCAACATGGCCAAATCCAGTATCTTGTGAAATGGCGGGGATACCCCGACTTGGAGAACTCGTGGGAGTTTGAAGTGCCACTTCGGCAAGACTGTCCAGATGTCGTGGACCCTAATTATCAGAGAAATAATGGTATCCCGCGTCGTCGTACGCCCCGCGTTTCTCGAGAATAGCTAGGGAAGCCGGAGGTCCATGAGCTGAGCCCAAGCTATGACCCTGAGCTGCTTCGATCGCACACTCACCCGTGTGAGACACCACGGAGCTCACGCGTGCGTGATGGATTAATCCATTTGCCGCAGGGAGACAACACGAAGGATGTCTTGAGTTAGCCAAACTCGACCCGAATATGGTGTTCCACACGCGCGTCCAACTCCCTGCGGCTGAACCGTAAGTTGCGCAGCGAAGAAAGTTTCCGGTGCTGCTGCACCCATCGCTCAAAGAGCTCTTCGTCATCGGCTGCGGCTTCGCCAGGGGCGAGCACCTAAAGAATCGTCCGCATCGCGGGTACAGGAGCGACTCCTATTCGAGCACGAAGTCGAGTGCGGTACGTATCCATTACGACTCTCTGAGGAACCAAGAAGTGAGCTCGGAGAGCTTCTCGTTCGTCAATCTTGGCTTGAGTAGTGGCCGGGGGCTCGACAGCGTAGACGCCTAACGATCGAGTGATCGCGTCCATCGCTTTTGCAGCGGGGTCCGCCGAGCGGGAGTCGTATTCCACACAAGAACCAAGGACCGACCGTGGATGCCAGCGCAAGAGAGCCGCCCTGCGGGCAGTATCCAGCTGCTGCTTCTGTTT
>NW_020187244.1:2351806-2351905 GCF_900000015.1 Plasmopara halstedii
GACGTTGTCAGCAGTTGTAATATCATATCACATAAGTGCGGGGTGCCTCCAAAGGTGCTACAGCGTTCCTGACTGACCCAGACGGATCCGTTTGACGCG
>NW_020187244.1:2351915-2352005 GCF_900000015.1 Plasmopara halstedii
AACACCAAGTTCTCCATCGTCGATTCTGCCCCATGTACCAATCCTGTCAGACGCCCCACCGTCAGAATCACAAAACACGAATACGCCAAC
>NW_020187244.1:2354138-2354987 GCF_900000015.1 Plasmopara halstedii
CGCATAGCGATGCTGATACTATTGCACGCTTTGATTTAACGATACCTAAAATCTCAGATTTCTTGATTCCTAAAGTTTGCAGCAATGTAGCGAAAATCGCTCCAGTCACGTACGTAGATGTATCGTTTCATCGTCATTGTCGTGACATACGAAAGGTCATAGTCGGGAGAAATAAAACGCAGCCACCATTTCGTAAAGTTGACTCGACTTCATTTTTACCTCGAAGGTATACTCAGAAAAAATAATGATCATGTTGTCACATTTCTGCAACAACATAATGTGAGCTTTTAAAAGCAACCTCGTTTATGATGAATAAAGATTTCTTGATCAATCGAATCCGTTCGGTGGTTTCATCATTTGTAACACTTTGCGAGCAACCCAATATACTTAATGATTCAAGTCCATCGCAAAAATCTGCCGGGGATAAAGAATGGAGACTAATAGCCACTAAAACTATTCTACATTTCATTCACATGCTGAAATCTTTCTCGCTACGAACCCGTGAAAATTCGCTTTTCCATACTGACGGCGAGTCACAGATAGTGCTAACTCAGCAGCACTGTCACATGGTGACGAAAATGAATCATCTTGTGAAGTAAGGGCAGGCCGTCCTACTTCATCGACCTTAGTATAGGAGACCGCGATCTACAGTCGCTCCCACTTTTCGCCACCGTCTTTAGCTTTAAACATCCTAGCTCACGGCTGCTATTAGATCTCCCATCAGTATTAGACTTTTAGGACCGCGCGAACCGTCGCAAATTCCATCTCAAGAGATATAAACCCAATTTCATGTTGAGACCGCGGCTCACTACTGCTCTGTTTCTGAGCTCTGCTCTGACACTCAGCAAC
>NW_020187244.1:2354997-2369344 GCF_900000015.1 Plasmopara halstedii
ATTCTATATTAGCCAGTGCCAACATCTCAAAGGTACTTGACAACGTCGCTTGACCCGTCAAACTACTTGCACAGGTTGAGTGAATGCAATGTCGACATACCACGACCCCCACCGATCTGTTAAAAAAAATGCCAGATTATTATGATGTGCGGCAGAAGGACTTCAAAACTGTCTGTGCAATTTTCTTCGAGATACATGCAGATATAGATATAGATTTAAATATAAATATATACTCTGCTGTATCCCACGAACTTCTCCATTACTGAGACACATCGTCGTCATCGGTGCCAGCCAGTTCTCTGGTACCTCCCATAATGTGTCATACACCACAACAGAGAACGTACCCGCCATGTTGAGATCACATTTTTATAACAGACGCTAAAAAAACTTAAGCAACGACAAAATTTATGTTCTTGTTTTACAGAATCGCGTTTCTAGCACTAAAGCTTACCCTTGGATGAATAAAGAGCCAATACGTGCCATATGCATGTACTCCTTTATAGAAATCGAAAAACGCCTAGTGTCCCAGCTCGCATGATCAAATATCTCGGGCATAGACGAGCATTGCGCTGTGCGAAACATTTATGACAAATGTATGCTTTTCACATCAAGATATATCATGAAGTTGTGGCTCAACGTGCTCATGATATATTCACGATCAGATTTTGATATCATCAAAAGAGTTGTTAAACATGACAATGACATCCGATATCAATTCAAGAACACGATATACATGTATTATATCTTATAAGCATGCGCTTGGGTACTGATTCACAAAGACAGGACCAGACGAACCGGATTGTGGTGCGAAGTGGGAGAGCGAGTGATCAACAACGCGTTAAGAATTGAAGCTGACGCAAGTAAGACGAAGCAAGCCATATATTAAGTTGAACTCACTGACGCAATGTTGAATAAAAATGTGCAAATTTATAAAGCAGAGACTCAATTCTAGATTTACACAGAACTAGTACATCATAAGAGCAGCCAAATTGGGTATTTAAACAGCCGGACAGGGTTGGGACCAACCGAACATTTCGGGTGGTGTTTGGAAGTAATTGATACTTGTATAAATCTTGGTATTGCAACCTCAAACTGACTCTGCCCATTGCACGGAGTACCATACAGTTCAGCGATTTGCCTTAAGAAATATATGTTATAATATTAAATCCTAATGTATAGCTCCAAAGATTATACATTTGATAGGATTGCTTAGACTCCTTTAGATTTCTGGCTCAATTTTCACGAGTATGATATCAAACTTTGCATAAGACATGATTTTGTGAGCTGACTTGATGATCGTAAGATCAATTCATGTAAATTTAACGTTGCTACTGAGCTAATGCTGTTACTTAAGTCGTGTTGAGCTTTCGTATGATCTACGCTTCTTCAATATTTTGTAACTTGCCTCAGCTTTGATAAGTAATCATTACTGCGGAATTATTACAACCTGGGATTCTGAATCTGGCACAATAGGTCTCAAGGCTGCTTAGTTCTGAATCCTTGCCGTGCCAGGTGTTTTTCAAAACTTCGCGACTGACACCGGGCATATTTTTGTGAGATACCTGGTCCGACCAGTACGGAACCGAATCTCAACATCAGTGCTAGAATAAATAACTTTGTCAATTACTCATTGTCAATTCTTCTGCATTTCCCTATTAAGGATGTTCTTGGCTGTCTTTTGTGCAATTGCTTTTTTCAATTTGGCAAATGCCGACGACGGAGTGCACCCTGTGATCAACAAGTTTCAGTACGACAAGATTAAGCCGTTCCCTGTTGCGAAACGTGATTGCCGCATCAATGAGATCGCTTTAGATTTCCAACCTATGCTTCGTATTGAGAGCGGCTGTCATCCATACCCTGCCGTGGACAAAAATGGCTACGTCAGTGATGGCCTTGGGGTTTCGCATTGGTTTACTGACTGCTCAGGTTCGCCAGAAGGTTCTCAAGTTTATGGTCGTGCTTATGTGTTCAAGGGGTATTTGGCTATAATGTATGCATGGTACTTCCCAAGAGATTTCATGGTCACACCATTCTATGTCGGTCATCGTCATGGATGGGAGCATGCTATTCTGTGGATCGGAGGTTCAACAGAAGACCCAGTATTCCTCGCGGCAACAGTCGAATCCACATTTGGCTACAAAAAGTACTCCCCCGTTCCAACCAAGTATGTGAAGAGCGATCATTTCAAGCTCGAATACACCTGGCTAGGTGTTACTCATCACTATTTGACTGCTACAAAGAATATGGGAGAGTTCCAGGACTTGGTAATGTGGAACAACTTGACGGATGAGGCTCGTGTCTCGTTAAATGAAAAGATCTCTCTCAACTTCAATTCACCCCTCAGCGACAAGAGATTTTTCACGGCCCTTCGTAAATCGTATCCGTTCTAAGTTAGCAGCAATTGCTTAGAAATGGTAAAGCTAAGTAAGCATCAAATCATTAGATTGCGTTTACCGTGTAACTCCATACTATAATATGCTTTTTAGACGAGATAATAATGAGTTCCTTTGTTAATTTGGTCGATCAACCGTTAGATTGTATAGTATCATTATCACGATAAGTACTCAAAGGTGCCGCTATTAGTTGGCAAGTGATTAAATAACGATGTCAAATTCTCCGAGTTTAGCTATCTTGGAACTTGAAGATGAACTTAGTCATCTACCAAGTTTCAATTGAACACTGGGTATTCATTTCGTGAAGAAGTGTGTCGAAGTACACATGACTCTTTGCTGCATAATAGCAATGATGGCGACAATTACATTTATGGCAGAAACTAACTTACATCTAATATCAGTATTAACGTAGTTATTGTACGCTCAGGATAGCAGGACAAGAAATTTAATGATTGAGGCCCTGCTTCTGCTCCTGAGGAAAGCATATAAGCTTAGTTGCTTTTTGCTATGTCGACGCGAAATGTCTGATTCATAGCTTCTCGGTGTACAAGGCACATCTAATCTTGGCAGCACATTTAAATTGCTAGGCGAATTTGATCGGAAAAATGTTGCACGATCAATGAGTTTGGTAGTGCATTTGTATTGATATTCTTCATACTGGTACTTGTCAAACCTTAAACCACTCAACACGCACCGTGTGGCAGAATTTCAACATTAGAGCCTAAGTACAAATGAAGTACGAGGTACAAGATACCTTTGTAGGGGGTCACTTCTGTACGATTAAAGCGTACGGCTCGGCGAACGCTATGTACTGGCGGCTTAATATATGACTTGGTAAGCACGCGTGCATCAATTCGGCGTGTACAGTGCCTTAGCTCCATTTGGCAGTTTGCCGGCTTAAACATAATGTGATGATACAAAAATATTGTTTAATAATAAGTCAATTATGGTTTTGTAAACCGTCTGAGCAACTCGTTACTATCAAGGCCGCAGTGATTGGGGATTGGTATGGCGTGAATAACGTTCTTCACTAGTTTCGATTCGAGATCCGCAATTTACAGCAAAAGTGAGGCAAACTTTGCTGAAGGTGTTTTACACCAGATTGACCATGAGCTGTACTGTCAGTCCAGAGACCAATAGTGAAAAAAGCTTTCATCGCGTGGTAAGGGATAACCTCCAATGTACTTTCGCGAAACGACCGCGATGCTGGCTCCGCTCATCGATGATATGTTTAACAACGTTACTTGCAGATATTAACGCAGCTGGACCTTGCCAAGATCCCATCTTTGAGAGATGGAGCATCATGTGTTGATTACCCCACGCCACGATTGATTACCGGACGCGTAAAAGCAACATGCAGAGGGTACAGACGAACGATATACACCAATGGTAAAGTGAATGGTTTCATCCTACTCTATTAGTCGACGTGCACAGAAAAAAAGTGTGCAGTACAGAAGATTAGGTGACATTCTATCTTAACAGCGAGAGAGATATTTGATTTACACTCTTAGTATCTTAAAAATTAAGCGACCACATCCCGTGCTCGACAAAGGATTTCATGAGCCCTATCACGACGCACCTCTTACCATTCATTTCGATGTGAAATAATTTATAAGACGAATTGACGTTTCAACAACCGAATTATCTTCTGCTTCAAAGCAGCTGACCGGTGTTAAATGGCTTAGAATGCAACTCAATTCGTTTAACTTCATAGCTTAGAAAACATCAAAATACGATCAGTGTCATTATCGGCCACTAGAACCAAATCAATGCCGCCATTAACAAGAAGATAAGGGGTCCTGGCTTGATTTCGCTCGACACCATTCGAAAAGCAAGGGTAGCCACTTCCATGTAGAGGGAACCGGTGTATTAAAATTTTAGTTAAAATATGATTAAATGCAATTGGTGCCTTCATTGTGAAATTCATGGAGTCTCAAAGTCCCAATGCAGCTACAATGGTCTGGCGTGGTTACCGCATACGACTTGGCGCATTAGTTGTCTTGAGTGCTCCAGCAGACCGGACAGGATTGTGCAGCGCGACGCGCTTTCCGCTAGCAAGCAAAGCGCGACCTTGTTTAATAGATACTGTCAGGGCATTATTAACAGCATGCGTGCGAGAAAAATAGAGAGCAATTTTTGAATACAACGTCGATGTCGCACTTTGAATTTGAACTTTGCAAATTCAAAATTAAACGACGCTTAAGAGTTTTATCCTCCATCACAACTGGCTAAAAGGCACAAAGTATTCAGACATATATTCTGCTCTTCGACACTTTGGCTAGTACTTACTCGGTCATGCGAATTTTCCCTTTTGCACGCAAATTTTGGCGCAAATGATGATGATCCGCGGGTCAAAATGTGCTTTCAGAGCAATTGTGCTTTGCTTTTTTGGGCTTGTGTATGGAAGCGTTAGGTGTTTGAGTACTTATCGTCGCGAAGTCTGAAGTCCGATGGATCAAATCCTAGTAAGCAACGCGATTCGACTGCAACAAAAGTCGCTCTGACTTTTGCGCCTGCATACGAGCAAGCTCTGCTCGCTGATCTAGTCCGGCTCATTGATGACCTTCGTTTTTGCAATATCCCCGCCATAAAAATCAACATCGATAGTGCGATCTTTCGTGTAGAGGAGAGGCGCAAAAATACCCTTTTCTTATGAAAAGTCTTGTAGACGAGAAACAATGAAGCCATCGCGCAAGTTTGACTTGAGACTAGAATGATCTCTGTAAAAGCGATATGTCGCAACAGCCGCGGCTGTTACATCGCGTATAGTCTAGAGGTTGTTGGCCTTGAGGGACACGGTATATTAAGTGGCTCGCTGATATAAGTACTGCAAATAGCAAGTTGGGTGAAGCAGAAAATGCTTATGAGGGCTAGTAGAAATATGTACGACGAACAAGTGGCACAGTGATTTTTCGTGGAGCTTTTCTCTGCGTATTATCCTGATATGACACGTTAGTTTTGTGCAATGCGTTGGTGTGGGTGGGTGTAACGAAGTGCGTATCATGCTATGGTTTAATTATACATTACACTACTGTTCTGAAAATTAAGAGCTACCCTCAGAGAAACCAATACGGTGTCATGATGGAAGATACTAAACGTATACATGTATTACAGAAATGACGGACTGCATTTTTTATAAGGCAATTCAAAATTCGACCATACTAAGTATTCTGTTACCAGAAACGCATTCGCTCCAAATCTTTGATAGTGCCCAGAGCGCCTATCCTGCCAGCGCAGATCTCAAAATTCAGAGATTTTTGACCTGAGATGCACTGCATTGAGGTATTTGTGGTAGTGAGAATAGTGTGCTTGACCGAATAGTTTTGCCATCTCTGTCATATGTATGTTCTGTTTGCCTCTGATTTCTACTTCTTGCGGTTGCATATCGTGGCACTTAGCCATATTTTTAAGCACTTGGCGCATGACTGTCGAACAATTTAGAGTCACATCCTATATTTTGAAAGGACTGCAAGTCAAATCTTATCAACAACCACTGTGTTCATTAATAGAATCTCAGAACATTGAGGATTTTCGCTCCGGCCCTGCAGTCGCTTTGCGCAATTAATCTCCAACACGCGATCAGCGTGTTTTGTTTGGTAATCTATCTGATCAAAATCCCGAGTGGGCATGTTCAATATATTATTGAGTCTCTTGAGAAAAGTTCTACAAAAAGATTACCGTCAAGCGCATAAGAAGATCCGAGACGGTGAAGCCATGTTAGTCACAATTTCTGTCGGGGAATAGCTTGGCTAATTCTTCATCGAATACAGCGTCGCTGGCAAATGCGAATGATCACAAACACCACAATGCCGATAATTGCATGCGCGTGTTAAAATTAGCTCAGGTCCAACTTTATGCTAATGGACTGCCAATTTCTTCGGAACTGACTAACCGGATAAGAGTGCCGAATTATGTAGAAAGGGTATGTCACGCATGCGCACATCAGTATTTATTTATGTTAGACCACCAGCTTATCGACATCACTAAGTCATATGTCTCTTCGCTCCAGAGATGACCATACAAAAGCGAATCGATTGCCTTGTACAGTATTCTAAACTTAAGGTCCTCATCATGAGATCCCGTGACGCGTTGAGTGTCAAGTAGTCGGTGCTGTGATACAGCAGATAAGGGGACTGGAAAATACGATGCAAATTGTGGACAAGTACTTCGATAAAGGAGGGTGACGCTCACAAACTCTTTCTTTGCAAGCTCTCAGCAACTTCATACACGTGTAAATCACCCGTACGCTAAATGTGCAGCTTAATTGATGCGCAATCGTAGCAGGCTGGGTGACATGGAAGTGCGTTTGCCACAAAAGCGAAGTGCCCGGTCTACTTCAGGTTACCGATTTCATATGTGCCGCTTAATTGATGCGCAATCGTATCAGGCTGGGCGACATGGAAGTGCGTTCGCCACAAAAGTGAACTGCCCGGTTTGATTCGGTTTATTGATTTCATGTAATGAATAAGCAATGGATAACCGTCTTGCCATACTATGTGAGATATATGGTAACAGCGTCGATGTGCGCGACGACGCGTGATACGGATCGATCATGAATGACTTAGTGCTACCCTGATGAATTCTAAACTTGACAAGCGCGTACTTCGTCAAAAATCGCTCACTGCCAAAAACGGAGTAAATACTCGGTAGCCGTTTTAGCTGGAAATACTATAACACGGTCACGCATTCAAACTTTTGTCTTCTGCTAGAAATAGGGTAAATCATAGGCGGTAACAAAAACGAAGCGTGACAGACAATGTCAACTGGCCAATCGATATTTGGGGGGTCAGAATCGGAACACGCATGAGCTTTTCTTGCACAAAAAATAATCGCCTTTGCCGCCTAATACCGTTTAGAAGCCACATCTTCGAGCTATTTAATCATAAATATAAGAGAGTTTGCGGAAGGAGGTGTAATGTCGGCAAAATTTGCACTGTATTTGAGTAAGTTACTGGCCAGGCTTCGTCACAACGCCACTAGTCAATCTATGATCAATTCTTTTTTGCACGATTAGCCCGCGAAGTATTATTCAGCATCTCGGAACGATGATACCGTCGGCGCCAGGGCAAACTTGTATGTGTTAGTAAACAGCTTGGTTGAGCGCACAAGCCCGCACACAGCTTGCATGAAGATGTCCACACCCAACTCTCTGTGCTTGCTTTTGTATAACGGAGTTAAACGTACCCTGGTATGAAGAAGAGGGTCACACAAGATGGTTTGGCCACACAAAGGTGTGGGGTAACAAGAGTCACTACGAGGCTGGACTGCCAGTAATTACGCAATTTAATTAGGTATTGTACTTAATCAGGAAAACCTACAGATTTAGTTATTGGCGGCTTTGCCGTCAATGAAACCAAGAAATACAGTATAGATTTTAAACGAAAGAGTTTTTTTGCCTTAGTTTAGATTGTGGTTACTCTTGGAGTAAGCGGATTGCGATCCGCTACTCTCGAGCTGGTTATAAGTATAGAACGAAAGTCATCGACCTTCGCTTAGTGTCTTGTAAGCGGAAAAGCTACGGCAGCCTCGTTGCATCCTGACATAGAAAGTCGGTGACGAGTGCAGATAGTTTATCTCTATCACAAGGTCTGCTTTGTCCGTTGCAATGGATAAAGTGATATGATAATCATTTCACGCCGTCATCGTGGTATTGTTCATTAAAAACTTCGCAATATTTAATTGACAGAAATAAGACAATCTCATAACGCAGCTCTAGATCCGGTATTTTTTGCATGATCGGGCTCTCGTAATTGCGTCATAATGTCTCTTGAAATAGTAATGTATATAAGACTTATATGACCAGTGGAGACTGCGGTTCATTTCTCCCGAGTAATTCACAAGTATCCATGATTTTAGTCTCAAGCAAACCAATGCGGTGATTACTACTTCTTACAAGTCAATTGCTCACAGAATGTGACTCTCCTTGCGCAACGAGAGCTGCAACGTAGAAAGTAAGATAATTCACATTCTCTAAGGCCACCCTGATATCCCAATTCAGGAGCCAAAAAACAGTTAGACGTTAACACGCGGAGCTTTTTTTGCTCCATACGGTTAGTGCGTCTCATAGTGGTGCTAAACTAGCGGCACCGTGATATTTCGACAGTGGCAGACCATATTTCATGATAAATGTAATGCCTAACTTTGTATTTGCAATTCACAGAAGTTTTTCACTGTTCTTTATCGTCTCCACCTACCCTCGCCCAAGTAAACGCTTCACACAGTCGTTCTAACGTCCTACATAAACTAGACTGAAGAGCCACAGCTTACAGCTGTAATCAAATGTCTACACTCTGGAAATCGCATCATAATGTCGATAATTTTGTCTCGTCAGATATGAACTTTTAATGACTACAATATGTGATTGCCGCGCTCAATGCCCCGTCTACCTTCGTAAGTTCACGGTATTTCTCAATAATCATTGCAGCTATTCGGACAATCCCGTGTCCGGCACCAAAATTCTTTCAGTTATATGCTGACACACGAAGTGCTTTGAACAATGTGGATTCACAACTCAGCAAAGTTTTTATATGAAAAAATTGGCTGCTTGATATCTCTTACTTCCGGTCGTTTCATGGGTCATTGTGTTACAGCCCCGCTATAACTGTCTCGATTCCAATATTGGAACCAGGCAGCATTCTGTGCTGTTAAGCTTCTTGATTTACAAAAAAGTATCAAAAGTTTCTTGGCATCTTGGAATTGCAAAGATCTACGAACATGTTGATTATACTCAGCTGATGCATTTTCGTTTTCAGTAGTCGCGAGACTTCATTAGATTCATGACGCTTCTGAACCAATCAGAACTATATTTTAGAGCTTCACAATTTGGGGACGTTGAGGATATCAGCCAACAACTTATCTCACCTCGTATCAAGGGACTCGCATTCCTTATGGATAGGCCTAAAAATCTACGAATATGACCTTTACGGGCTACAACCAAGCTCAGTCCTTTACAAGAGGGTCCACTTGCGCCTCTCGCACTCAGACAATCCTTGCAAGGGGTCTGTTAGTCGACTCAGGTTGGAAGCTCGACCCTCCGCATCTGTTAATCCAGCAAGAAAAGCGTATGTGTTTGACATGCCACATATGTACCATGTGCTAAAGGCACAATTTAATTCCGCAGATCGCTTCTTTTTTGGCTGGGATTCATTGCCTCAAAAAGTTCATGTGGCTTCTATCGCCAAACTCTTCCATGTAGGAAACGCCTCCCCTAAAGAGCAAACGGCAAAAGGTGTCCAACATGCGCGGTATGGACCGTACAATTGCTCATAGCCAATCTCATGGCCGTCCCCATCCGCAACCCGTAACGGGCTGCACGCTTGGGAATTGCACTGTTTGATTTATTTGTGCCCCAACCCGACGTGAAGATGAAAAATTTCTAGAGGTATCAAACCATAGGAATACATTGATGCGAGCGAATAAAACATCTGCCTAAACCTACGAAGCTAACAGTATCAGGAAGCTTGTAAAGCATGTCGAGTTGTCAGTGTAGCGGACAGGCGAAAATAGGAACTTCCATTCTTACTGCGAATATAGTTGGTCGTCGTATTGACGGCAAGTGCGCCAAGTGCTTAAGAAGTGAGGTACACCTCAAAGTCAGATTACTTTGACTCAAAGAGTCCCTAATGGTAATGCACAGAGTTTGAGTTTGTACGTTCTACACATGAACTTTACTTGGATCAATTCAAGTACCTAAATATATATTCGACATATTTAAAAATTATTCTTCATCTAAACTATATATATGAGTGTTAGTATCTATCATAATGATACCTTACTTACTACATCACGTGTCCCACGGGCCTCTCCATAAGGGAGATACATCACTGTAATCCGAAGCAAGTACAAGGCAAAATAGTGCTGCTTCTAAGCCTCGCTCATAGTATGAGGGGCAGCAGAGTATTATCAGGTCCACATGTGTACTTCGAGAGAACTAACGGTAAAATTGTGATTATACTGTAGTATTTCAGCATCAATGCGGCGAAGTTCCGATAAAGCTGTGCGTTATAGTATAATTTAATGTACTAGCGTAAGTTTAGTTGTGAAATTTCTGCACTTGTCTACAGACACCCATCGACGAAAACATATATATCATATCCAATACAAATTACAAGACATCATATAAATAGATATTTTGCTTGCATTATCAAATTTACCATATTCTATAAACAAGCAGCCGTTTGACACTGTTGTTCGTTTGTTGGTAAGTACACTATTTGTAGGAAGCTAAGAAATAGTCGATAATTCTTGCTGACGGCCTAAGGCTTGTTGAACGACGAAGGGTTTTACCAGTCAACAATAAATTAAAATAGTCATTGTTGCAAATAATGACTAATGACAAACAATGCTATAAACAGTGGAGATTGAGATTGCGTAGTTAGTATTTTCACGTTGTCTTTGACGTCTTTCGATACGGCAGCAAAAGTGTGCCGATTGACAACGGAATCAAGTCTCAACAAGCACTCGTATTGGATATAAGGCCGGTTTTAATATTGATGCTCATATCAAAGCTCGAAGCAAAAACTAGAAGGATTACCGCTGTTTCGATATTTGCAGATTTTGGAATCGTTACCTAAGGCACTCATCCTTTGTCACCAGCATTTTTTCGGTGGCTTGCGTGTTGACGCTTTAAGTTTCAGCTATTGATAGGCCATACTAATGAAAGAACTCGTTATTTTCTAATCTAAAAAGCATATAATTTTGTAAAGTTAAAGATATACGCAATCTGATGATCTGATGTTTCCTTAAGCGAGTTCGAATCTAAAACGGGTACGATTTAAGAAGGGCCTTGAAGAATCTCTTGTCGCTGAGGGGTGAGTTGAAGTTCAGCGAAACCTTTTCATTCAGCGAAATATGGGCATTCTCAGTCATGTTGTCCCACATAACCAAGTCTTGGAACTCTCCCGATTCTTTCGTGGCAGTCAAGTAGTGATGAGTCACACCCAGCCAAGTGTATTCGAGCTTGACATGATCGCCCTTCATGTACTTGGACGGAACGGGGTTGTACGTATCGTAGCTCAACGTGGATTCGACTGATGCCGCAAGCAATACCGCGTCTTCGGATGAACCTCCGATCCACAGAATAGCATGCTCCCATCCATGACGGTGACCAACATAGAAAGGTGTGGTCATGAAATCTCTTGGGAAGTACCATGCATACATTATAGCCAAATACCCCTTATATACATGAGCACGACCATAAACTTGAGAACCTTCTGGCGAACCTAAGCAGTCGGTGAACCAATGCGAAACCCCAAGGCCATCACTGATGTAGCCATTTTCGTCCACGGCAGGGTATGGATGACAGCCGCTCTCAATGCGGAGCATAGGCTGGAAATCTAAAGCGATCTCATTGATGGGGCAATCGCGTTCAGTGGCAGGGAACGGCTTGATCTTGTCGTACTGTAACTTGTTGATCACAGGTTGCACTCCGTTGTCGGCATTCGCCAGATTGAAAAAGGCAATGGCACACAAGACTGTCGAGAACATTCTTGCTCGAGATATTCAGGAAATTTAAAAATGAGTAGTCGATGAAGCTCCCAAGTCTAGCAACGGTGTGGTGTGGTTGGACCAGGTTCTTCAATACGGTTCGTACCCAGAAACAGCCGATTACCAGTCGCAATTGAAAAAAAACACCTGGCATCGAAGGTAGACAGAAGTTCTCACCATGATAGATACTGTTTTTTTCTCTAAATTTGGGATGACAAGGAGATAGAGTATTTCGGCGATTGTGTCTTGAAATTCCATCATGTTTCATTTGAAAATTCACGTCTAATTGAGAACATTTACTGAAATGCTGTGGTGACGGCTGTCTGAGTTTTTTAAACGCGTTCACGAAAACCAAGATAGAGCGAGGCGCCTAAATCACGATTCATAACCATATTCAAAAGTCCTGGTATAGCAGTAAGAAATAAAATTATATACGAATATAGCAGTCAAATTTTGCAGTCTAAATACTAGCGCTGACACATTGCCGGTAAGCGCTTCATTTCGACAAATTTACAATGTGATAACCCCTATTCAGCGAATCCCGAAGCAATGGCAATCGTCTGAGCTGTCTATTTGAAGTCGAGCTTAATCATCCAGACAGCATCTGCTTGGGTTGTCATTTCCAGAATGAGGTTTGGTTGAGCTGTCGTCAGTTGGCGCTGCCATATTGACCGGCCACGCAATCTCAGAGTGCAATTCCTAGAAACATATTAGCACTTCTGTTAAAGTAATGCTTGGAGAGCACAATTTATCATAACACGAAAAAATTAAACTTTTGTTTCCTTTAGGTTGTTGAGACAATTGACGGCTAATTTTTTGCTGCACTCAATCAATCGACTCGCTGGTTGGTGAAAAACATTATCAAGCTGTTTTAAGGTTGCTATCACGCTCATTTGATCGAATAGCGCGAAGGACTTGAAACGCCGACATGTTCAAGCTAAAACATACTTATACCTTGCTTTCGTCATGTTACGGCTGTTTTCGAAGCCACGGTTATCGCGATGTCTGTTGTTTGTAATACCACATGCAAGTCCAGACGCTTAGCGACATGCAAATTGCAGGGTTTATGCCAGCAACTCAAAGCCTTGAACATGTACCCACTATTCGACATCTTAACTTGTAAATCGAATGCTCTCGCTAAAGATCTCAGAGAGCATGTGGCAAAATATTACTGCACATGAATTTTTTGGTGCTGGTTCGAAAGTAAACAAGAAAAATGTACTTCATTTTCGCTCGAGTTGATCTCGTTATTTGCCAAGCTCGATTTTCGTGCAGCGTGAGCAGTCCAACCCCAATACGATTTCTATCTTTCGGTGGTACGTCTAGTCGAACCGATGATTACCAAAATGGCACCGAACGCAAAACACAACGTTTATCGTACAATTAGTTCCGCCACAGCAGTATAATAAGGATGAATAAAGTCTGAAGCTGAATGCTCTAGACTTAGTAGCTCAAATAGCTGGTCTTTCTAATCGACCAGCCATCATTTGCCTAGACGCTTAGTAAGGTCGCTGACGATTATGATTGTATCGATATCTTTGTCGTAGAGCAAGACTTGAACACAAGTTTTGTTCTGAGAACGCATGCTGGCACTGCACCAATTCCGGTGAAAAAGGAGTGTACATACCACCTTGCCTGAGAAAGCGAAGTGAGACAATAAAATGCAGTGAACAATCGTCCACAGTCTGTGGCCTTGAGATGATTTGTAATCAGAATGAGGTGCATCAAAGACTTAATGTAGTTTTGCAAGCTTGATATTGTCTGCAATCAAGCTAAGTCGTACAAAACTCTGCTATATCTGACATATGCAACTCACGCTGCAATCAGCAATAAACCACACATTTCGAAATTGATTGGGTTGCAATGCATGGCTACAACATGTGTCATGCATCGTTGCCATTAATTGACGCTGCCGTACTATAAAAAAACCTCGCTACCTTTTCTCCTACTAAGAGCTACAAAGCAATATGAAAGGGTGACGTTACTACAATTAATTTTACGGGCCCAATCATATCAATCATTTGTGGTGCTTGTAAGAACGATAGAGTGCTTTCGATAATCTTGCAAGGGTCACGAATATCCAAGTCATGGCGTCGTTCCCACATAAAGTGCGCAGGCACATCGACATAGGTTTAAAGCAAAAGCAAAAAATTGACTCGACTACCGGCGGTTCACATCACAGCACACCTCCAGCCAGTCCTGTCAAGAAAACTAACATTATCGATGCAACGGATGGTCGAGGCACTTTCTTCGAACGGTGAGCTACACCATATATGCACCCATTTTAAGCAATTCAGTTGGATTAATTTTTAAGCTTTGTTTATCGCTTGCCAGGGCGCTGATCTTACCAAGAATCTTAATGTAAGGCCTAAATCCCGATTAAAAACCTTCTTGATCAATTTATGGCGTTGCAGCTAGGCAACCCTAAAGGGTCGCGTGCAGAGTGTATGGCTTATACCAAGACAATA
>NW_020187244.1:2369354-2395503 GCF_900000015.1 Plasmopara halstedii
ACAGATGTAAGATTTACATTGCTTCATTCCGCTGGGGTATTATTTTCTTGATTTTAATTCTTGTTTTCTTGTACGAGTCGCCATCCCCAAGTCCGTATTGTCTGTTGTCGGTGATATTTAGCATGCAGCCGACATTTCTTGCATGTCTGGTCCGATTGCGATTTTGTCCGCTGAGGGGCCCGAACCCGCGCCACACAGCCAGAAGCATTGACCATTCGACCCACGCCACCAGGTCAGACCTGTAATACCTAGCGTATACAACTATTGTTTACAAAAACAAGAAGCAATATTTTGGATAGCTAATCGATTAGAAACATAAACAATTATTGTTGCCTTAATCGTGTTTCCGGCTGCTGGTCGTTTGCAACGCATCTTTCTTTTGCGACTCCCAATTGACGGTAATATTGAATCAATAACGTTTATTGTGAAGGCCCTGAAAGAACAAAGCACGGTTCCAAAATTATCACTCCAACAATGGGAGCCTTTAGCGATTCGATGTATATCAGGTCAGATATTTGAGCCAGCTTCCCTCTTCATTCAGTCATATCATACATTATGGGATTATAATTTACATATGAAACTATCGTTGAATGACAATACGCAATTTTATTATCCAGACAAGCAAGTGCCCACTCGCGAAAAGCTAATGCGTAATCCGCAATTTTGTATCAACATGGTTAAGCCGTGTATGTTTACATCATCATCATTTTCAGCATATCTGATTCATATAACTTTATTTGTGATATATATATTCATTCATACAATGAAAGTGTCTGCCTTTCACTGTTTGTAGCTTTACAAAAAATGAGTCAAATGAAAACACAAAGCATGCCCCGAATCACCGTAGTAGCTTGTTGTTTTGTTGATCAGTAAGTGCAAAACGTTTTGAAGAGCCATTGCGTAATTTTAGCATCGTTGTCGCATGTCGGATTTTGTGGACAAAACTTTTCTTTTAAGTTCATTTTCTCCCCTATTGTTCGTGTTGTTGATCTATACGATCGTCTTGAAGGCGTTAAGCCGCACGGATGGACTGATACATATCACTATAATATGGTATATTAGATAAAGGGCTGAACTCTAGCTTGTTTTGACAATTAACGACACATTCGATCGATCTTTTTGTAGTACAAAAGTTGTCAGCAAGTTGGACATGAGAGATTTTTGAGCTGTTTATTACAATGATGTATTGCATTACCCGACTATAAATAATTGCTGGATCGGAAGACACTTACTTATGACAGTCACGCATTCGCCGTAAAGTGAGGTACATGTATTGTTAACCGCATACAAAAAATCGGCATGGGAAAAGCATCTTTTATTCTGTGTCAATGTCACTATGGAATTGTGCACAGCCCTAGGTAGCAGAGCCCCAGATCAGAAAAGTTCTCGTTCCCAATAATGGAGAATTTTGTGCAGTAATACTGTTGTGCGATAATGACGCAAGAAATAGAATGTAATTACCTTGTACATAATCGCTTTTCACAACGCTAAGTACTGTATATATACCTTTATAGAAATTTGAGATATGATTGCATCATCAGCACGACGCCTTTTTCTCTTGGGCTATAGAAGAGAAGATGTATATAAAGATATGCCACGTCACCGTCGCCACATGAAAACTAAGGCGCTTATCTTTCTGTATCAACTAGTTTTTAAAAGAAAGTATATTTTTGGTTTGATGTAGTCAATATAGCAATAAAGAAGCTTTTGCTTCACTTGAATTATGAGTAATACTACATCACAAAGCTGGCGTCATGAATATCCGTCCAGCGTACTTAGCCCGCCCTTCGGATTTGGCAGAGCATTAGTATGGATTTTGTATGAATTTTATGCATATGCTTCAGGTAAAGTCGACGTTGCAATCCTGGTAGGCCATCTGCGAAAATGGGACATCTCGCTGCTGTTAGCAATACCGTCACTGATGAAGATACATCCAGCTGTTGATGTTAAAATCCTTTGCTATTTTTATGGCTTGCCGTTGGTTTTATTTTGGATCTAATTCCATGCAACACAGCGAAACTTTGGAAGTCTTTATTCGAGGTGCTCGGCGCCTCGTGCATTTCTTCTACTCTGGATCATTCACTGATCAATGGTCAAACAGAACGCACTAGTATTTTGGCAAAGAAATGTCTCCGAAGCACATGAGCAAAGCGATCATGTTATCGAGCGACTTGCCCCAGATTGGTGAATCATGCACTTGATTTGATGCCTCTACAAGCTTCACACCATTTTTCATGCTGTTCCGATTGATCACCATGTCCCTCTGACACCTCCGCTAAATGCTTTGAGTAGGAATACCGTTTAAGTTATTGATACAAGCACGGATATAAACCGAAGCAAAGTTGATTATTGTATTCCGAAGAGATTGAGTGTCATGCGCTAGCATCGCGGACAGCTAATATACAAAGCAACAGCGAGATAATAAAGGCAGTAAAAGCAGTTTAAACATATGTATTGACATCGATATGAGCATGCTTCATGGCAGGTAGCCCTTTGTCTCAAACCCGCACTAGCTTTTACGAAAATTTAAGTTGGTGTGCCTTAAGCGCAACAACTTCTTTAGGCAATTAAATTAGATGGAAGCAAAGCGAATTGGATAGTGGCCGTCATTGTCTGCACAGTTTATTATGCCAGAGTAACATATTATAATCTTTTTGGAATATTGGAACCATTTTTAAATGATCTTTGCGGAATCACCCGAAGCCAGGCTAATATGGATAATACCAAACTTGGAAATCGCATTAGAAAGTTTACGAACCCCAGCACAGTTTGCAAGTGCTCAACAGAAACGATTACATGTTATTTGTATTTACAAGAAAAAAAGCGAATGTATTAACGCTACATGTATGTGTGTATGCATACTGGGACCAAAAACGTATTCACTGACCATTGGCTGATGTAGCTGTCTCATCGGAAAGTCCACGGGTCGGTCTTTTTCAGAGCATTGCGCTCAGAATACTTTATGTAGTGAGAAAAATCAGTCATTCCCATCAGTGAATTGGTAATGCCTATCGGCTAAGGTGAGAGCGCTTTACACGGTACATTCTATCATGCTGCTTTAACGAGCTCGCAATGAAACTCTCATGCATGATGGATATCGACCGTAACTTCTCTTTCGGTGCTTTCTGTGCTCCCTCGGCAATTCTTCCGTCCTGCAATTTATTGCATATATACCGTAGAGATATAACTCAATTTCTGAAAGAAGTTATATCTGGGGTAAAAATGAGTTAAAAATATCCCATGACACTGCCCTAATCGATCTAATCAAGAGTGTGTTTCCTGCTTTGCTTTAGAATACAAACACTGTAATACTTTGTACGCCAATCACGTCACTCAGTGTTGCTGTTTCAGCTGTACCGTCAAAACCTGACATGGATGAGTCAATTTATACCTTAGGGAATCAGCTCAACTACTTGCATCTCTAATTTCGATTGAGATGTACGAACGGTCGAGCCACCACGCAGAACTGTTACCCCCTTCAGAAAAATGTTGGCTCCCAGTGGATGCGGAACATTCTTTTGAAAAGAGCAGACTCTTTCTGCATTTTGCAGCGGTCAGGATGAACGGTATCTAGCCTTAAATATGGCGACACAAAGCTATTGAAACACAAACGACCATAAGAGGCCATTAGATAAATCAAGTGCTAATAACATATGTGTCTCGCGACATGGAACAGCGTTAAGTGTCCCATTTTTGCCCAAAAAATAATTTGAATTACGTGGTAAAGTGTCATGAAATTGAAAGCGTGATAGTTGGATGCGAGACATCATATTATCGTAGACAAGGCCTGGCTGGAACGCTGCATGCGATGAAAGAATTGGAAGCCAAAAACGAGAGCCACGTCGTATACACAGATTTTTGATGAGTCATACACTTGCCTATACCAAATGGCAGACGAACTATTGACGTAAGCAAGAGTGACAGCCTTGCGAACTATTGACGTAAGCACGAGCAGTGACAGCCTTGCGAGACGTGGGATCGACTCAGATAGTTAATTATGACAGTGCTGAGAATTTAAGCAGAACTTGACAGGCAAGAGTGGCTATAAGCCGCACTCTGCGAACATTACCATTTTAAACTGAGAAATGCAGCTTGAGCTGGTCTTCAGTGATATACTTTTTCTGAGACAACAGTGAACATCACATAACGTGAACCACGAGAGATGCCACGGTTGAGACGGACCAAAGCGGCTTAATACTCAATGCCAATTCTTGTGGGAAAGGTAGTTAAGCTGATTCCGTAAGGTATAAATTGTGTAGCGGGGTTACACGTACCCTGGTAACAGGGGGTGTCCCACGAGATGGGCATGGTGAAACTGCACCCAAACAAGAATACGGTACGTGGCTGGATAGTCAGTAGTTATGCATTTATTAAGATTTTACTATGTATATAGGAGAATCTATACATTTAAAATTAGGCGGCTTTGCCGCAGATAAAATAAATAAAAGTCAGTTTTGGATTTTAAACGGAAGAGTTGATTAGCCTTAGGTTAAATTACTCTTGGATCAAGCAAATTGCGATCCGCTAAACCCGTACTTGTTGTAAGTATAGAACGAAAAGGTCGGTGCCTTAAATGACGCTTCAGCAAAGCGCAAAGCTACGGCAGCCCCGCTGCAAATTGACTTATCCATGTCAAATTTTGACGGTACATCTGAATCAGCAACACTGAGTGACGTGACTGCCGTACAAAGTATTAAAGTGTTACTATTTTAAAGCAAAGCATAAAACACACTCATGAATAGATCGATTAGGGCAGTGTCATGGATATTTTTAACCCATTTTTACCCCAGATATAACCTCTTTCAGAAATTGAGGTTATATCTTTACGGTATATATGCAATAAATTGCAGGACGGAAGAATTGCCGAGTGAGCACAGAAAGCACCGAAAGAGAAGTTACGGTCAATATCTATCATGCATGAGAGTTTCATTGCGGGCTCGTTAAAGCAGCATGATAGAACAAACCTTGTAAAGTGCTCGCACCTTAGCTGATAGGTATTACCAATTACAGATCGTAAGACTGATTCCCCTCACTACATAAAGTATTCTGAGCGCAATGCTCTGAAAAAGACCGACCCGTGGACTAGCTTATGCACCAGCAAGAGTCGACCGGCTGTTGATGATATCTTGGACATGATTTGTCTATCGTGCGTTGAAGCTTAAAAAAGATCTTAGAAACTATTCTGGGTGCCGCACCTTAAGGTATTACGAAGAGTGAATCAAGATGTTGTCGTAGACGATGTCTTTTTAAGGATTGGAGATTTACTCTAGGTCGCTTTTCGAGATACGCCTGAAATAAGGCTTTCCTGCCGTGTATATCCATAATCTTCATCGATTTACAAGCCCTCGCGCGGTCGATCTTCTAGCCAAACTATCAAAAGAACGCTATGGCACGGCTAAATATGCCAAGGTGGCGGTCTGAATTTCACAAAAGGGATTTTTTTGCGTAAGTGCAATGCAATCGCAGCGTTTTGCCTTTGTGAACTCAATAGGTATTACAGAATGGAGAGTGTGGCTGTCAGAATGATACGGTACAATATTAAGGATTGGAATAATCTCAAAGAGCGGATTCTTCCTGAAAACGGATTCTGTTCGTGATATCTGTCAATGCCGTTATGCATTAAGCACAAAAAAATCTGGTCCTAGTTACGACATCAAAATACTCAAAAATGAAAAATGTCTGGGTGCTGGTATCACGCAATGCATTGAGAGTATCAATATTATGATAGATGGTGAAACGTAGTATTTATTTTGACTGAGATATTTCACGCTATGTCTTTCGACTTTTAACTTAAGTGGTCCAAGTGCTTGTTGCTTTTTGGTTTCGCGTCTAAAGAATAGACTTTGGGCCGTAGTATGTGGACTTTGCTGCAGATAAAAATAAATAAAAAGCAGTTTTGAATTTAAACCAAAGAGATTATTAGCCTTAGTTAAGGAACTAACCACTCTAGGAGGTAGCAGATTGCGATCCGCCACACTTGTATTGGTTTTTGTAAACAACGAAAGATCGGTGACCTAAATTACGTTTTCTCAAGAGCAAAGCTACGGCAGCCCCGCTGCATCTTGTGTTTGTCCAACATACATCCAGTGGTGCAAATTTCCAACACTTTGCGCGATTTTCCTCGCCCTAGCGTTCAACGCCACTTGTCGAGCGTCAAATACAACCCCTTCGGACCTTGACCAAATTGCACTCCGTATTCACACTGCAGTGGCTTGGAGCGATGTCTATTCAAAGAAGGGAATATTGCCGTTCAGATATTTCGCACTTAGACGAGTGCTTATTAGTCGGTAAAATCAAACCATGACTGCGATCCTCCGCGCCACAGCATTGCTCCGCAGCCATCCTGCCAGATTTTTCTCCAAACATATCAATAAGAATCACATGCATTCTTCGTACCATACTGAGTCTGCCGCACGCACTCTTAAACTGCTGGAGCGTCGCAAAGTCACAACACTCGACATCGGTATCTTCAAACGCACAAAGAAACCAATTACAATGGTGACGGCATATGACTATCCATCGGCAGTACATGTGGATCTTGCCGGCTTTGACATCTTGTTGGTGGGAGACTCATTGGGGATGGTAGAGCTGGTACGTTGTGGGGGTAGAGGTCAGAAAGCGTTACTTTGATGCAAGGTAACGGATGATGCTGCTGTAAGGGCATGGATACGACTTTGCCGGTGACTCTAGAAGATATGATTCACCATACAAAAGCAGTCAAGCGGTGGGTAGAACACTCCAATTGGATCTTTATTGTGATCTGACGTGAATTTACTTAGTGGAGCTTCTCGTCCGCTGGTACTTTCAGACATGCCCTTTGGCACTTGCGAAGGGACGCCGTTCGAAGCGTTGAAAAATGCTCAGCGTCTCCTGAAGGAAATACTGAGAAATTAGCGGTGACGGAGATGCGGAATATACTGACGTGCTCCATATTGTTTCAACAGGAAGGAGGAGCAGATTGCGTGAAAATTGAAGGGGGAAGGGAGCGCACTGAAACGAGTACAAAATATTTTGGAGTACTTGCATAAACGAATATTAATCGACAATGTTGGGACTTAGTCAAGACAATTGTTGATGGGGGAATTGCTGTGATGGGTCATATCGGTCTTCGACCGCAACATATTAGCGTTTTGGGAGGGTTCCGTGCTCAGGGACGCACAGGTATGTTGCGCTATTTATTTAACCTTCTCACCGTGCAAACTTTGACTTTTCTCCTTAGCTGCTCAAGCTCGAACAATCATCGAAGACGCTTTGGCGGTGCAAAAGGCTGGAGCTTTTGCCGTTGTGCTTGAATGTATCCCATCAGCCGTAGCCAAGGTTGTAACGGAGCTACTGAAAATCCCGACGATTGGCATTGGCGCTGGTCCCGAGACTGATGGCCAAGTGCTAGTCTTTCATGATCTGCTTGGCATGCTCCAGCATCCTCATCATGCGCAGTTTGTTCCAAAATTCTGTAAGCGATACGCTGATGTTGGTGAACAAATTCGGATTGGCCTTGAAAATTATCGCGATGATGTGGAAAACGGTCGATTCTCGAGTGAAGCGTACTCTCCGTATAAGGTTAAGGGCTATTTAATTATGTTGCGTTTTTGTTTACATTGGGCCAATGCTATACCTGCTCTGATGTGCAACGATAGATGTCAAAAGAGGAAACCCAAAAATTGCACGATTTAGTGGCCAAGGATTACATCAAAATGGACGTTCATGAAAATGAAATGATAGACACTGAAGTCACGAAAGTTTATTAAGAGCTCTCGTTTAAGAATGCAAAGCTATCTGGGAAAGAAGTGATGTCGTCGCTGTCGTCGTCAGCCTTACATTCAGGATCAACAGAATCCGTTGAATCAAAATGTTTGTACGAAAAAGCCCGGCATTCTCCCGTTTCAGCACATTCGTAAAAGTAACAACCACCTTGAAAGCGTGGCTTCCAAGTCTGATGTTTATCCAATACGGCTATCACTGGTTTACTTCTTTTCAAGTTACTAACTGCATGTGCGTTACTTGTGCTCAAACTGACCAACTCCTTCGTCTCAAGTCGTTTCAGAGCCGTTTTGGGTTCTTTTTGATGCTGGAGAACCATTTTCTGCGCTTGTTTCCGCGTTAAAAAGATGAATTCCGGTACCTGATGCTTTGAGTCGGTCAAGTATGTCATGCGTGCCGCATACATCATAAATTGTGTCTGCCTCTGTTCTTCATTTCCGTCCGTCAAAAACGCTGCATGTGCCTTTTGTCCGAACTCCATTGGGAGATATTAACAGTGTACAATCGGTAAGGTAAATTTAGTCTATTTTTGTACAGATTGATATCTGATATAGACATATTAGTCGAGAATTGTCCTGCCCTTTTAAATTTCTATTTTCAAGCATTTGAAGCTCGTGAGATGCCTTCACACTAGCAAAGATCAGCTTTCACTTTAGCAATTACACAACTAATCGACTTTGAAGACGACTATCGTTGTACCTTCACATGATCAAAACAACAAGTTTCTCAATCGACAGGACTGAGTCAATGCTGATCGTGTCGTGAGCCGCTTACATCTCCACATCTTGACATTTACTGACAGGAAAAAAACCTTGCATATCGTTATCAATTGTAGCACCCTGTCTCAGCATATGCTTCTATGTCGTACTTAGTGTAGCATAGACTGTAATGCCTGGTTAACAGATAATACAAATGTGACGCCTGCTCATCAAGCTGCTCAACAAGCACTTCAAGATCTGCGGCGACGTTGAAAGAGCCATGAGTTTCATATCTATCACCCCCGATAACTTTCCTAAAAAAAGTGTGGGCGTCGCCATTGGAGAATTTGTTAGTTACTGAGACCTAAATTCCTTCCGCGATGTTTTGTGACTGACTTTTACGCTGGTTGTTCATACAGGTGTTGGACTTAGCTGCCATAGCGAATGAAGGCTATTTTCAGGGCTTTGATGCCAGCTGTTTTAATGAGTCTACGCTCAACAAGTTTATGGCTCAAGGCCCTCGAGCGTGGGCCTTGGCGCGCGCGACCGTGCAGCGCCTGCTATCTGCTAATGAGCCCAAGCTTCGAGACGATGAGGTGCTTTGGAAGCGTGCGTTGATCCCTGCTCAAAACGTTTGTATGCATTTGCCGGCCGAGGTGGGTGACTACACGGATTTCTTTTCGTCGCGCGAACATGCCACCAATGTTGGACGCATGTTTCGCGGAGAAGACAATGCACTCCAACCTTACTGGTACATAGACAAGCAAGCTACTGTCATTATTCATTTTTGCCAGTCTTGCGTGCATAATGCCTTAAAATCCTCGCAGGCTTCATTTACCCGTGGGCTACCACGGCCGCTCATTTTCAATTATTGTATCCGGCACCAATGTTCGTCGTCCGTGTGGTCAATTGCAGGCTGACAAGACAGACCCTTCTAAAGGATCTGTTTACGGTCCTTGTCGTGTGCTTGACTTCGAGCTTGAGATGGTAAAGACTTTGTATCCAGTCATTGTCACACTTTAAGCTCAGTTCACTTCTTTCATCACTTCTCAGGTCCGCCAAACAACCTTGGTGAACCGATCACAATGAGTAAGGCTGAATCCCATATCTTCGGGGTGGTGCTGATGAATGATTGGAGCGGTAGATTTCCATTGCATGCACGCTAATGGTTCTGGTAATAACTTTTGTGTTATATTTCCTGGCAGCCCGCGACATTCAAAAATGGGAGTATGTTCCACTTGGGCCCTTTGGAGCCAAAAACTTTGCCACTACGATTTCGCCCTAAGTGGTGCCCTTGGCGGCCTTGAAGCCGTACCGAGCTTTGGACCCGCTCAGAAAGACCCAAAACCGCTGCCATATCTTTCGGACCCAAACTATGCTCACGGTACTTATGACATCAAGTTGAACGTATGATGCAATGTATATGCACTTGTATATAGTACAAACTGACTGACGGCTGCGAGGGTGTTTGGATTTTCAGGTCTCGATTAAGCCAGAAGGTTCCAATCAAGCCTATACTGTCACAAAAGAGTAATTTCCGTAACATGTACTGGAATATGAAGCAGCAGCTTGTGCATCACACAGTGACGGGGTGCAACATGTAGCCTGGAGATCTATTGGGCAGTGGCACTATCAGTGGCAGCACGGAAACCAGCTTGGGCTCGATGCTTGAGCTGAGTTGGCAGAGATCTCAAAATGTTCAGCTTGAAGACAGTGGAATTACGCGCAAGTTTTTGCAGGACGGCGACACTGTGGTGATCACTGGGTACTGTAAAGGCAATGATCATAGGATAGGCTTCGGTTCATGCGAGGGTAAGATCCTTCCTGCTTATCCGTAAGACAGTAAGTCACTCTAATAATGGAGTACAAGCAGATCCGTATTATTCTAAATCGTAGCCTCGGCTGTTTTGAATAGATCTTTAAGCGGTACTTTCATCATGTACTCGGTTCTTACTGTAGCTAAAGGACAAACCAGCTCATCGTCTTGTTTAAATGTGCCAAGTCTGTCGCAATCGCCTCGATCGGGCACTGCGACTCCGTGTTGAGCACCATTATTTGCCATACTCATATCGTCAATACTATCATGCTTGTCATCCAAATGAGAAAATGCGACACCTCGAACGCGCAGCTTGGATTCCAGTGCACCTTTCCACTCAATCACGACAGCTTCAGCATTAAGCATGGCAGTCCCGCTGTGGTCGTTGTGCGTGGTGCTTCGACTATATGCCGCTCTTTTCGGGTTCAAGATGTTATTAGACGCAATTCCCCACTGCCGATTCAGATAGCTGAGCTTATGATGCTCATTAGGAGTGTAAATACTATCGACAATTTCATCAGTGTCTTGCTGAAAAAAACGACTTCCTCTCGATATCGACGTGAACGAATGCAATACAGTCATTAATAGTGATAGCGACGCGTGATTGCCACCTAAATAGCGGAAATAATCGTCAACAGCAGAAAATTCGGCAACAAAGTCATTTTTAAATACTCGCTGTGATGTATGAAGGTACGCCGACACTTCACCGCGCAAGCACTTTGGTTTACGCCCGAAAAAGGACTCAAAGTACGAGACGCTGAAATCAGTTAAGTTGCTGATCTTTGTCATGTCTGAGGTTTTGAGGTCGCGCGATCGCAACTGTGGGTTAAGCACATGCGCCAGAACATAGAGAGGCTGCTCCATTTGCTCCCACACTACTTCTAGCGCAAGCTGCACGGTGGAGAATCCTTCAGCAGCAGTGAACAACGCATTTAATTGATTCAAAGTTTCTGTGAGTGGCATACCAGCTCGACATCGAGAAAATATGTTCAAGAAGACGTGAAGAAGATTATACAAACGCTCTAAAGGCGATCGCTTTAATGCATGCTCGATTACCTTTTTCACACTCGTAGCCCCATCTTTCATAATCGTCCCAAACGTTTTTTCGTCCAGTAACACCTGGATCAGTGATGCACATGACTCCCAATTACGAAACGGATCTGTTCGAGCTTCGTCGTCCAATTCTGACAGTCGCTTCATCACACGCGATCGAATGGCTTCTAGTTGCCACAACTCAATAAGTGACGATACGGCTGCAAGCATTTCTGTAGTCGCCAGGAGTTTGAGTAGCGGATACCTTAGCATGCCGTCTATGTCGAAAAGGAAAACAGTGTGAGACCTGAGCGAAGTTGTGTGCAATACTCTGACCGCTCGCTGAGTGATTGCATTGTACGGCAGCGATAAAGCCGCAATCACCAGCTTCGATGAATCAATGCAAAGTCGAATATGTTTGTCTAGCCAACGAGCAACCTTAAGTTCATGGGAGTGAGCTAGATCAGATTTGATGTCAGATTCCGGTTGTTGTGCTTGAATAAACGAAAGCGGTACGAATGCCCTGCCGTTTGTGATGACACCATCGAATGCCAGAGATTGCATATTAATAGTTTGGTGGCAGGAATTCAGGATGCAGTGCATCATAAGTGGCCACGATCCCGACGGCTCGACTGTAAGCATATCGACGGCATCGGCAGAAAAGGCAGATTCTGTCACTTCATGCGGAATGACCTCTTGAAGCTTTAACATTTCACTCTGAAGCATTGAATTGTATACTCCATTTAGAACGCGTGAGCGCAAGTCGATCGCGCTTGGTATAAGCTTCATCATAGCGTGAGACTTTGGCATCAATGCGCGAAACAACTGTTTTGCGCTACCACTTTCCACCCACTCAAAAGGCAAATGATGTTCGCTGACAAATTGCAGTAGAGCGCATTGAATAGATAAGCTGTCCAGCGATGAGCTTATTACGTATTTATCCACAGGCTTAGCCTCAGACGACTCCAATGATATGGCAGTAGTGGATGCAGTCAAGTCACCAAGTTTTAGGTTGTGTCTAGCTGCATGGATCTTTGCCATGACCAAAGTGTCGTTTTTAGGTACATGGCGGCACTTAGACAAATGAGTGTGCATGTTACTCTTACGACCCATGACAATGGCTGGCTCCAGTGATGTCTTTAGGTTCGCTGGAGCACTTTCGTAAGCGTGTTGGCAGAAATTGCAACGCGCGTAATAATATGCACTGTTCCTCTTGCGCTCAAGGCGAGTAAAGAAGTGCCATTCATCTAGTGCCAGTCGCGACGACCACATCATTGCAGTCGTAGAAACTTGACCAGCTCCCGAAACCAGCGAATCTCTCGCAGATGAAAAAGAAGACTCGATTGTTGTTCCTAGACAAGATGCATAACCAGCAGCCAGCGTACTTAGCACAGCGCTGCCGCTGCCACGTATGTAGAGTTGATGTTCTAGTGGAGGCAAATCTCCTTTATAATTGGGGCATACCGATAGATGTTTGCGCATCTTTTCACGTCGGCCAACAATTTTTTCTGGTACAAGAAGTGTCTTCTCTTCCTCTTTTGCCTCCTCGTAAGCTCGTCGACAATGCACGCACACAGCATAGAAGAAATTAGACTTGCCAATGTAGCCTTCCTCCTGTAAACGCGTAAAATGCTTCCATTCTTCCATCATACAGAGCTTGACTCGGCCGCCACGGGATTCATGAGTCTTTTCATCGGCTTTGCGCTTGCGCTTCTCGCCCACCATCGTGACAGCCATGGTCGTCATCGTAGTGGTATCACCCGCTGCGATTGATTCAGCGGCGATATTCACTCTCTTGTCAGCGACGATTGCCTCCTGATCAATTTTGGATTGCTTGGCGTAAATGGGGCAGATCTTCAGGTGCGCACGCATAGCCGAGCGTCGACCGGTAAGTTTAATGGGGGCATCCAGAAGTTGCTTTCGCTCGTATCCGGCCACACAATGACGACACAAGACGTACCAATAGAACGAATTAGGCACTTTACCTTCATCGGGCAACTTTTGAAAGTGCGTCCATTCGTCCAATGCACAGCCACGGCCCATTTAGACTTAGGAAGGAAAAAAATTACCTTGTGAATCAGATAGACCTAATCATCATAATTATTATTATTTGTTGCAATGCTGTAAATTGCATGATAATGCGCTGGCTTGCTTCAGCGGGGGACGATCAAAGCGGCTAAACATTTGATCGCGACAAGTTTTCTCGAAATTATGTAAGCGTCAATCTACGTGTCTGGATTGACATTAGAAGATCGCTTCACATACGATTGGGATTTAAGATCGTGATTGATCATAACCCGCACACTTTTTCTGTATCAATAAATTGGAATATTGTGTGTTCGACAGTTTGTCCCAGTCATCCTATGTGTAAGCAAACCATTCTCCTTTCACCGTATAGATTTTCATTAGAGATAAATTTATGGAAAAGCCATGTGTTGAGTTGACTGTCCAGCGTTGTAAGCTTTATTGATCGCGACGACTAAAGGCGGTGATTCGGTAGATTTCTACCGCAGCACGTATGGCCTGAAAGGCACTGCTGCTGGCAAAACGCTCAAAATTTCAATGACCGCGAGACTTGATATCCTTTTCATCATCCAATAAATAGTGAACAAATCAATGTCGTTCCAAACAAGGACGCTAAATATTCCGCAAGTAGAATTTTGTCGATTGTCTGGTTTGAAACTACGAGCTAGAGGTATTTAAAATTGTTACGGATCTTTACGTAAGAGCTGCTCGCCTTCTTGTGTCTGTGATAATTTATCGCGAGGCGCCAAAAGTAATATTTTGTTTGACTGTATGATTCAACGCGGTGGCGCGGAACGTCGTCCGGGGTTTTCGCTGTAGTCAATTTTTTCTCACTTTCGGTTCTGACTGTCCTTTCAGTAACAACCCTTTCGAAGATATGGAGCCTATTTTCCATAATGGATGTTGTGTTTATCATCTCTATCCTATTGAGCCTTACCCAATTCGTTATGATTATTCGTTATTGGACTACGTACAGGGCTCGTATTGATTGTTACAGGACTTCGTGTCATCTTCATGTAATGAATGACAAGCAGCATCACGAGAGTTGAGGGCTTGTCGAACAATTACAAAGTATACTGTTTCTTTTCGATGTTTGTCAATGTTAGTAAGGTCTTAAGGTCTGAGCTCTAGCATTTAAAAGCAGGCTATCAACGAACAGTGGCACCACTTAAACTTTTTATATGCAGGGATTGTCATGCTGTGACGCGATAATCACGGCAAGAAATTTAGTCGAGATAAGTGTATCTCATCACACCTCGCTGCTTATTAAATTTTTTTGGTTACACCAACGTTTGCTTCTACTGAGGGACTGAGCTAATATCGGGAACAACTCAAGGCTCTTATATTAATGTGCTGAAAGATATTCACATCCGCTCCAATTTCACCCATGAAGATGAAGTCAATGTCTACCCATTTTTAAAAGCTCTTTCTTGCCGTCCTCTCGGTTTCGGACTTGATACTGATGTAGATGAAGCCATGAACGATGAACCATACTACAATAAGCGATACTGATAAACTCAAAATACATTGATTACCTGGGTAATCCTCCATTTATTTTGACTATTACTATCTATGGTCGTGGTGAAGGATGAAATGCATCCTTTACCACGACCATAGATATTAATAGTCATCAAGATTTGGATTGTTGGCTTTTTGACCTATTGCCAAATAGGACAAATGGATTGCTGTCAATAAGCAACATTTTCTGATATCTTAGTCGTTATCCCTTGTAGCAATCGTTTCCGTTGGCGACAAACTCTGGTATAATTACTATGTTGACAATAGTTGTGAGGAACAATTTGATCAGCATGGTTTATAAGTCTTGTTTGGTTTTTGGAAGTTCAGTTTCAGAGTATTCTTTGCGATCAGAGATAGAAGTAATAAAGACCTAACCATCAGCGAAAACAATTGCAGCGACAGTCCATCAATCTTATAGCAGTTTGTCACTTTTGAGTGTTTTTGTTATTGATTTTTGGCAGGCCGACTACCTATCGAAAAGAATAATATCTTTGAAGGCAACGCTTGGCTCAATCGTATTGCAAGTGAAGACATTAATGCCAGACGCAAACGGTGAGAACTGGGATGAGGACGAACCACCCGTTTTGGGAAATTACCGACTTCAACATGATCCCAGCCAGCGAGGAGAAGAGCTACTTGAAGAAGAAGCAAAATCAAATATTATGGACGAAATGTTAATGGTTGCGCTGGGAGCCAAGGAAGACAAACAAAAGCAGCAAAATTTAGAGCGCAACCGAAAGTGCTTTGGTCAGGGAATGAAAAAAGGATTTCTCAGCAGCGTAAAGTCCACAACAACGAAAAAAAAGTTCATTCCGCAGTCTGGTGCAAAACCTTTGGAACTCAGTCAACAGCCATCGGTGCGTCTACATGTCAACTTCCAGTGATACGTCTTATGATAAATGCCACTTGTTGCTAAAGTTGTCGAGAGATGAAAGCACGTTTATTGTCAGACAAAAGGATGCGAAACCTGCGGTAGATAATTCGACATTCGTCTTTCCGGAAGTGCAGAAGGCCATGAAAAGCATGGAACAGCTCGACCCGAAAGGTTTTATACTGTATTTACTTCTGCAAAAAAATTAGATGCAGGATGATGCTGTTTGACATTGTAGTGTGGATGAATCAGCGATTCTTTGAAAAACTAGCACGGAACCCGAAGCTTGTTCAAGGCAGGTAAAGCTGCAATTTTTGACTGCCACTTTAGTTGGCTCAAAATGCGTATTACTCGTATTTTAGCAATGCAAAATCGGGCGTTTTTGACGGCAATGAGCGAGATGCAGCAAGATCCTAAGGCTGCTCTACTCAAGTATAAAAATGACCATGCTGTGTCATCTATGCTGCGAGAATTTATGGAATTTCTCGGAGGTCACTTTGAAGAGGTATTAGTAATTTTGGGTTAAGAAGTAAGGATTGCCATGACAGCAATGCGTATTTATCATGTAGATGGGCACTGTATCAAAAATTGCGTCGACTCAAGAAAATCAATGTGAGCCAATGCAGCAAAAGCCACCTGCTATAGGAACAAACAGCATACCAGCTATCATTGATCTCGATGAGACTCGACGCCAGGCTATTGCCGAGATGCAGCGCACCCCTGACGAAGAGAAACAAGTAGAAAATATCGTGAATAATCCTGAGCTGTTGGCTGCTCTTTCGGATAGTACTTTCATGCAACGCCTTCATGAGTGCCAAAAGTCACCCCGAGACTTGAAGCGTCTTGCGCACGACCCTGTGCTAGGGCCCAAATTGCAATTGCTAATCCAGCACAAACTGGTGCAGTTTGTGTGAATTCAAACTTAGCGCAACCATTATAAAACACTGTTATTAAATAAGTTTTGATGTAATAGCACACTTTCTATCAAAAAAATCACAATATCTCCATGACCTGCGGTTCAGGGTTGCGCTCTGAGCAGCAAGTGGCGGAGCGCATGGCGCGCGAGCTCATGGACATAAAAATTGAGGTGGCGCATCTAAGGGAGCGACTTCGGCTTCGCGTGGGCGGCGACACGACGGCTGCAGAGCTAGAGGCTGAGGCGTTCGCATTGCAGACGGCTTTAGGTGAGGCGCAACAGGCGCTTAAGGTACGCGAGGTGGAGCTTCAGACGCTGAATCACAAGTACCAAAAGGCTATGCATGGAATGATGCGGCTAGACGAAGCTTGGAAACTTAGCAAAAAAGAGGCGAAAGAGGCGCAAGACGCGCAGCGGATTGGGGAGCAGCTAACGACAGACGAAAAGCGGCGAGGTGACGAGCTGCAGCGTCAATTGGAGGCATCATACGAGAGGGAGAAGAGATTGGACTGTAGAATTGATGCACTTATACAGCAGAAGCAAGCGATGCAGCAGCAGAGAGACAAGAATGCGCAGGAGGCCAAAGACAATGAGATAAAGACTTTCGAGCTGAGAGCGCAACTCGAAACAATGCGTAATCAATTTGAAATGCAGATGAAGCAACAAGAAGGCGCCACGCGAGAGGATGTCAGAAGGATGCAGAACGAACTGCAAAAGGCGGAGGAACAGGCTGCCGCATTAAGAGGAGAAATAAGTGCCAGACAGGAAGAGGCAACCAATGTGATGACCGAATTGAAAGATACAAAGCAGGCTGTGGAGTTGACTAAAAAGCGACTTGTACAGCTGACGGAGGTTCATGCAGCATTAGGTGTACACTTAGAAACGGCCAAACTGATTGCTGTTGAGAGCACACAGAGGGCAGTTAGAGCTGAGTCAGAAAATGAATGCTTAAAGCAAGAGCTCGAGGAGCGAGAAGGTGAGATTGAGGATAAAGAAAAGAATATACAAGCACTACAAGAGGATACGAATCAAAAGCAGCGAAAGATAGAGGAAGTGATGACCAAGAAGGAACAGGCAGTGAAGGAAATCGAGGAGAGATTGATAAAGGAGTCCCAAAAACTGCTGCAGACACAAGAGGAAACATGGACTTGTCGCGAGAAATTACTACGTCAAGAAGTTGAGAACTGTCAGCAAAAGTTGGCGTGTCTACAGGCATTTCACGTCGAATTGGCGCAATTGCTGCAAATCAAGGAAGAAGACACAGAAGGCGAAATAATTGAAAGTGTCGAACCTGCTATGCTCAAGGCGTTGGTTGTACAGGAGATCAATCAGCGCGATGTTCTTACAACGACGTTGAAGCACACGAAAATGAAGCTCAGGACAATCAAACGACAACTGACTCGACATAAACACCTTGAAGCAGAGAATGTAAAATTGCGGGCTGAGTACGAGAAGGCAAAGCTGGCCATGGAACGAATGGCAA
The DNA here is from genome assembly GCF_900000015.1 of Plasmopara halstedii. Taxonomy (NCBI): domain Eukaryota; phylum Oomycota; class Peronosporomycetes; order Peronosporales; family Peronosporaceae; genus Plasmopara; species Plasmopara halstedii. The sequence continues at coordinate 2,387,475 of NW_020187244.1, forward strand.
CGCGTAAAGCCAAGAATATTTCCTCTCTACTCTACTCACCAGCTCGTATACGACGGAGTGATACATCTGAGCGAAGTAGTGGAAATGAACATAGGCTTGCAATGGAAGTTGAGGCATTAATTGTGAAACGACAGTTGGATGCTGACAAAAACGACAAAATTTCGCTTAGATCCACACCACGAAAGGCCCAACGCACTAAACATGTATATGTAGCTTCACGGTATCTTAACAGTGCGTCGAAACGCTAAAATAATGATGTTTTTCAAAGGACAAAATGAAACAGAACATTATTAGTCGTTCTAACTAATTTGTCCATGGCTGCACGAACTCACACAGCATGGTTTTATATTGTAGAAATCATATTTGCTTGTGGTTCTGCAGAGACCAACCTGGCACGCTCTTTTGATCCTTAACTCGCAACCGAATGCTTTCAAAGCATTGAGAAGACTCAGATGACTGAATCTCGCTGTCAACAATGATTGCAGAAGATGCCTCCTTAGGGCTGAGGTAGCATGGCACGTATTCATTCATTCGGTCGAAAGTGACGAGCACGCCGCCGTTGCTAAGTCGCTGTGGGAAAAGCTTGGGACAAATTTGCGCTCGCCGCTGCTGAACACCTCCCCAGTAAGGCGCCCAGGCTATAGATCCGCCGTCTTCCAAATTTTGTCCGTCGATAGCAACCTATGTAAAAGATTGGAAAAACATATACGGTCAATTACTGAGCAAGTTGATAAACAACAAAAAGACTCCCAGCTTACAAATATAGTTTCGTTAACAAAGGCAAAGTCGGGATCAAGCGAGAAAATTCCAACCGCTGTTTGCTGATGCATTTTCATCTCCGTGACCACATTGTACGTTACGTATGCTACAGTACCCAGCAACACCAACGTCTTGGCCCACACACGATAAAAGCAAGTCAAAGTGACCAGAACGCCTGCAAGTAATGCTGTAAGAAAATGTATCCCAGGCGTGTCCAAAGTTGTCATTAACGTCCAGATATAACTCCTCAACGGAGTGCTGGGATCTAACTCAACTGTAAATACCTCCATCACTTCCTTCACATATTCCCTACCACGTTGCAGCAATTGAACGGGAAGCTCCAGCTCAATTTGTCTCCAATTTAAGGCATTAATTGTGTCCAGAGGGTTTACATTACGTATGAAGCCATATAAAGTCACAGCCGCAGCAACCAGAGTGAGCAAGTTCAGTAATACTTTTGTTAATGTCCCGGCTAAGCTTAAGCTGTGGAGTGGCCACAACTGCTGCTCATTTCTCGGTAAGGTGACGTAGAGTAGCATGGGAGCCACACTCAAGACTGCGAGCGTCCAGCCAATGTTTTGAAGCAAGCCATCACCCGCCACCCATCGCTGAGCGAAATTCCATTCAGAATTCTGCTGAGGCTTTTCAAACCAATCTTCGTCGTTGTCCGTCGACTCGTCCGAGTCCGAGTGCCACGCATCCTCGTCACTGTCATCCTCGTCAGCCTCCGAGTTTTCTTCCTCTAGCTCATCCCATCCACGTTGCGACGCGTCGGCTGCCAGCAAAGCATCAATTTGTTCATCTTTCGCTTGGATATATGCATCATTCCAATTATCGTCGATAAAAACTGGCTGGTTGGACGCCTTAGAGCGCGACCGCGTCAGCATGAGGCCTGTCGAATAAATTCCCGTTCAAAATGTGTCGGTAAATATAATCAATTTCAAAAGGCAAGTTAAATCAGCTAAATTAGTTAAAGTGATCAGCGAAAAAAGGTTCGCAAATCGTCGAGATTAATGCGCTCGCTGCGTCGATCGTCGTGGGCCTTAGCAACTACAAGCACGTGCTTGGCCAGCAATTCCTTCCGCTGCTGCAATTGCAAGATCATGTCTTCCACTGTGTCCTTGATCACGTAGCGCTTTACAATCACATCTCGGGTCTGACCCAGACGATGAACACGGTCAACGGCTTGCTTCTCTACGCCAGGATTCCACCACGGATCCAGCAAAATTACCACCGATGCGCATGTGAGGTTAAGCCCAACCCCACCAGCTTTTAAGCTGATGACCAAAACCTCAATATTGGGATCGTTGGTAAATTTTGTTAACACACGCTCTCTAGCTTCCTGGTTCAAGCCTCCATCAAACTTGCAGTGAGAGAAGCTGTGACGCGTTAAAAGCCTTGACACCATGTCCAGCATCGACGTCCATTGAGAGAATACTACAACTTTACGCTTAAGCTCGGCGTTTTCATTTTCCAATTTGATGGCCTGAAGATCACGCAGCAGTTGCTGGAGTTTAGCAGACTCAAAGTCTGTGCTATCGACGTCAGAAGTTGACGAAAAAGCCCGACTTGAGTTCTTGATGACTTGCATGTCTTCAGTCTGCGTAGGAGAGGAGGGCAGTTTAAACACTTTTGATATTTCAACAACGCTTCTACATACAGGGCAGCCATTGTCGGGGTCATTTAAGAGACTTTCGCGTAGGCAACGATCGCATAGGACGTGCGCACACGGTGTTAATACGGCGTCGTGCGGTGGATCTAAGCAAATAGGGCATTCCTGCAAGTCCAGACCGGCTTCGACTTGTGCAACTACACTTTGTATATAAGACGCTGTCAAGCCAGCTACTGAGCGTTTGGAGTCGTGTAATGCGCCTTCTTCTCCCATTAATTGTGCATGATTGCTAGCCTTCATATGGATTTGTAGTTGAGCTGCGACTCTTTGACAGTAGGCTTCAGAGCTTTCGTTTTCATGAGGCTGGAACGCCCACTTCGTCGATGAAGCCGTATTTTTCTTCTCATTGCCTGGCGTGAGCGATTGCTCGATATGCTTTCCTAATGCAAGCAACGGGTGGTTGCAAGCCTGACGAAGACGCAGCAAGAGCGCAAATATGGCAATATAGCTGGTACTTGCTGAACCGCGCGCAACAAATCCGTTAAATTCGGCCCTACTTTTATCAAAGACGGCCTGATAAAACGCTCGTTCATCCGCAGAAAACTCGAGCTGTACCAAACTGATGTGCTTTGGCGGAAGTTTGACTATTATGTTGCCCTCTTTGTCTCGAGATTGCTTAGTCCGACGTAGTAATACTGGAGTTAGTAGCGCCTTCAGCCGACCAAGCGCATTCATGTTGTCACCATCTTCATACGGCTTTTTGATTACCCGCTTCCACCATGCAACTCGATTCCACGGCTGATATTGAAGAAAGCAAAGCAGTGCAAAGATATCGTCCAGAGTGTTCTGAATTGGCGTACCCGTAAGACACCATCGATGCCTGGCTAGCAAGGTAGAGCACACTTTGAAGTAGCCGGTGGCTCTATTCTTGATACTATGTGCTTCATCTAGAATGATGCGGTTCCACTTTGTAGCTGTAAGAACACCGTTCTTTTCAGCCTCGGCTGACAGTACTCCGTACGTGGTAAGCACGAGATCACTTTTAGTCAGAGAATTTGCATTAGCAGCGCTGGTGTCCCGATAGTCACCATAGTAAACATATACACTAAGCGTGTTTGATTGAAAACGTTCTTGAGCTTCATTCTTCCATTGATGAAGCAAACTTAATGGGCAAATGACCAATGTCCTGCCCCGCGCTTTCCAGTTTCCAACACCATGTGAGCCATCGTTTTCCACCACAACTTTTTCTTCACCAACGTGCTTTTGAAACGCAACGAGAGAAAGCATCGTCATTGTTTTGCCTGCAAATAGTTACAAATCACATCGGTCTCGAGCATACTTTCATCGTGCAGATCAAAATGCTCACCCATTCCCATATCATCTGCCAAAATGCCACCTAAACACGGGGCAGGAGGCTCGAGACGGGATAACGACGCAATCTTCTCGAAATGATTAACGTAGTACGAGCGATTCGAGGCAAAATGGCGTTCTTCCCACATCTAGATAGTAATTTGCATGGTGAATATATCAAATATGGTTATATAGCAAATGATGAGCATACCGGATCAGTACGCTTCTCAAACGCGCCATTTTTCAACTGATTTTCTCGCCACAACATCCATCGAAGCGCTTGTTTTTGATGATCTTGTAGGTCGAAAGCATTGAAGTACTGTACAATATATTCTGATGGATCACCGTTCGAACCATCCGTCGAGTCGCAAAGCTTGTTTGCTTCATCACTCTCAGCGAAGAGAGTATCGAGATCTTCTGGATTTACCTGTGATAACGGATCTTCCATGTTGCGAGCTAAATTTGACGTCGATGCTTCTAGCAAGGGTGATTTAGATCTGTTCATCATTTGCAACAAACTGTAGAGGTGATCCGAAAGGTGAAAGTTCGCATCGGTCTCTATGAACACGTCGAACGCTTTCATACTGATGTATACAAAAACAATCACCTGCACACAATCCACACACTCGCCTTAGATGCAAAGCCCTTTAGTAAACAGTCAAGGCTAGCACTAACGTCAAACGACGCGAACACGTGTGACGAAGCCGGTGGGACTTTGCACACGCCTCTGAGCTTGACCAGGCCAGCTTTCATCAGCGGATGTAGCTGTGTCTCCAGGTTCCTCTCCAGGCGTCCAATTTGCGTGTGCTGCAAGGTGGAAATTCGGACAACACCTGAAGCCGTAGAGCTAGCTATAAGCCCCGGTCTCAGCCTCTTTTTGCCCGCGTTTTCTGCGTGTAGCAGCAACTCGTCTCCAATTTGCAATGTCACGTCTTGGCGGGTCACGAATACCTGCATGGTGGTATTTCCCAGTACTTGAAAATGCCCATCGTCTGTACTACTCACGATCGCGAACTTCTCTAAAGCCCTTTTTAGTCTCTGATTCGCTTCATTGTCTACCTGGATTAAGACATCCGTACGTTTCAGACGCTCAAAGTAATCAGAGGCGGCCCCATGGACACTGTAGCAGTTGCGCTGTAGAAGGGTCATTATCTCGCCATTTGGCAAATCGATGCCTAACTCCCTCAATTGCTGCAGCTTCTTTCCAAGGCGTTCTTGCTCCTTCTCTTCGGAACTGCCAATACTAAACAACAGTGACGACTGTGCCTGCGACTTCACCTTCGCCTTCTTATTATTGCGAGTTGACATAGGTGACTTTGTCGCTGGCCGCGCACTGAGACATATAATACATTGATGCACAAGCGCCCTGTTTTCAAATGTGCAGCGGGAGCAGCTCCACGGCGTCGTCCCCATCGCTGTTTGAGATATTATAATCCTAAACTCTGGGTAAAAACAGAGGTATTCTATACTTTGTTAGTCAAGCGATTGGCTAGAAAAATGTTACGACGCGTCTTGGCCGCGCGTAGGTCATTTGCGTCAAATGGAGAACGTTACAAAAGCAGCAGTAGTCACACACAGATTAAGAAGGTACAGGTCCGTAGCTCGCGCTTGCCTATTGATGGTCCGAATCTCGGTGACTTCGTGCAGACGCATGGACACCAGCACATGGTCGACGCAGTCAGCGAGATGAATATTCCTAGCCCCATACGGTCGCTCGAGGAGATAGAGAAAACGCACACTTGTTCCTTCTTTATTGAAACCTATGGATGTCAGATGAATCAGGCCGATTCAGATATCGTACGAGCCATTCTGCTGAAGCATGGATACACTCCTGCGTGCACACCTGACGATGCCGACGTGGTTTTGCTTAATACGTGCGCCATACGCGACAACGCTGAAGCCAAAATTTGGAATCGCCTTGAATCGCTTCGCCAATTAAAAGCTAAGCTGATGCGTTTGCAGCACAAAAAAGTTCAAACTGTTGGCGTACTAGGCTGCATGGCTGAACGACTTAAGAAAAAATTGCTCGAGTCCGATAAAATGGTGGACCTGGTGGTGGGTCCCGATGCCTACCGCGACATCCCCAATTTGCTTCGTGTGGTTCTTGGTAGTAATGAGTCCGCAGTTAACGTGCAGCTATCGCTGGACGAGACCTACGCAGACATTGCGCCAGTGCGCACTGATCCGAATAATCCGTCGGCTTTTGTGTCGATTATGCGTGGATGTAACAACATGTGCTCCTACTGTATTGTTCCTTTTACGCGTGGACGTGAGCGCAGTCGCGTCATGCACTCAATTATCGACGAAGTGCGCGCGCTAAGTGATGGGGGCGTAAAAGAGGTCATCATGCTTGGACAGAATGTTAACTCGTATCACGACAAGAAGTCAGAAGGTGCTGCTAACAATGGCCGCGCTTACGTTTCTTCCGACGGCTTTAGCAACATTTTCCGCTCTCGTGACACGCCTGGATTTCGCTTTGCCGATTTGCTGGACCAAGTCTCGCGTGTCGACCCAGAGATGCGTCTACGCTTTACATCGCCTCACCCAAAGGACTTTCCAAACGAAGTGCTTGACCTTGTAAATGAGCGTCCAAATATATGCATACAGATCCACATGCCCGCTCAAAGTGGTAGCACCACACTGCTGCAACGCATGCGCCGTGGATATTCGCGAGAGGCGTATCTGGCGCTGGTGGACAACATACGTACTCGTATTCCAGGTGTTGCGATGTCCTCCGACTTTATCGCTGGATTTTGTGGTGAGACTGAAGAGGAGCACATGGACACGATTTCGCTTATGCGTCAAGTGTGCTATGATCAAGCTTTTATGTTTGCGTACTCTGTTCGTGCTCGTACTCATGCAGCACACCACATGAAAGATGATGTTTCTAAAGCCGATAAGCTGCGTCGTCTTCGCGAAATTATTGATACATTTAGTGAAGTAGTCACACGCAAGAACCACGTCGAAGACTCTGATCGCCTGCACATTGTACTCGTTCAAGGCCCTAGTCGACGGTCTACGAACGAAAATCCAAAGCTTACTGGTCTTACAGACTCGAGCAAGCGCTGCATTTTTGCCAACCAAGAAATGCCACCTTCGTTGCGCTCCTTTACGAAGCAGGCAGGTGCCGATGCTAATGAGTTTCGGCCTCTGTCCAACTTCTCTTTAGAGACTGTACACGCTGGTCCAGGAGACTACGTGCTGGTGCGTATCCATGACGCTGGTCGTCACACTTTACACGCAACTCCTGTGGCACGTACTACTCTCCAAGAGGTCGCAGAGATCGTACCTCCAGAATTACTTGGAGCAAGACCACACTCACTTGACGCATTATTGCTATAGCTATCAGACTACGACACAATTCAACCAAAACAACTACAGAGCAGAAACGTATTTTAATTTCCATCTGTGAATTTAATAAGCCGGCACGGCGCCCTTGGCAGCCTCCGCCGCGCGCTTTTGCATCTCCATTTGCAAACTGGAGATCTGTGACAAACAAACATCAGAAACTGATGATCTCGATCAGAGCAAAACCAAGCAAGACACGAACGTTTGCGCGGATGCTAACAGCCTCTTTCTCCTTGAACTCAATCTTCGTGTTGACCTTTTTCCTGACCAGTGTATACACATGCAGTAAATATCCGTTCTGTGTTTAAGTATGGTGGATACTAACAATTCGTGATTAATGAACTCGAGGCGCTTGTTGACGTTGCTCTTGGCCTCGTCGACTTCTTGTTTAAGCAGAACAGGGCCCACGAGTTTGAACACTTTAGCTTCATCATCCAATAGGTAGAGTTCCTTTTTCACCATATCATTCTCATTTGCTTGTTGCGCATACATCTGCCGCTGCCTTGCAAGCACTTGCACTTCATCCTGCAATGCACGGTAGCGGGTCATCTCCGCCTCCACCTGTTCCTTAAGTTCCACCATAGCAATTTGGTTTGTTCAAATTAGCTCTAACACTCAGTCATTAAAAATTTTCTAACTTCTGTTATTACTACTGTAAAATCTTTATAAAACTATAGCGTAATGCCCTACCGATACATGAGCTAATATCAACACTAACGCAACGGACGGATTCATGTCCAACGTCTCGGCAAAGGTATCGGCTAGTTATACATTGCTCACATTTGGCACTTCTAAAAGGAACCATGGATGATGTTGCTCTGCTTTTACAAATCACCTGCCATGGTTAATGTAACGGGGTTACATGAGAGTGACCCCGTCACTCTCCCAAGGGAGCTGTGGTCTGGCATACACCACAGCTACTAGATGGGTACATGGCTTGAGAGCCATGTAATAGGAAAA